>NC_056749.1:757994627-758304627 GCF_019279795.1 Protopterus annectens
ATAGTAGCCCAGCCCAGCACCTAAAACTCTGCAAACAGCAGTGCAGGATGTTTCTCTCAAGAGACACTGCAAGACAGGAGTAAGTTATTAGAAGTGAAAACTGAAAAAGCTGAACTCATAGCAGAAATGTTAGGGGCTGCCATAGCTGTCATAATGAGACATAGGCGACTTGCTGAGGGTGGTGACAATGCAGATGGTGCCAGACAACCCACAGTGAGGAGACGGAGAAGAGTGTACAGGCCCAGGGTCACCTACCACGGGTTACATGAGCTGGAGATAGTAGAGCACTATAGAGTGGACAGAGACCTCCTGCAGCAAATAGTGGAGCTGTGCAGGCCACGCCTCACACACAGAACCAACAGAGGGGAACCCATCCCAGTGGAAACCAAGGTATGTGTTGGCCTACGAATACTAGCAACAGGTACCTTCCAGAGACCAACTGGTGATATGATGGGGATATCACAGGCATCAGCCTCTAGTGTACTGCACCAGTTCCTGGATGCCATGTCAGCACATGTCAGTGATCATGTATATTTCCCCAATGCCCGTGAGGTATTGGCCAGCAATATGCGTCTCTTCCAGCAAATAGCGGAATACCCTGAGGTAGTGGGTGCAATAGACTGCACGCACATACGCATCAAAGCACCAGCCGGTGAGTGGAGTAGGGCATACATCAACTGCAAGGGCTTCCCCTCCATCAACTGCCAGGTCGTGTGTGATGCCCAGGGCATAATAATGAACGTGTGTGCTGGCTGTCCTGGGAGCTACCATGATTCCCACATCTGGCATTTGACACAGCTGTACCAGACATTTGCCAATTGGGACATCCCGCACGGACACCTAGTGGGGGATGCAGGTTATGCACTGGAGCCGTGGCTGATGACACCCATCAGAAACGCACACACACCTGAACAGGAATGCCATAATGAGGCACACGCACAAACACGTAATGTAATAGAGCATGTGTTTGGGCTGCTCAAGTCACTGTTCCGGTGTCTGGACACATCTGGTGGAGCCTTGCAGTACACACCAACTACATGTACCCAAATTGTCATGGTATGTGCTATGCTACATAATATGATCTTGCGAAAACAGCTGCAGCAGGACCAGCATAGGGCCGGGCCAAACAGCCCCCCACCATTGCCAAGGCCATCACAGGCAGAGCATGATTCGGAGGAGGAACAACCTGAGCCTGCCCCAGTAGGCAGAAGCGTGCCCAATATGCCCTGGCCTTGGCAAAGAGGCAACGCATAGCACATACACTGGCTCAGTAGGAACCCTGGGAATGATACCCCCTCTGACTCACTCAGATAATAACAGGGATGCCGAAAATGACATGACCTGCTCAGAAACATGTACAGGGAGTGTAATATGTGCATCCGACATAGGCAGCCCTGCAGCACCACCTGAGGTATGAATGCCATGTGTTAAGTAATGTAACACCATGTACTATATGCACACCTGAGGACCCTGACTAACATCCTACCCACACCAAGCATCATGCCACAATATGACAATGAGATGATCAAGTGCAATAATTGACTGAAGTATCGCAGTTAGTCAAAGGGGATCCAATGTGTGCCAGTCTGGGATGACATGCTGAACATGACATGATGCTCCACCTGCTAGGACTGGCGTGCACCTATCAGTGCAGGCCGTATGGATACTGGCAAAGGCTGTTGTTACCCACAGTGTGCCCTGAATAGGTAAGGCTCAAAACACAAACCTATCTCCATAGGTATCAGAAGGGATAAGAATAAGATAAGGGATAAGTCGAAACAGCAAGATGCCTGCAGTCTAAACTCACCCAGTATGGAGAATGTTGATATCTGTGCTGTAACAGAAAACTGAGTCAAGGCTCACAACAGCACCCTAACACTACCAGGTTACACCTCATACTGTGCTGTACAGCCTCAAAACATGGAACAAGCTACAAAAGGAGGGTGACTAGCAAGAATTGTCAAGGATAACCACACCCCCATGTTGGTACCACAACAAGAAGCAGCATGGACTAGCCATGGTCAAGTAACAGTGGCTAAAACTGCCCCCCAGTTTATAGCCTGCTACAGACTACTGTCCCAACACCAGGAACTGCACCTGGCCTATGCTGGAATACATGAATGTATCAAGTCCTCCAAACCACATTATATTGGGTGACTGAAAATACCCAGACATAGACTGGGAGCATTATACTAGCTCCAACAGTGTAGGACAAAAGTTCATAGAATCCATAAACCAAAAGGCCCAGGAACAACGTACCACTCCCACAAGAGGGGTAAGCATCCTGGATGTGATAATCAGCAACATGGGTACTAGATGGCAAGACGAGAAGTGTATTGCTCAATGGTAAAACCAGATCATAGAGTAATCACCCTGGATATACAAATCCTGACCACAGTCCCTGGCCAGAAAACCACAGTGGAAAACATGTGTAAAGCAATATTTGCACTCCTCCAAACTGATGTGGAATCCATTAAAGGTCCTGTGCAGGTGCAAAATATGGGCCACACCTCAGAACCTGTAATACAGCCATTCCATGAACACTGCCAGGAATGCTTGGATTATGCAATCCTAAATTAAAACAAGACACAATGCCATGCACGCAGGCATCTGGCATGGTGGACACCAGCCATAACCAAACCATGCAAGAGAATGAGGAAGCTACTACATGACAGAGCAAACATAAACAATGAAGTAATCACTGATCAGTAGTATGGCAATAAAATATGTCCACACATACAATCCACTAAGGCCAGCCACAACAAGTTGAATCTGTGAATCCTGAGGCAATGTTACACCTGCCCCAAGTACACAGACAACCCACAACTCCACCCAAGAAATACAAATATATGTGAGAGATGCAACCATCTATCCAAACTGGAGGCTGAGCTCCCTCAACTCAGTACTCCCAAAACTAGTCAGGAGGAGAAGGTAACCACACACACCACAAACACAGTCCCACATAGACCTATCACAACTGCAAACCAAAGACATAAACACAGAAAAACATTCCCGGAGGCACAAATTACAAACACAGCACACCAACAGAGGCCTCTAAAGCAGACACCCAATCAAACAACCTCCAAACATAGCACATGCAACACATAGTACACAAAGCTGGTGTGCCAAACAGTTACAGGCCAGAAGGAGAAACAACATGCCTGATACAGTTGTAATAGGTGACTCCATAGTCAGACACACTGCTGTCCCGCACACCAGACTGAACAAGGGAAAGGGTACAGTAAGCTGCCTGTAGGCTGCCACAATATGCCACATAACAAAAGTATGCAGGTCACTCCAAAGCAAGTAGAAATATGATGCAGTCATAGTCCATGCTGGTGTGAATGACCTGAGATGTACCTCCCTAGACTACATGAAAAGAGACATAGATGAACTCTCTGATTATGTAGGCCAGGCCGGTATGACACTCACCGTTTGCAGCATCATACCCTTACCAAGAATAATGCCACAGTACAAACACGGAATGATCAGTCATAGCAAGTGGCACACTTACTGGTGTCATTCCAAGGGGATCCAATGTCTGTCTGCTTGGGATGTCATGCTTGACAAGCCACGCAGCTGTTCCTGGGATGGCTTGCACCTGTTACCCCTGGGCGTCTGGATATTGGATAAGGCCTTTGCCACCTCCATAGAGCCTTTTGTAGTAAAGGCTGAAAAGACTAACCCACCACCCTAGAAAACATAAGGGTAATGCTGACCAATGCCAGATGTGTAAACCCCAATATGCATGCTCCCAAGGCCATCCCCAGTATGGAGAACATCGATGTCTGTGCAGTGACAGAAACCTGCTGCAAGCCTCCTGACAGCACACCAGCACTACCAGGTTATACCACATATCATGTGTCATGGCCCCAAAACCTGGAACAAAACATAAAAGGAGGGTGAGTATCCATATTCAGCACAGACACCCATACGTCCAGGTAACTGACAATGCACAAGGCATTGGAGTCCACCCATGTGCAACTAACTGTAGGCAAGACTGCTGTACAGTCTGTAGCATGCTACAGACCACACTCTCACACACAGGAACCCCACCCAGCCATCCTGAAGACATTGGACAGTATGAATGTCCCACCAAATACCAAACAAGGTACCACAAATTACCACATAGGTGGTAAACCATTATGTATGGAAGTAGTAATCAGGGACCTAGGGACACAAGTGGACAGTAACCTGTTATGTGACACTCACATTGCCAATGTGGCTAGGAAGACTGTCTACATTTGACACTGTATCAGGAAAGGATTCACATCTACGTCAACAGAGGTCATTGTGCCCCTATACTGTTCTCTTATCACACCCATAATCTAGTACAATGCCTCATATGGGATGTACCTTACCTGACACCTGCAGCAGTTAGAAAGACCTCAAAGGTACCTCACCAAGAGGATAAAGGGTCTCAAATATATGTCATATGCTGCCTGGCTGTAGACACCCCAGCTGAATACAGTCACATACTGCCTACACAGAGGCATTGCATGCCTGTTGTAGAAGGCCATGCCCAACACAGGAGTAATGGACATGCTCCATCCCAGAAAACTCAAAGCCATCTGAGCTGTGAGAGTGAGAGATGTCAACCTCAACAAATAATGAAATAGGATGTGCTGGAGGGACAGATACATAATCCAGAGGCTCCCCACACCCTGGACCAGAATCCCACTTCATGTTAGGCAGAGCCCCTCACTGACACTCTTCAACAGGAATCTTGCCAAGTGGATGGATGATTGTAGAGTTACACTGGGGGTCTTCACTGTGTCATGTCCAGACAGAGGCACAGCAAAGCAAATCATAAATGGCCATAATATTCACATAGCAAGGGGTAGCAAAAGCCACACACACTCTGGCTAGGCTAACAAATGCCCTAGGGTGGATAGCCTAGTATGAACCTATGAACCTATGAAGATACAAATTGTACAGGACACTAAGGATAATCCCAAGGCTTTCACAACTGATGGTAGGAACCATGTTGGGAATTCACAGATATGCTCTGAATCACACAAATATCACAAACAACATACCAAACACACACACATATTGCCAACATACATCCTGACAGGTGCAGTGCAAAGCCCCCCCCCCCAGAATGCAGAATATCTATCCCAGCAGACTGCTGCCCCCTGACATTGCAGATGCTGAGGTAACAGCCAGCATCTACAAAGCAAAACACACAGCAGCAATGGTATGAGATGGTGTCCTGGGCTGAGTCCAACATGGACTCCAAGATGAATGGAATGCCAAATCACACTACTGCTCAATGTCAGCCTTACCACCGAATATGTACCCAAAGAGCAGTGTACAACAACAGTGGTCCTTCTCAACAAAGGTGTTGCCTGAATGGATACTGAAAACTACTACCCCAGAATCCTGAGAAGCTCGGTCTGCACAGCTATGGAAAGGATCAGCATGTACCGCAGACATAAAGATATTGGGGACCTACTGACACCAGAGCCTACCCAGTGTGGCTTTCTTAAGTGCAGATCCTGCCCCTAAACATGTTTGACTCAATTGAAACAGTCATTAAGGTCATTGATGAGGGCAATGTGGTCCACACAGCGTAGCTGGACCTTGCAAAGGCTTCTATACAATACCCTACGTGATCATTATAGATAAGCTCACCAGCTTAAATATAAACCCCTATGTCAGTAGAGGGGTTGCAAACCAGACCAAGGACAGAACAGACATGGTCAGACATGCTGCAGCCATGTCAGACTACAAACCAGATATAACTGGCATCCCACAAGGCTTGGTCCTGGGATCTCCTCGTCTGGTATATATGTCCCATAGGTACAGGCAAACATGGAAGGACTGTGTCTGAACATGTTTGCAGAGGACTACAAACTGCTCACCATATATGATCCACCAGCTGACACAAGCATCCCACAAAAGGGCCACATAGAAACAGACAACTGGTGCCATAGCCATGTCAGCAAGCTAATTGCAGAAAAGTGTATAGTCAACCCCGTGGATATACAGTAAGTGCCCACCAATTACCACATAGGTGTTAACCCATTACGTAGTTAACATGTAATGAGAGACCTGGGGACACAAGGTGATAGATATCCTGCATTGGACAAACATGTGCTGTAGTGTTTACAGAAACATACCATATACCCACCTAATCATGAAGGTTGTCAGATCTAGATAAGGGGAGGTCATTGTGGCTCTGCAGTCATCCTTCATCAGCGGTACAATTGACTACAATAGCCCCTGTGGGATGTACCTCAGCAGACACCTCCATCAACCGTAAAGTCCCCAACAGTACCTCACCAGGAGTATCAAAGAGCTTGCACAGATGCCATGTGTTGCCTGTGTTGCTGGTATCAATAAACATGCTGCACCTTGTACAATCTGAATGGCAGTGAGCTATGCACATGAGAGACCTGAACCCCAGCACTGACTTACATAGGACAAGCTGTACTGCATGATCCATAACACAGAAGCCACCCCACCCATGAGTGAACTCCCAGTACAGGCTACCCATAGAGTCACTTATCAATTTTCCTCAATAGGAATCTTGATGAGTGGATGGGAGATGGTAGCTTTATCCTGGGTATCACTGTCATGTCACAGGTAGACAGAGGCACAGTATACTAACCATGACATATGTCATGGCAAACTCCACTTACAATGTGTGTTGAAGGACAAACACACTCTCCAACTAGCATTAGACATGGACTAGGGCACATCGCTAGTGTTTGCAAATGTACACCTATGTTGTGGAATACACTACCAATGTTGGACAAGCCTGGTTTAAGTAGTTCATATCTGAACAGAATGCAACATGGTCAGCTGTACACAACTGGCCCCTAACCAGGCTGTTGTGCTCACTATCGAAATGTAAAGCAGTGATAGCACTAAAGCCCAGGATACTGTCCACCAGAATCAAAGTACTACCAGTACACTATACAGTACTACAGTGTTAGGTCAGTGTGAAAGGATGTTGACAACTGTATGCAAAGTATCCCATGCAAACACTGCAGGCACAGTATAATCCTGTTGTGTTCACACACAAAGCAGTTGTACAGTAACTACACAACATGACACACAACACACAACCATAAACGGGTGATATTTGTTGAAGTTCACACTCATCCACAAATGTGGTGGGCTGCAGAGTTCAGCATATGGAATGCTCACACTGGGCACGCTCACACACTTTGATAAATGAGACATATGTCAGACAACATGCCATGGGAAGGCTGAACTGGGCATGCTCACACACTTCGGCCAAATCTCAGTTTAGCAGTTGGCCACACATATCTGGTATTTTTACGTGTTATTCCAGGAACCAACCACATTACAGCAGTCTGCCCAGTGCACACTGTTAAATGACTACAGAGACATATGTGATATAGTGGATCCCTCCCATATGCAAACATCTTCCACAGATGCACAAGTTGTTCATACAAACAAGGAATGTTATGGCAATAAAGATGTGCAAACAGTCTATCAGCAACAAATAATGTGCATTTGACAATTAAACATATGGGTGTAGAGGTCAACACTAGGCTGTTTGCCCTAGGTAATGACAGCTTAGCCAGAGTGTGCTTGGCATCTGCCTCCCCACAGGATGCACATTCCCCTTTCTAAACACCGATGATGTCAGCACCCTATAAGTACAGCAGGAGAAAAGAAACCTTCCAGTAATGCGAATAGCGTGCTCAGCTAATGCGTCTGTTATAAGTGTCATAACATAGTTAGGGAGGGGTTTGAATCCTGCAAATGCTCAGTGTGTGTGAGTGGGGTTGGTGTGTGTGGAAGAAAAATGTCTCTTTTGGCAACTGGGAAAACACACTACAGGATGCACATTCCCCTTTCTAAACACCGATGATGTCAGCACTCTATAAGTATAGCAGGAGAAAGGAAACCTCCCAGTAATGTGAATAATGTGCCTCGCTAATGCGTCCGTCTCAAGTGTCATAACATAGTTAGGTCGGGGTTTGAATCCTACAAATGGCAAGTGTGTGTTTGGCTGAGGGGGGTTCGTGTGTGTGAGGAAAATGTCCCTTTTGGCAACTAGGAGAACAGACTACAGGATGCACATTCCCCTTTCTAAACATCAATGATGTCAGCACTCTATAAGTATAGCAGGAGAAGGGAAACCTCCTAGTAATGCGAATAGTGCACTCTGCTAATGCGTCCTTTTCAACTGTCATAACATAGTTAGGTAGGGGTTTGAATCCTACAAATGGCAAGTGTGTGTTTGGCTGAGGGGGATTCGTGTGTGTAAGGAAAATGTCCCTTTTGGCAACTAGGAGAACAGACTACAGGATGCACATTCCCCTTTCTAAACACCAATGATGTCAGCACTCTATAAGTATAGCAGGAGACGGGAAACCTCCCAGTAATGTGAATAGCGCGCTCCGCTAATGCGTCCATCTCAATTGTCATAACATAGTTAGGTAGGGGTTTGAATCCTACAAATGGCAAGTGTGTGTGTTTGGTTGAGGGGGGTTAGTGTGTGTGTGAAAGAAATGTCCCTTTTGGCAGCTAGGAGAACAGACTACAGGATGCACATTTCCCTTTCTAAACACTGATGATGTCAGCACCCTATAAGTACAGCAAGAGAAGGAAAACCTCTCAATAATGCGAATAGCACACTCTGCTAATGCGTCCTTTTCGAGTGTCATAACATAGTCAGATAGGGGTTTGAATCCTGCAAATAGCAAGTGTGTGTTTTTGGCTGAGGGGGTTTAGTGTGTGTGAGGGAAATGTCCCTTTTGGCAACTAGGTGAACAGACTACAGGATGCACATTTCCCTTTCGAAACACTGTTCAGCTGAAGGCCATGGCTCTGGCACAAGTTGTCTGTTTCTATGATGCCCCTTTGGAAGATGCTTGTGTCGGCTGGAGAGTCGATTATGGTGGCCAGTTTGCAGTCATCTGCATATTTGGTCAGCCACAGTCCATCCGTGTTGGCCTGTACCTCCGATAAATATATACCAAACAAGAGAGGTCCCAGGACTGAGCCTTATGGGACACAACTCGTAACTGGTTTGGAGTCTGGCATGGCTCCAGCAATTCTAACCATGTGGGTTCTGTCCTTGAGCCAGTGTGCAATCCATCTAGTGACATAGGGGCTTATATTTAAGCTGGTGAGCTTCTCTAGAATGCCCAAGTGGGGTATTGTTGTGAAGGCTTTTGCGAGGTCCAGGTAGGCTGTGTGAACCACCTTCCCCTCGTCAATGGCCTTGGTGACTGTTTCAAAGAAATCAACCAGGTTTGAACCAGGTTAAACCTGGTAGTGCTGGTGTGCTCTCAGTAGCCCTGAACCAGGCATCTGTTACTGCACAGATATCGATGTTCTCCATGCCAAGGAGAGTTTCGGGTGCATGCATCTGGAGGTTTAGACTTCTGGCGTTGGGTAGCATTACTCTTAGTTTCTTATCCCTTGTGATACCTATGAAGGTGGGTTTGTCATTTGAGCCTTGCCTAACATAGGCACTATGGGGGTAGCAAGAGCCTTTGCCAATATCTGAAAGCCCAGGGGTGACAGGAGCAGGCCGTCCCTAGCGAAGCAGGTAGTTCAACAGAAGATGAATATGTGAAGGTGTAGTGCCTGTGATTAGTTAGCAGTAGCATATATGACTGCTCACGTGGACACATGCCAGGTAAGTCATATGCATTGTGTCACAGGCAATGTACATGTGAACAGGACAAACAGTGACATCCTGTCAAGTGAGACATGGACATGCATATAGTAAGCTATGCAGATGGCACTAGGAGTCCACAGAAGCTCTATAACTATGCATTGCAGGTGTGATCAGTATTCCAGGGTAATTGCAAGCAAACATGCATGCAAACAAAGCTACAGTAAACAGGGCTGCATGTAGTACATTGTACAACAAACAAGCTGTACCACTTCCAGTAGGTAACACTGCAAATATGCAGGCACTATGCACATGTACATGGAAATACACGGGTCAGATGGCTAGGGTCCAGTCTCAGCGCACACAAGTGTACAGACCATGTACTATCAGGATGTACAATAACTGGATGGAAACCCATGTGCTCATACCTGCAGTAATACACATGTCAAATAACAGACACTGAGCCTTCACTCAGTGGTTCCATATTTAGTAGGATGTATGCTACCTGGCCTGCCACCACAGTATCCCTGACATATATGGGGACTCTCCCTCCTGTGACAGTTAGTTTTGTGTGTTGGGGCTGTCTAGCATGGTATGAGATGTGAGCTTGCAGTGTTAGGGTGCTCCTGTGTGTCCTGTACCAGTCGTGTAGTACTGCACACATATCAACATCCTCAACCATCTGCATTGCAGAGTCCAGTGTGGGCAACATGCCACTTGCAGTTTACATGTCCATCATTGCGTATTACTGCATTCATTACCTTATCCCCTGTGCTACCCATGTATGTAGCCTTCTGTTGACATCATTACCACCAGTATGCCAACATGTGCAGATGATACACTATGGTACTTACCATGGGTGTAGACAACAGTACATGACAATCACACACTTACTGCATCAGGCATGCTGTGATATACCCAAAATTAATTCAGCACACAGTACTGTTAACAACATGATACTATTACTACACATCTATGTGGTCACCCTGTGCATCAGCAACATGTTAACCTGTACCTGCACAGTTGTTACAGATTGCAGGAGGTGGCACAGTTTCATCATATGCACAGGGTGTGAACTTGGTATACCTGAGTCAGCCACTGATACCACCGATTGACATGTATGTGTATATGTGTTGGTGAGGGACAGCAGTAGAAGGTGGGGCAATGTTGATGCAGTGTGTGCGTGTATGCGGTAGCCCTAGGTGTTGTCAATTTGCATGTGTGTATGGATGCACACAGTTCCACCTCATGGCTGCCATATACTGGTGTTTGTGGACAGCCACAGACTGTACCTGCCAGGTCATACAGATCAGTGTCTCTGGCCACGGACATGGTACCTGTGCCTTGCAGGGGTGCTATGGACCGTATCCAGTACCAACCCAGACTGGGTACTGTCATCAGAAGCAGGTGTTCGTTGACTGGACACAGATCCCTGTCGGGCCTGGCCAGAGCCACGTGCAAGTTGTCTCCTGGGGCGGTCTGATGACAGCACAGACCCAGCATTGCTGGGGCTGATGCTGGCACTACGGGGGCGGCTGCAGCCCTGTTGTCATCCGCGATGACTGCCAGCTGCTGCTGTTGCTGGCATACGGCCACGTCGACGCCTCAACTGCCCACCATCGCCCTGGCTCATGGACATGTAGTTGTGGAACCGGTCTAATATGTCCCCACAACGTCTGTCTATGACATCGGTGAAATCATGGATGGCAGCCGCAATGTCACGCATACTGTCAGTCATGGCTGAGCGACATGCTGTCAGCTCCCTCAGACCCTGTCTGGTGTACCGTTCCATATGTGACTGTGCTTGCATGACAGCCCGAAACATAGCTGAGGTTGTAAGACCTCTGTGGGCACGTCTGACAGGGGCAGTACGCCCACGGATGCTCCCACGAGAACCCCTGGACATCTGTCTGTGTGGTACCATCTCTGGGCCATGCCCATGGCTGCTGTGTGGGGAGGCATGTGCCACAGATACCACATTACCCTGGTCAATGCCCACTGTATGCTGTCCATCACCTAGGGACATTGGTGACAAAGGGTGTATTGGCAGGATAACTGTGCGCATTGATGGGGTCGACAGCTGTGTACTGTCAATCGGCTGACCAATGGTGGACCCTGGCATACCTTCCTGTGCCATTACACAGATGTCATCATTATCAGTACCCATGGCACCTCATTCAGGTTCCCTGCTACATGACACCAGAGCAGCACCAGAACCTGTGGGAGGGAAACAGGAAACACAGTTTACAATGTCTACACATTACCAGTGATGCACACATGCACACATGCACACATGCACAGGTGCACACATGCATACATGCACAGGTGCACACATGCACACATGCACACATGCACAGGTGCACACATGCACACATGAACACATGCACACATGAACACATGCACACATGCACAGGTGCACACATGCACACATGCACACATTTTATTTTATTTTATTTATTTTATTTTACATTTGTTGAGGTTGGTTATAGATTTTGTGGGCAATGCAGAGTCTGCTGCTGTTGTTGTTGCTGGCGGACTGGAGCCACTACACTCATGAGTAGCCCCTCCAGTCTGGTGAGTGGGGGATGTGTAGCCACCCCACCACCAGTGGCGACCTGTTGCCTGTGGATATCCGATGCACGCTGACGGACATGTCTGATTAAATCACTGCAGTGATGTCGTACCTGCTCATATGTCCTATTATGCGTGCCTATGTCATTTACCCGACAGACCAGGTCTTGCCACAGTGTAGCCCTCTCCTGCTGATTCTGGCTGGTGCAGGAAAAGAGTATTGCATAATCCCGCACCAGGCTCTGGTTTATCTCCTCATCCTCAGCTGTGGAGTAAGGGTGATTCCGCGGGTGGGCCATGTACCTGAGAAAGAAAATAACCTGATATCAGCAATATATGTCAGCAGAATTTGGCACACATACTACACATGCTACTCGACTGTTATGATACAACATATCTCACATATATAGCATCTGTCTGTCTATTGGTGGATACACATGTAAATGGCCAGGTATCAGTGCTCAGCCAGCAACTGTGCAACAGTACCTGGCACACTCCATACGACATACTACCAAACCCCAGCAGTCAGAACACTGATTCAGGTCAAGAGCACCTCCTCACTGTGGGGTTTGTATCTAGGTACTGTATGGCCTACATCATCAACTACTGTGAGCTGACCACACACTGATTGCCCTGGATATACATATCCCACCTCCACCACCAGCACAAACGACTATAGTGAATAACATTACAGATGCAAACTTTACACTTTGTAACAGTGACATGGTATCCTTTCAGCCCACTGGGCCAGTGGCAGATACAACCCACAATGCTGACCCCTACACAATTGCTTTCTACAGACATCTCCGAGAATGCATGGATCATGCAATCCCATATATGACCAAGACACTCTCCACAAAGGGACAGCATCCTGTCTGGTGGACCCCAGCCATAGACAGATTGTATTACAGAAGATGGAAGCTACTGCAAGACAGAGCATAATTCCATAAAGGGAGTGCATGTTTGAGCAGCACTAGTAAGGATCTATTTTCCATCATACAAACATCCATGGGCAACTTTGAGAGGGAAATCAAGAGGGACACTACAGATAACCAGAAGGCCTTCTTCAGTTATGTTAGCAACCTGGTCAGGATCCATCCTCTATGCCCATAGTTAGTACACAACAACAAATATTTCACTGACACCACAGATATTGACAACATTGTGGCAGACAGGTTCAGTGCAGGTGTCACCCCGCCCTCTCCCCAAAATAAGACATAGTTATCCCAGCTGACTGTAACCTCCTGTCATCACAGATGTCCAGGTGAGAGCCACCATCAGGACAGCAGAATACACAACATGAATGGGACCTGATGGTATCCCCAGTTGCATGCTACATAAACTCTGACAGGAGCTAAACACACATATAGAAGTGCTATGTAACACTAGCCTGACTACAGGATATGTACCTGTACACTGGCGCACAGCAGCAGTGGTTCCACTCCACGAAGGAGGCACCTCAACATACCAATACAATACAACACAATACATTACATTACAATACAATACTATACAATATGCTATTGCCCCTGGGACTACAGCAGCGTACTGTTCTGCTATCCTGACCATTGTGACACATGTGGTGTGATGGTACCTGCTGCTGTCACACAGTTACACAGGGTGACTCATATGGCATATTACCTATCTGACTAACATTCAGCAGGGGTATGTGTGACATGTACTCATGGGGAGTCTTGCTTCTTAACACTGTGTGGTTTATTGCAGGGTATGTCTTATCTGTGGGTAGGAACTTTTACCTCCACATGTGCACTCTATTGCAGTGGCACGGACGACACACAGCAGTCATTTAGGTTGTGGATGATGTGAGGTGTTACTATGGTTGTTGGACATCTGTCATGGGTGTGACTTACATATGTAAATCCGGGAGTGGTAACCTCTATGTGGGTAGTATATGTGTACTCTGTGGTGTTGTCAGTCACTGTGCATTGGTAATGTGTTTGAGTGCATTGTCACAGTGTTGTACATGTCACTGTGTCCTTCTCCATATCTGTAGCTGTCATGTGAGGTCCATACCATGGCATCCATTATGTGGTGTGGAGGGTACACCGACCTACATGTCCATAGCTGACACACCATGTTTGCTGACACATACCATGTGCAGGTATTCCAGGGATAGTGTGCCACTGTGAATATCATTGGGGCCACTATTGTACACATTTATGACCCTGTTCACCCCTGACACATGCAGTGGTGGGCAGCCAATCACATATCTGGTGGTTACTGGTGTAGGTGATTTGAAATGTGGTATGGTACTCCGGTTTTGACACTGGTGTTCACTCCATGCCTTTGTCACCAGGCACCTGTTGCAATACATCTGTACACATGTGCCTCACTCAGAATTTATATACATCTCTCTCTCTCTCTATATATATATATATATATATATATATATATGTATATAGATATATCTATATGTATATGTATATATATATATATATATATATATATGTCTGTATACATATACACATATATATATTGATGTACATATATTGCTATAGATGTGGAGAGGGGGGGCACAGAGGGGGTGAGAGTGACAGAGGGGGTGGGACAGGGTGTGTTGAAGGTCGTCATATACAGTCATACCTGTAGATAGTCAGATCAGTCTGTCTATGTATATGTATCTACATATATCTATATCTGTATGTGTGCATTACATATATATGTTTGTACAATATTCTATCTACATCTGTCTATGTATTCCTACATCTCTCTCTCTATGTATGTATACATATATGCATATCATATATATATATATATATATATATATATATATATATATATATATATATATATATATATATATATATATATATACACATACATATGTTGACATACATACGTATCCATATGATAGACAGGTATATCAACATGTTTGTCTACCATACTGTATACACACTAACATACTGCTAAACATACATAACTGTGAAACCTACTTTGTACATGGCACTACAACCTACAATCAACCAACATTGATATGTGCACATAGATGCTCTCACATACAAATGTATGTACAGCCTTCACTGATAGTTGCTGTATGTCCCCTGCCCTTTACACATCTTCATATACATATGGATACAGATCAATGACACATATGGAGGGTTCACAGTATGTAGACCTTTATAGTATTACTTTACATTACCTGTGTTTGTCACAGCTGCTTGTGTTGCCATCTGGTTCTCTGTCCTGCTGCTTCACTTCCCAGTTGTCAGCTTTCAGGTGGCTGTTGCTGAACAATTTGTTTGTGTCTGCTTAATTGCAATTTTCTCTGTCTCTGTCTCTGTCTCTCTCTCTCTGTCTGTCTGTCTCTCACGTCCTTCTCAGGGTGCAATGAAAGTATTGCATGTGTGGACTGGGAGTACAGCATACTTTTGTAGGTATCTGCATATGCCCATGTGATGGCCTCTGCACCAATTGTTAGCCAGCATTTGCTAATTGCATGCAGACAGTTGTGTACTGATTGCAGTTCTCACTGTGATTTCAGAACAGTGCTATAAAAAGGTATGTGAGATAGGCGTAGCCCTTTCAGATTTTAAGGGCAGGGACCATGCTGTTATGCTGTGGACAATGTTCTGTGAGTGTAAAGGTTGGTATCTCTCTTATATTTCCGGCTGTGTTGTAGATTAACATTCCTCCATTCATTTCTCCAGTTTCCTGTACTAACTGTGTATGTACACTGACACCTACAACTACTACTACTGTTAATGTGTGTGTGTGTGCTTTCCTTTCACTTTTGCTTGCACTTTGTTGCTAAGGCTTCAATATTTGCCCTTTACAGTCACTACTTGTATGCCTGCTAGGTGTCCTGACTCTAGTGTGCTGCTGTAGCTTTCCTATTTTCCATGTACATTCACACCTTGGAATGCTTGCTATATCTGCTAGGGTGTTACAGCATGCAGTGTGGTTTGGCCATGGTGTGGGCCTTGACATCTATTAGGGTATTTGAGTATGCTGCTGAGCAGGCCCCAGAGACTTTCAGGTTCATCTGTTATCTGCCTCATGGAATGGTACATATCAGTGGGGTACACCCATTAAAATGTCTGGTATGCTACAGTTGTGACTGTGGGTTAGCATGAGCATATGTATTACTACACTTTTTCTGCCATGCAAGTGGTGAATACTTTCAGGACTCCATAGTTACCATTGCATGTGTTACACCTTTCTGCCTACTGTTTGTACATTTCACATGGAGTCTGTGGGGTATCCCTGTAAGTCATTCACTGTTGCTATGTCTAGGCTCTTAACTATTCAAATATGGTGGTGTCAGACCCGTCATGTGTACAGATATTTGCAGGTTGTCCACATTTCTGCCTCATATTTTGGTCAATATCTCATGCACACCTTTTTCTGGCAAATCACTCTGGGCTCAAGTCAGAATATGGTGACAAATATTCAAGTTCCAGACTTCATATCCTTCCAAACATCCCACAAAATGCAGACCCTGTTACTCTCTGAACTGTCTGCATTTGTTGTAACATTATTTGTAATGTGTCCTGGTTTTGGGCCTTTGCTCCACATATTTTATTACTTGGTCCAGATGTGTACCTGTAAGAGGTTGTGGGGTATGGGCAGTGATTATCCTGCTGTGAGTATGTGTGTGGCTTGCAAGGTGCTATAGTGACATTATTACCTACTAGCTACCAACTAGCATGGCTGTTTCTGTTCACACACTACTATTATGGAAATCCACTAGTTTTGATAGTAATTCTAAATGGAATGCTTTGTGTGCTACACATCTATATTCCCTTTACATTAATTCCTACTATTACATGATATATCTATTTTAGCACAATGTTCTTGTATAAGAGTCATGGCTTAGTGGTAAGTCATGCAGACTACTGTTTCCAAGGTCCTGGGTTCGGGACTGCCAGTGGGATTTTATTTTGCTTCTGAACTGACTACAAGACCTGTCAATCAAAGTGACTAAGGCACTTTTAAGCAGTTGTAACTGGGTTAGCACTGGTTGGTGCGGAGCTCACGCATGCGCACTGGCATTTAGCTCCGCGCACACAAGCGCACACCCGCTTACAACCGCTTAAACGTGCTTACTCTTGCGCACACCCGCGCTATTTTCTTTGAAAGAAATGAAAATGGGGAGACAGAAAAGTGGTGAAAAAGGGGTCACAAAGAGGGTAAGACAGTAGGGAAACAAGCTTGGGTTTTGCAGGAGGGATGTAGGTAAGGCCCATAGCTGCCCATTTCTTCATCAGCAACAGCTGTGCATATGTTTGTAATTTGGTGTCACATTTGATACCTTCCACCCCTGAGAGAGGTGTAAGGACAACAGTAATACTTGTTGTACAGCCAATTGTAATTGATAGTTTCCATGTCTGGTAGACATATGTGCGGAATGGGCAGCTATGTATGGGGCGTAATTTTTTGTGGGTACAGAGTGCCCGGTTTTTTTTTTCAGGTGAGAGTGGTATGTCAGGTGAAGTTAGTCGGTACAGCTGGGGAGGTAGGTTG
Source organism: Protopterus annectens (assembly GCF_019279795.1). Classification (NCBI taxonomy): domain Eukaryota; kingdom Metazoa; phylum Chordata; order Ceratodontiformes; family Protopteridae; genus Protopterus; species Protopterus annectens. Next base: position 758,012,293 of record NC_056749.1, read on the forward strand.
GATAGGTAAACAGACAAGACAAACAAGACGCATACAGGGGCAGTGTCTGACACGTGTGGGGGGGGTTACACAATTGACAGGGATGGAGGTTTGGATATCCAGAGCCCATGAGCCCACAGATGGCAACAGTGGAACTGATATCCCCACCCATAGGCAGTTGCCACTGTTCCTTCACTGCCCAGGACGGGGCTGTGCTGGGGGCTGTGTAGGCCGGGCAACAGGCATGCCCGTAAGTTGTGCCACCCGTGCCTCAAGCTGGCGTAGGGGCTCGAGAACAGAGTCCCGAATCTCCCTACGCACCACAGTCCGGATGCTATGGAGGGTGAGTGGTGGTTCTCCTCCGGCCACACTTGCAGAGGGGGGGCGAGCCCCATCCCCTGCAGCGCTTCCACCCGCAGGTGGCACAGGGCCACCGGAGGAGGGTCCAGACTGGGCACTAGTGCCAGGTGCACTTGCCACTGAAGTGGGAGAGGTGGGTCCGCTGGGACCCGCCTTCCCTGTCGTTCTATGTTTTGCATTATGTCATGACAGTTTGGGTTAGTAACATACAATACCATTCGCAATTAGTTGTAACAGCATGCATTAGTATTCCCATTAACCAAACACCCAGATATTCACACCATTGAACAGCAAGCATAACACATGCATAATTTGAACAGCAATACACAGTCCAACAACATGCAGGGTTGATTGATGGAAACAGGCCATCAGGTTTGGATGTATTAACAGGGCAGATGCATCAACGGACATGCAAATATTTAGGACCCATCAGGACAAATGTCCAGGGGTGTTAATTGTGATTGCACATACCATTTTCACGTGGAATGGAGTATATGTGGTTATAGCGTGGGGTGAAGAAAATATTATTAACACCTTCGAATACCAATACATATGCGGTACATTTCTAATAGCTACAGATATATACACACTACTGTTCTAACTACAGTTTCCTATATGATAACTACTTCACTTTGGTGATAGGACTATTTTTGCTACATCAATATACATTTTATTGTTATTCATACACGTTCATATCTGGCTTTGTTCAGCAACATCATCCTGCTACATTTGCTTTATATAGCTATAGACAACTGTGGATGTTTGATATTTCAGACAATCATACTATCTGCATATTGCAGACTAAGAGCAACATATCCAGATTTTGGGATACACATTCCAGCTGCAGCAACACTTTGGACACATTTTGCAGTTTGGTTCTACTTGTCACATTCATTTCATTCTGTACTGACTGCAGTATACTTTATACAGGGGTTATTACTACTTTATTGGTGGATTCATGACTCTTTCTCACACCCTCTCACTTGTTTTCATTTTACTATTCAGGATGGTACTTACTTCTAGGCTATGATATGCACTTTGATATTATAGGTGGGGCATCTTTATTTCAGAATTTATTTCATACATTTTCACTGTTCTGTTGGGATTTCAGACTGAAACACAGTTTGTAATCAAGCAATACTTGCAAACACTTTTACACTGTTACTTGCACATTTTATTAGTTAGTGACTACACTGCATTCTTTTGCTAACTGTCATACTTTTATATTTCTTTACAGTTACTGGGTGTGGATTACTGACCTGCCTGGTGGCACAACCGCACCAGCCTATCGCCATAGGCTCGTCGGTTCACAGAATGGACACCTGCAGCTGTAATATAAATGGAGTAATATTGGAATACACATCTCCATAATATCAGCTAATTTAATTTCTTACATACATAATTAAATGTAACTTACTCAGTAGTGGGGCGTTGGGCATTTGCCGGGCATCCTGGATCCAAAGGTTCAATTGGTCCTGCTTGCGTCTCTTCAGGTCCGCATGGTGGTGACGGACCTGCTCACCAGTCCTAGGAATCCCTGTGGCACTGGTAAGATCATGAGCCAACCGGTCCCACGCCTCAGCCCTATATGCTCCCCACAGGACCTGGCCCTGCATGAGTTGGGCCTCATGATTGTGGACTAGGAGCCAGACCATGTATCTGGACTCCTCAACGGCCCACCTCTGTGCTCGAAAGCAACTACCCTCACCTACACCTGACATTCTGGCTGCAAGTCAGTTCTACAATCGTTTATGCTGTGTATTCCCGCCTATGGGACTTATATATGCCGTTTTTCCCGCACTTCTCCGTGATTGGCCATTTTGGAACTGTATCCACTTCACAAGGCCTGCTTTGTCATGCTCCACTTTCTATTCATTCCTATATATGTGCTATTACTGCATTCCTGAATACAGCTGTCATAGCTTAGTGGTTCAGTACCTTGACTATGGTGGATGGTGTCCTGGGTTCGAACCTGGCCACTGCTTTTTATATTTTCTGACTGTCTAGACAGGCTAGGGGGTGTGTCTGTGTAAAGGCAGTTTTGTTACAGCTTGCTCAACGTTGCCCGCCGGTTAGCTTGTTGGCGCGGTGCGTAGCTCCGCGCAAATGGGGTGCGCTGGCTTGAGCCTCATTTGGCTATCAGCACGCATAGTCATCTCAGCTCAGCTAGGAGCACACAGTTTGAGCATGTGAAACCACTGCTCAGCTACGGGCACTTATTTTGCACCTGTTAAACCACTGCTCACCTACAGGCAGATGCACTCACCTTGTTAAACTGTCGCTTAGCTATAGGCACATGTGACATTTTTTTATTGTTTTGTTACCTCACATTTCTTCAAAATAAATGGACTATTTCATTACATTTTACATTAAATGTGATTTTATATGTGTACATGTTTGTCAGGGACTTGTTTCATGCTTATTTTGCTAAAAATAAAAGTTGGCGTTGTGGGGGCTCAAACCATGAATGCCTGCTCTTCAGCCAACATCTCTACCGCTACGCTATTGTTTCTTGGCTTATTTTGCATATTTAGTTCTTATATGCTTTCCCACTGACTGCTAACTGTAGCTGCACTACGGGCACGCCCGCGCAAACGAGTGCACTCACAGTTAAACATCTTTACAATTTAAAAAAAATATATAACATGTTCATTTATATATTTTATGTTCATAGTCTGTGGGGGCATGTGTTGTGTTGTGTTTATTCACATTTCCGTGGACTCTGTTGTGGGTGTTTACTTTGGGCACTTTTACACTTCTGGGGGTGTGTCCGCTTGCAGGGCTCGGCCTACGGACACGCCCCCTACTGTCTTACACAGACCGTGTTAGACTTAGGTGTGATTCAGCATGCTCTCATGAATATGCAAAGCATGCTGACATCACTCCGTTTAACTGCAGCCTCCGTGTAAGAGTTATAACTCTTACACGGAGGCTTCGTGAATCCTTGCCATATATTTATCTATAAATATATATATATATATTATATTTATATATCTATATATATATATATATATATATATATATATATATATATATATATATATATATATATATAGATATATATATATATATATATATATATATATATATATATATATATATATATATATATGTATATATATATATATATATATATATATATATATATATATGTAATCTAGATGTATATATATATATATATATATATATATATATATATATATATATATATATATATATATGTAGATATGCCTCTACTTTATAAGCTTGAAATTTCAAATCTTTGATCTGCAAATTGTCAAGACCATAAGATCAAGGTTTTGAAACTTCAAAATTGTAATAAAAAAAAAAAAAAAAACTAAAAACGAACATTTTTTTTTTTTTTACATTTCCACATGGGGCAAGCTCCCCTGCACTCAGCACAGCCCCTGCTAAATAAATATACCAACTCCGAGAGCGCACTCCAGTGAGGAAAATGATAAATTTCACTTTCCAGTCTGTATTGCAATATCCATTCAAAAGATTCAAATTTTCTAAACTTCGATATTTTGGTCTTGACAATTTTCATTCTGAAGTTTTGAAACTTTGAGCTTGTGAAGGCTAAGTTTCTGGTGTCATTCTAAGGGGATCCAGTATTTGTATGCTTGGGATGACATGATTGACAGACCTCAATGCTTCGCCAGAGGTAGCCTGCATTTGTCTCCTCTGGGTTTCTGTACACTGGCCACCCTTATAGTGCCTTTTTAGGCGATGTTCCAAAGACCAAATTACCACCATAACAGCTATAAATAAATGCAATTTGAGGGTCATGCTGCTTAGCGCTATAAGTCTAAATCTTAAGATGCACTTCCTCAAAGCACTCCTCAAATGGAGAACATAGACATTTGTGCTGTAACAGAGACCTGGTTTAAAGCAGCAGAAACTACCCCTGCACTACCAGGCTATAACTCATTCCACACCTATCTGCCCCATAACAATGGACCGAAGCTCCAAAGGCGGTGGTGTCTCCATATTCATAAAGGATATGTGGACTTCTAGACCAGTAGCCCAGAATAATGCATCTGAGATACTTCAGGTACAACTAACACTGGGTAAAATGGCGATTCAGGTCCTAGCCTGCTATAGGTCCCCAACCATGCCCCAAGACTCTCACTCCACATTCCTAAGCACCCTGAAAACTATCAGGGTCCAATCCAACACTCTCATGCTAGGTGACTTTCACTACCCCCTCCATTAACTGGGAAAACTACTCATGCATCAATACACTGGCCCAACGCTTCCTGGAATTCATCAGTTCCAATTCACAAAACCAGCTCATTCTTATCCCCAACTAGAGGAAGCAATATCCTTGACCTTTTTGTTACTAACATAGGCAACCATTGCTCTATTCCAATAGTCAATTCCTCCCTGGATAGATCTGACCACAAACTAATCACCATGGAAATCCATATTTGCCCCACCATCCCCACAAAGGTCACCACCATGAAAAACTTTTACAAAGCTGACTCTGTGCTCCTAAAAACAGAGGTGGCTAACTTCACGGCACACATGTCAATGGAAAATAGATGCGTGACTGCCAAATCATACACCAATGCACTGTACAAACATGTACATAAATGCCTGTTACTAGCCATACCCAACAGAACCAAAACGCTCTCCTCAAAAAAAAGGAAGCCAATCTGGTGTTCCCCTGCCATTAATAAACTCTACAACAGAAGGAAGATACTGTTGCAAAAAAAGTTGAAGTCCCAAGACTGGGAAAAACTCCCTTATTAGCCTCAACAAAAAGTTGAGATCCCTCATCAAAACCTCTAAAGCCAGCTATGAGGGCAGAATTGCAGCAGACACTAAAAACAACCACAAAGCCTTCTATAGTTATATCAAGAATCTCCACGGCAATACCCAAGTTTGCTCAGAACTACTGCACAATGGTACCTCCTATACTGAGCCAGCAGATATTGCCAACATACTGGCTGACAAATTCAGTGCCAACTTTACCCCTCTCTCCCCTCCAAAGGACCAATCACAATAGGTTCATAGGTTCATATAAGTACTAGGCTATCTGCCCAAGGGCATCTATAAGCCTAGCCAAAATGTGCTAGCTTTCGCCGCCCCCTTAGATTAGTTCCCTGTGTCTCAGTCCAGCAGAGCCATTAGTTTCCTGTGCCTCTGTCCAGCAGAGCCACTGCAGTGATCCCCGGGGTAAATTTTCTGTTTCCCATCCACTCTTGAAGGTTTGTCTTGAAGAGTGTTAGTGAGGGGCTCTGCCTAATGTAGATTGGAATCTTGTTCCAAAGCACGGGGAATCTCTGGGACAGGAATCTATCCCTCTAGCACATTTTATTTATTGTTGTGGTAGGGTATAGATACCTACAGCAGTGTGGCTCTTGGGGAATTGTATTTTTTAGGTGGAGCATGTCCATCAATTCTGGGTTGGACATGGCCTTGTATGTCAGGCAGAGATCATCACTGAGTAAGCAGTATGCAACCGAGTACAGCTGGAATTTCTTCAGTTGGGCTGCACAGGGCATATGTTTAAGGCCAGTAATCCTCTGGGTGAGGTACTACTGTGGTCTTTCCAGCTGTTGCAGCTGTCTTGTAAGGTACATCCCAAATGGGGCATTGCACTCTATGATGGGTCTGATGAGTGATGAGTAGAGGAGCACAATAACCTCTTTTGCTCTAGATGTGAACCCTTTTGTGATTAGGTGGGCCACATAGAAGGATTTTCTAACCACCTTGGCAATATGATTATCAAAGGAGAGATTACTATATACTTGGGTCTCCAGATCCCTTATTACATTTTCTGTATTTAGGGGACTACCACATATGTGGTAGTTTGCGAATACTTTTTTTTTCCAAAGGGGATGACTGCACTTTTTGGCATTTAGCTTGAGGCCATGATTTTGACACCAGGTATCCATTTCAGTGAGACCCTTCTGGAGGATGTCTGTATCAGCTAGTTAGTCAGTTATGACCACCAGTTTGCAGTCATCTGCAAACTTGGTCAGCCATAGTCCTGTGCTTGCCTATACCTCTGAGAAGTATATACCAAACAGGAGGGGTCCCAGGACAGAACCCTGGGGGATGCCACTTCTAACTGGTTTAGAGTCGGACCTAGAGCCTGCAACTCTCACTGTGGGGGTTCTATCCATGAGCCAATTGGCAACCTATCTCATGACGTAGGGGTTAATGTATAGGCTGGTGAGCTTGTCTATAATACCAGAATGGGGAATAGCATCAAAAGCCTTTGCGAGGTACAGGTAGGCTGTGTGGACCTCCTTTCCCTTGTCTAAAGCCTTAGTAACTGTCTTAAAGAAGTCCACCAGGTTTAGGAGGCATGATCTGCACTTAAAGCCAAACTGGGTAGGGTCCAATGTTTGAAAGTTCCCAATGTCTGTTAATGAATTCCATGATGATGCGCTCCATAGCCTTACAGACCAGGCTAGTCAGGCTTATAGAGCGATAGTTCCCAGTGTCCATTGTGGCTACAAATTTGTGGAGTGGGATAACTGTTGCTGTGCGCCACTCTATGGGTATGTAGCCTGTAGAGAGGCTGAGTCTGAACAGTGTGTTTAGGTGAGGGGTTAGTTTATTTTGGAGCACGTGTAAGACACAGCCTGGGACACCGTTTGGTCCCATTGAAGCTGTATTTTTGGCTTTGGATAGGGCTGTTTTAACCTGTGTGTTAGTGACTGAAGAGCACTTCATTCTTCTGGTATGGTTATGGGCCCTTTAAGGGGTGAGAGGGGGGTGAAGTTTGCACTAAACCAGTCTGCCAGAATGTTGGCAATATCAGTGGGTTCAGTGTATTTTGTGCCATTCTGTAGATCTGAGAGTTTTCACTTAGGTTCTTGATATACCTAAAGAATGCTTTGTGGTTATCTTTGGAGTCCTTGGCAATTTTTCTTTTGAAGCTAGCCTTAGATGATTTTATGAGGGATCCCAGTTTCTTGCCGATACTAATCAGGGATGTCTTACCTTTTTGGGATTTTACTCTTTTCTGCACTAGTTTCCTCTTTCTATTGTATAGCTTGTTTATGGCAGTGGTCCACCAGACTGGTTTGCTTTTCTTGGAGGAGTGAATCTTGGTTTTGCTTGGGATAGCACGATCCATGCATTCTTGCAGGTGCTCATAGAGTGCCTTTGTAAGGCCGAAATATGCATATCCATAGCTAGTGGGGTTTGGCTTTATTGGCCTGAAATTGTCCATTAAAATGACTTCAAACGTAAAAGTCATGGGCATTCAGAATCGCCATATAGTTGAAACACCTGATGTTCATAAGGGTCATTTGCATATATCCCATGGGCCTCTGTTACAGGAGGTTTGGGAGGTCACTCTTTGAAAGTTCTAGCTTGGCTGGAGTTTTCATTTAGTTTTTTTTTCTCATTTGTAAGGGATTCAGCAGCTTGGACAGCATTGTCCTTTAGCATGAGGGCTGTGAACCTTTCCACCTCGGTCTTAAGTAACATGAAGATTGCTTTTGAAAAGTTTTTCATGGTGGTTTCCTGGATTGGGGGTGGGGGCAGAATATGGATATCCAGAGTGATTAATCTATGGTCTGATCTAACCAACGAGGGTTTGACCTCCGGTGTAGAATACCGATCACCCATGCTGGTGATGACCAGGTCCAGTATGTTGTCACCTCTGGTGGGGGTGTTGACCAGTTGATCCAGGGCATTCGAGTTTATAAATTCTAGGAAGTATTGGGCAAGGGAGTTAGTACTTCAGTAGTTCTTCCAGTTAATGTTTGGGCAATTGAAATCACCCAATATTAGGGCACTTGGTAGGACCTTCATATTTTCCAGTGTCTGTAGAAATGCGGAATGGGGGTCTTGGGTCATGGTAGGTGATCTGTAGCAAGTTACAATTTGAATTGCATTTTTGACCATTGTTAGTTGCACATGGATGATCTCTGAGGCATTGTGCTGTGCCATTAATCTGGAGGTGTGGGTATCCTTGATGAATATGGATACACCCCCAACTTTTGTGTTTCGGTGTGGGTTCTGTGGCCTAAAATTATGGTATGAGTTATAGCCTGGTAGTGCTGGGGTGCCCTCTGGAGCCTTAAACCAGGTTTATGTTACTGCACAGATATCAATGTTCTCCATACTGAGGAGTGCCTTGAGTGCATGCATTTTGAGGTTTAGACTTCTGGCGTTGAGTAGCATTACCCTCAGTTTTTGGTTACTCTTGCTATTTACGGTGGTGGGTTTGTCTTTTGAGCCTTGCCTAAAAAAGGCAATATGGGGGAGGCAAAAGCCTTGGCCAGTATTCGAAAGCCTAAGGGTGACAGGTGCAAGCCATCTCTTGTGACGCAATGTAGCTTATCGAGCATGTCAGTCCAGGTGGACAGCTACCAGATCTCCTTTGAATGACACCAGAAACTTGGCCAATTGTTGAAATTGATAATTTTTTCTTTATACTGTGGCATCATTCTTGGTGAGGGCAGGATGTTACTGAGGGTCAGGGTCATACTGGCCTGGGCTATGTGATCAGAGAGCTCTTCCATGTCTCTTTTCATATAGTCCAGGGATGTACCAGAGGAATGCCAGGCACCCAGCATTACTGCAGCACAGGTTAAAGCTGCATTGTCCAAGGCCAAGAATACAGCATCCATGAGACCCCACAATATCCCTGGATATGTTCTTCATGAACTACAAAGTAAACTGGCATCACATCTATATGACCTGTTCAATCACAGCCTCACCTAAGGTTTTGTCCCTACTGAATGGCGTGCTGCTACAGTCATCTCTCTCCATAAAGGGGGAGTGACTACAGACCCTAGGAATTATCATCCCATTAGCCTGACGAGTGATATAGAAGGTTATGGAGTGTATCATCATGGACCTAATTAAGAAGGATATAGGGAATCTCCAAACTGTAGATCCCACGCAATTTAGTTTTGTGAATGGTAGATCATGCCTGCTCAACCCAGTTGACTTCTTTAAGTCAGTCAACAGAGCTGTGGATGAGGGAAAGGCAGTTCATACAGCCTACCTCAATCTGGCCAAGGCCTTTCATACCATTCCCCACAGAAGAATTATTGATAAACTCCACAAAATAGGCATCAGACCCTATATCACTAGGTGGGTTGTAAATTGGCACACAGATAGAACCCACAGTGTGAAAGTAGTGGAATCCATGTCAGACTGGCGACCAGTCACGAGTGGAGTCCCATAGGGATCAGTCCTGGGTCCTCTCCTGTTTGGCATCTACTTCTCCGAAGTCCAGTTCAAAACAGATGGACTTTGGCTGATCAAGTTCATAGACGACTGCAAGCTGGGAGCCATTATTAACTCCCCAAGTGATGTAGACATCCTACAGAAAGGCCTCACTGAGACCAATGACTGGTGTCAAGACCATGGCCTTAAGCTTAATGCCAAAAAATGTGTTGTCATCCCCTTTGGGAAAAAATCAGTTCCCACTAATTACCACATGGGAGCCCCCTGAATACTGAAGGCGTTATAAGAGATCTGGGAAAACAGCAATCTCTCCTTTGACCATCACATTGCCACTGTGGTCAGGAAGTCTTTCTATGTGGCACATCTCATTACCAAGGGTTTTGTATCCAGGATGAAAGAGGTCATCATCTCCGTCTACTCTTCCCTCATTAGGCCAATCATCGAGTATAATGCCACATTTGGCATGTACCTCACTAGACACATGCAACAGCTGGAAAGGCCACAACGGAACCTCATGAAGAGGATCCTAGGCCTTAAACACTTGTCCTACATGGACAGACTCAAAAAACTCCAGCTATTCTCTGTCTCATATCATCTACTAAGAGGCCATTTCTGCTTGACTTACAAAGCCATGTCTAACCCAGCTGTGTTAGAAATGCTACATCTAAAGAAATCCAAATCCCTCTACACCACATGCTCCAGAGACATCAGCCTTATTACCACAATCAACAGAAGATGCTGGAAGGACAGGTTCATAACCCATAGACTGCCCATACTCTGGAACAGACGTCTCATACATGTCAAGCAGAGCACCTCACTGGCCCTCTTCAACAGACATCTTGATGAGTGGATGGGAAATAGAAAGTTGACCCTGGGATCACTCCAGTGGCTCTACTTGACAGAGGCACTTGGAACTAACGACAGGCAGCACGATGCCAGGGCACTTCTATGGGCTAGACTTGTAAAGGCTCCAGGACCATTAGCCTAGTGCACACCTATGATCCTCTCTCTCTCTCTCTCTATATATATATATATATATATATATACACACACACACACACACACACACACACACACACACACACACACACACACACACACACACACACACACACACACACACACACACACACACACACACACACACACACACACACACACACACACACACACACACACACACACACACACACACACACACATATATATAGGAATATACCAGTTCCATGAGACATTTTCAGATATGGTACAGTGCTTTTGTAAGGACACAAGACCCCTCCACCTCACCATACCCCCATGACCCTAAAATTCTAAATTTTAAATCTATTAGCTATAAGATTACCAACAGTGATATGGGCAACATTCCTTATCACTTTGTTCACACTTCTCAGTCACCACACACTGCTTTTAATGAAACAGAAATCAACAGAATATGACAGCCTTTCCTGTTTTTGAGAAAGTCAATCATAGATGCATATGTAAACATATAGAGCACATATGTATTTGATAGCAAATATATCTCTGCCCCAAAACAAAGGCATAGATAATCCATCAGCTATTTTTCAGCCATAAACATATTTTACTATGCTTGTCATATGGCTTATAATATGAAAGTCATCCAGAGAGTATATAACTTACAAAATAATGATGAAGTGCAAGCTTTGGTATTAAGGCATTGATATTATTTTAACAGCACTCAGTTATACTATAACAATTTAGAATGATTTAAGATTATATTTTATTATCCTCTTTGTATTTATTCTAGTTACATTTTCACTCAGATTAATTATTTGTCACAAGTTAATATAGCATTATTAAGATCTTTTTGAAGAATAGTCTGGCTTATAAAAAAGGAGAAACAAAAGGAACAGGTCTTTTAAATTCTTAAAGAACATTCAAATGTTTAATGACTGCTTAACATACGCTTAGAAAATGGAACACTTTCAGTTTCTGGAGTTCTGTAAACATAATTAAATAGTACAGACTCTGAGAACTCATGCACTTTTATGTGCGGACTTCACCTCTGACCTCAGATTTCTGTACTTCAGCATATAATGCTTTCTGTAAGTAATCTATCAGTGTAGCAGAACAGCTTGTGATGTATGGAGACACCCCATCAACGGCTTTTCATTAGAAAGTACAAGGACACTGGAATTAAATGAATCTGAAAATTGCTTCCACTGTTCTGAAGGTTCAGTGATACGAGTTCTGACTGTGATAATCATCCTAACAAAACTAGTACTTTTGCAAGCAATGAATTCACCAGGACTTTAAAATGCATTCTTTCTGTTAGAAGCCTTAAATTACAAAGTTCATTTTAACAGTTGCTAATGCCTTAGAAATCTAGACTTAATTTTAACTTTAATTTTATATATTTGCACAAGTCATTTTGAACAAGTAAAAAACATGTAGATTTCATAGCCATTTTTGCCAAACTGGATAAATACCATGTTGTCAGAAGCATTGAGAGAGACTTTTATAAAATATTTAGTTATACCAACCATGCAACATAATTTAGTATATATATTTAATCCTTAGACAGTTGCAACAGGCATGTTGAAGTGGTGTAATGGGGGATTTGATAAGCAGCATATTGTGATACTTTAATATAAAGCACAATAGTGCTAATTTGGTGGTGTAGAGGGATAAAACCATAACTATGGCCCAGCCAACCTGGGTTCCATTAGCAGCTCAGCTGACTGATGTAGCAGCAGAGAAGAATGGGTGTCACTATCCCTGAAAAGGTGGTTCTTTGAGCATCTCCTGTGACAATCAGTGGTGGAGGCTGTGGAAGTCAAGACAGGGAAGGACTGGAGACATGGCTGAGCTGCTACAGAGGTGGGCTGATATCATAGGGCTCATAGGAGATTACCAGGATTTCAACCCTATGCTCATTTTAAGCCATAGCTGTTTCATCCCAATGTAATACTGTAGAAATGCTAGTCAATACCCAAGATTGCATTTAGTTGATAACTGCCCATTTCCAGCAGGGTTGTGGACTCTATCCCTAGTAAGAATTTATAGTGCCCCATCCATTCATCCAAGCTCCCCTTGAACAGAGTCATAGAGGTGCCCTATTTAACTCTTTACATCCAAGTGACGCCTCCAGGTGCACCTGCAGTTAACTCCTACTGATGCCTCTAGGCGTCAAATATTGCTTGTTCATATTTGCATCAATAATTTCAAAACCATGTTGTGTACAAGGTTTTTATAAGATTTCATCTTAAAGCTTACACAATGGCAAATTCAACTGTATTAATATTTGACCTCTGTCTAGTGCAGGCAAATAGATATTAACTGTTTTTATTATATTAATTTATATGCATATAATTTTCACATTTTCCAAATATCTCAACAACTAAGTAACACAGACGGAACTCCTTGACCTCATATGAAAGCTCTCAACTAGATGAATAAAATGCTGCTGACAGTATGTGTGTAACTTGAGTGGTTGCAGAGATATTGTAAGTTGTTTACAAAATATTATAAATGCAATAGTTACTGTGTTTACTGTGACTTATAAAATTCAGTTTAAGACCTAGAACCTAAAGAATGCTACAACTATAAAATTAGCTTGTGTTGAAGACTTTTCCATTTATACTTTTGCATAACAACTATGGTTCAAGAAATATGAACATTTGTTTGAAATGTGAGGGCATAATTTAATTCTGTCAAAAGATTTAGGCTCTGCCCATTCGAAGTTATAGTGAAAACTTCTTGAGCTCCATTGGAGTTAATGAGTTAACATGAATTGGTAGCCTGTTCCAAAGATGAGGCAGTCACTGGGAGATAAATCTGTCCCTCCAGTATGTCCACTTAAGTCACTGACCATATTTAGGTCCCTGGAATGGATAGTCCTAGTCCCGTTTGATTTACTGATATGCAGCAAGTTCATTAGGTTTGGGTCTTGGATTGCTCTGTAGACCAGGCATAAGTCTCCCCTAAGAAGTCTATGCGATACAGAGTATAGTGACAGGGACTTTAGTAGGTCTGTGCAAGGCACATGCTGGAGACCCTTGATCTTCTTTGTTAGAAACCTCTGAGGTCTCTTTAATTACTATAGGTGCTTAGTACTGTACATGCCAAATGGGCATTATACTCGATTATAGGCCAGATAAGTTCCGAGTATAGGGGGGGTAATAACTTCTTTTACTGTTGAGGTGATGCCTTTACTAATCAAATGTGCCATGTAGAAAGCTTTCCTTACTACAGTCAACAAATGGTGGTCAAAGCTAAGGTCGCAGTTAAGTTGTGATCCCAGATCCCTTACCACTTTATGGGTACTTAGGGTATTGTTGTTGATTTGATAATGTGAGAGGACATTGTGCAGAAGGGAATGATGATACATTTCTTTGTATTCAGTTTGAGACCATAACTAATACACCAGTCACTGGTCTGCATGAGACCCTCCTGGAGTATACTGACATCATTTGGGGATTCAATGATTGCACCTAGATTGCAGTCATCTGCAAACTTGGTCAGCCACACCTCCTTAGTTTTGACGTGAACGTCTGAGAAGTATATTCCAAACAGTAGGGAGCTCAGCACTGACTCCTGTGACACCCCACTAGTAACAGGTCTGCTGGTCGATGTGGAGTCACCCACTTTGATAGTGTGTGTCTAGTTTCTGAGCCAGTTGGCAACCTATCTTACAATGGAGGAGTTTACATTCAGTTTGCTTAGTCTGTCAGTAATGCCTGAATGTGGGATTGTGTCGAAAGCCTATGTAAGGTCAATGTATGCTGTGTGCAGAGATATACGATCATATGAGGTTACTAGACTAATGGCACTGGGGCCCTTACAAGCCTAGCCAAGAGTTTATCCCCAAAAAGAAACCTCAGTCAGCACCTGGTGCCCCCTGTCAATGAGGGACATAGGTGGAACCCCTGGGACAAATTTGTGTTTCCTATCCACTCATCAAGGTTGCACTTGAAGAGGGTCAGCGAGCTGCTCTGTTTGATGTGTATGGGAAGTGTATTCCAGAGACGGGGCAACCTCTGGGAGATAAACCTGTTCCTCCAGCAGGTTTTGTTGTTGCATATTAGATTCAGGCTTTTTGAGTGGGTAGTGTGAGGAGTTAGAATTACAGATATGGAGCATCTGTAGTAGGGCAGGGTCCAAGATTTCCTTGTAGGCGAGACACAGAGCAATCTTTATGATACCGAGTAGAGTGATAGCGATTTCAACCTGTCTGCACAGGACAGGTGTTGGAGGTCATGGATTCTCTTTGTGAGGTATTTCAGTGGCCTTTCCAGTTGATGCAGATGTTTGGAGAGGTACATCCTAAACGGGGTGTTATACTCAATTATTGGTCTAATGAGGGAGGAGAACATAGAGGTAATAACCTCCATTTTTCTGGATGCAATCCCTTTATTTATGAGATGAACCAGGTAAAAGGCTTTTCTGACCACTGCTGATACATGATGGTTGGTCAAATGTGAGGTTATTATCAACCTGAGTGTCCAGATCTCTCACCTCAGGTTGTGTGCTTAGGGGGTTGCCACTGATGTGGTAATCAGTAGGGGTTGTGTTTTGCTGAATGGTATCATGATAATTTTTTTTGCTTATGCCCTCATCAGTGGCCTTGGTCACATTTTCTAAGAAATCCACCAGATTTAATAGGCAAGATCTACCATTCACGAAGCCGAAGTGAGCAGGATCCAGGATTTGGAGGTCACCTATGTCTTTATTTATGAGGTCTATAATGATACATTCCATGGCCTTACAGGTGAGGCTGATCAGGCTTATGGGTCTGTAATTGCCTGGGTCTGTTGCTAGGCCACCTTTGTGGAGGGGAATAACTATTGCTGTTCTCCATTGCACAGAAATAAAGCCTGTGATTAGGCTATGATTGAAAACGTTACTTAATGGTGATGCTAGTTCATGTTTTAGCCTGTTTAGAAGACAAACTTGGATGTCATCTGGTACCATAGAGGCTGTGTTTTTTGCCTTGGACAAGGCTTTGATGATCTCTTCTTCAGATATGTAAGGTGGGTGGAAGTTTGGGAGAAGGTTTGTTGTAAGTTAGGAGAGGATAAGAGAGTGAAATTTTCACCAAACCTATATGCTATCAGGTCTGCTATCTCTGTGGGGTCGGTGTGTGTGATACCATTGGCCACTAGTTCTGCACATGCTTGGGTCCTACCCTTTAGGCTATGTACATGCTGTAAAAGGCCTTATGGTTATCCTTGAGTGTACTTGCTAAGTTTCTCTTAAAGGAGCCCTTGGATGATTTGACAAGTTGTCTTATTTGCCTGTTGAAGCTGAGGAGGGTGCTTTTCATTGTTTGGGCCTTGCCTTTGTTTTCATGAACAGCAACTTTTCACATTTATTGTAAAGTTTGTTGATGCTAGATGTCCACCATTGCAGCTTGTTTCTACTTGGGCTATGGCTTTGATTCTTTCTAGTACAGCTGGGTTTATACACTTATGCAAGTGATTGTACAGGGTTTTAGTGTAAGCTTCAGTGTAGTTACCACTTCCAGCTTAGGGTGGGACTTGGAATGCATTTAAAACTTCACCTAGGAGGGTATAGTTTGCCTTGGTGAAATCTTTTAGTCTGATTTCACCCTTTGTGAGTTCTGGTGTTATTGCCAGCTCAAAGGTGACTGATTTGTAACCAGTTTTTAACTAATGAGGATCTGACAGTTGCAGCAGTGGATCTGTTTGGCATGTTGGTGAGGACCAGATCCAGAATGTTTGTTCCCCTTGTCGGGGTATGGGCAAATTGTTCCTGGGCATTTGAATTAACAAAGTTGAGGAACTTTTGCGCTAGTGATTTAGGGCTAGTGTAGGTTTCCCAGTTGATGGTGGGATAATTGAAATCACCAATAACCAGTGTGTTTGGTAAAATTTGGACTGTCTCCAGTTTGGATAAGTAGGCTTCATAGGCATCATGACCCATGGAGGGGGATCTATAACTGGCTATGATATGAATAGTGTATTACCCACCGTAATATACACCCAGAGTAACTCCATGGAGTTGTCTAATCTAACTAGATGGGAGGTGAACTTGTCTCTAATATAGATTGAAACACTGCCTATTTTGGTTTTCACATGTTTATTTTGCAGTCTAAAGGTGTGGAAGGCATTGTAGCCTTGCAAGGATGGGGTCCTCTCTCAGGCCTTGAAACAGGTGCTGCATGTCTTCATTGCATACCTGCACTGCAGTCACATCCACGGGATCCACAAGGTAAGGAGGAAGTAAGCAACAGGGGTAGGTCAGAAAATAAAAAAAAGCTTGAAGTAGGAGGCAGCAAGGACCTTCCCCCCAATAAATGTTCTTACGATCCTCACTGGGTTCAAATTCAGGCATTTGATTAGGGGTTGGTTGGAGTACTGGTAGACCCAGCGAAGGATGTGGGGCAGTGGGATGGCTGTCAGAATGAATGATGGGAAGAAAACAAGAATGTACAAAAAAAAGTAGTATAACACAGGAGCATAGGACATTTTTTGTGACTGTTGCAAAGATAATCAAATAAGCTCTAGATTACTGACTTTGCAAATTCATAAACTTTTGCAACATTATATTTGCAAACATTTTTAACCACAGGACACTAAAATGTGCCTTCTGCTTTTACTGTGTAAGGGCTACTGCAGAGCTGCCATAAGTTACAAAGTAGATTAAAGGTAATTGTAGATTAACCAGTAGGAATTTTGTGGCACAAAACATTAGATAAACAAGAAATCCACTTGTAGAAATGGCAGTGCCAGATGGAGGAGAGAGCTGTATTTGATATTGCTGCTAGAGGTTCCTCAGATTGCATTAATGAGCAAGTAGCATGTTTACTTGAACATCAGTAACCAGCATGTAGCATGTGCACTCGAACATCAGTAACCAGCATGTAGCATCAGTAACCAGCATGTAGCATATGCACTCAAACATCAGTAACAAACATTTAGCATGTAGACTAGAACATCAGTAACAAACATGTAGCATGTGCACTTGAACATCAGTAACCAGCATGTAGCATGTGCACTGAAACATCAGAAACCAACATGTAGCATGTACACTCGAACATTAGTGACCAGCATGTAGCATGGGCACTCGAACATCAGTAACCAGCATGTAGCCTGTGCACTGGAACATCAGTAACCATCATGTAGCATGTGCACTTGAACATCAGTAACAAACATGTAGCATGTGCACTCGAACATCAGTAACCAGCATGTAGTATGTGCACTCAAACATCAGTAACAAACATGTAGCATGTGCACTCAAACATCAGTAACCAGCATGTAGCATGTGCACTCGAACATCAGTAACCAGCATGTAGCATGTGCACTCGAACATCAGTAACAGACATGTAGCATGTGCACTCGAACATCAGTAACAGAGATGTAGCATATGCACTCGAACATCAGTAACAGACATGTAGCATATGCACTCCAACATCAATAATTAGCATGTAGCATGTGCACTGGAACATCAGTAACCAGCATGTAGCATGTGCACTCGAACATCAGTAACCAGCATGTAGCATGTGCACTCGAACATCAGTAACCAGCATGTAGCATGTGCACTCAAACATCAGTAACCAGCATGTAGCATATACACTCGAACATAAGTAACAAGCATGTAGCATGTGCACGCGAACATCAGTAACAGACATGTAGCATATGCACTCTAATATCAGTAACTAGCATGTAGCATGTGCACTCGAACATCAGTAACCAGCATGTGTAGCATATACACTCGAACATAAGTAACCAGCATGCAACATGTGCATTCGAACATCAGTAACAGACATGTAGCATATGCACTCTAACATCAGTAACTAGCATGTAGCATGTGCACTCGAACATCAGTAACCAGCATGTACCATATACACTCCAACATCAGTAACCAGCATGTACCATATACACTCGAACATAAGTAACCAGCATGCAGCATGTGCATTCGAACATCGGTAACAGACATGTAGCATGTACACGTGCACAAGCACAGCTTAGTAATTCTATGAGACTGACTGGCAGCTGTGATAAGTGCTGCCCAGTAATGCTTCTATATGGTTTTATTCACTGAAATGGGGAAGAAATGGAGGCATAAGAAAGGCAGAGAGAATGAAGAGCAAGCAGAGGAACATATTCGAGAACACAGGGGAGGTAAGTTTGAGAGTTAAGAAGAGCATTATTCTGGAGAAAGGTTAATTTTTTTAACAATGGTAGAAAAGAAGGAATACATGGAAGGCAGGGAATAGAAAAATGGTAGTGATATGGAATTAGTGATACACAAATAAACATAAAACACAGGCAAACATCAACAGGGAAAATGCTGACAACATGCATGCTGGCATACAGAGAGAGGTAGGACAGCTGATGATGAGGAAGACTGGACAAAAAACATGGGTAGGAGGTGATGCACTAAGAAGTGGAACACTGGGAGGGATTATAGGGTGGAAAACCCTCTCTTGACCAGGTTACCTAGGCTAGTCTCAGGAAGATACCATTCACTAATATGACTTCCCTCTCCACTGAGCCCTGTTTCAGGTAGAGGAGAAGGCAGTGCCAGGCAGAGGTATAGTCAGTCATGGTGCAGCCATTTTTTAACAAGAAAATACATGACATGGTAAGATGGTGTTAGCATGTGAACAATGGCATATGATAAGTGTACCAGGAGAACTATACTTATGACTGGATGAGAAACCATAAATGTCTGCGAGGATTGCCCCTGCTTCTCTCCTGGAAATGGGCAGTCCTTGCCAGAAAAATGTTGGGCATAGACAATATCTGTCATCTAGTATTGTGTTGGGATTTAATGGCTAGGCTTGTAAAGACCCTCAGGTTAATAGCCTAGTAACATCCTATGAATCTGCATATGTTTAAATTTCTGCATGTTAGCACCTCTGCAGCCCATACAATGACAGTAGTGCTCCCCACGTCCCTACTAGGGTCATCAGACCACCTGTGTACTTATACAACTAAATGATATTGAAGGAGCCTCCTAAATGGCATAGGTGAATTATGTG
The DNA here is from genome assembly GCF_019279795.1 of Protopterus annectens. Classification (NCBI taxonomy): domain Eukaryota; kingdom Metazoa; phylum Chordata; order Ceratodontiformes; family Protopteridae; genus Protopterus; species Protopterus annectens. The sequence goes on from NC_056749.1 coordinate 758,031,764, forward strand.
AAGACACAGAAATGGGATTCCAGAAAATTCACTGTAAATATGCTAATTAGAATAGCAACCAGCTAGAAGCCTTAAAGCTACATCATAAAAACAGCCACTCCCATTGTATACTTATTGTCTCACAGTAACCTGTAAAGTTCATATCCATGAGTGAAAGCGTAAAGTCTCCATGCCAGATACTCACAGCCAGATCATGGTCTAGTGGGACTATGGGCAGTGTAACGGATCATCCCCCACCAGCAATTTCAGTGTCCCATTACTTGGTTTTCTCTCTCCAGTAACCATAAGCACTGGTCATACCTGTCAATGTGCATATTATTTCTTCTTTACTTCTACAGTGATTGCAGATATATGGATTTAATTTAACACTTTTATTTCAAATTTTATAGTGCAAAACTAATAGACATTTGCTAAATAAAACAATACAGTCTCACAATGAAAACAGAATTGAATTTGCATGAGCAACAATAAACTTCTCTGCTCTTAAAACTCACATTCATTGAAACTGCATTGAAAATCCTGTTTGTTGAAAATGTATCTGGCCAGTGGTGGATTAAGTGCACATTTGGGCTGTTTTAAAACCATGGGGCCCCTACACACATTTTTAGGACTATGCATAAATGGATGTGCCCTTTGATTTACCTTCCCCATTTCATTGTTATGTTTCATGTTTAATACAGCAACACTTGTTAGAATGTGTTTTAAAATTGTAGTTTTGAACATTTTTCCAGTAAACAGTGAAACAAAATATTTGAACCAATAATGACAAAACTTGCCATTTCAGAACTTTTCAACCATAAAAGACCACTCATACTGCTGTCATTATAATCCACCAATATCAGTCAATATGCACAATCTCTGCAGAAGTGAAAGTTATTTGAATAATTCCACATTAAAGAGAACTATTTCTAATGCAGAGGTTGCTGCTGACAAACAACTTGCATGTCACTGCTACATCGACAAATGCAGTGTCTGCTGCCCTTGAAGAACACATTGACTATGTTGCTTGCATTAAAAAACAGTTACTTGGTGATAGGCAATAGGGAATGGCTTGCAGGCCAACAACAGGTTCGTAGTTACTAGGCATCTCACCCATATGATGACATATTCATGATATATGTCATTGTCAGGGAGGTTGTCCATCGCTGGTAGTCAAATCCTCTGCTGGGCCTGTGACACTTCCACAGTTTTGGGAAGTAACAATATGAATTTCCTTGCACTTATAACCCTCCAAAGTTTACATAGAAATATTGACAGTATAAGTACAATGCCATTCCCTGCAAGGTATGTTAACCATATTTTTCTATACCGCTCCATTACACAGAAGTAATTTCATTGGGCTGTGGGTGCTGGTGATGGGTTTATTCTTAGACTGGGTAATGCGTATGTGTTTTCACAAGTACTGTGTTATTGAAGTTCCACTGTTGATATAGGCCTAAACTATGTCAGGAAAACTGTCTTGGCCTGCAATGATGGCATGATGATGGTATGCAAATCCCAGCAAAGTCAATGGTCACAGCCATACCTCTTAACTGTCCAGATTTTCACTGAATGTCCAGATTTTTGGCTCACATTTTTGGTCTGTACCTCATAAAACTTGTGGTTTTCTGGCAAATCACTGGGATGATCTGAGGACTGAAGTCACTAAATAATGACCTTCACTTCAGTTTCAGACTTCATATCCTTCAGGAAATGTATGTTAAAACATAACCTCTTACTATAGCAACATTCTAAGTTTATAACAGCAATAATTAAAATATGTCCCTATTTTTGTGCCTTTGTCTCCCTAATTCTTTTGGGCTTTATCCAGATTTCTTGCACTAAAAATTTCAGAGGTATGGTCACACCATCAGTGGTAGACTCAGGTTAGAGGATAGTCATGCCCCTCCACCATGAACACTGCAACCCACACTTTACATCCAGGCTGACACCTTATCACAGGATGAGGCAAACACATTAGTAGAAGAAGTGCTCTCATCTCCAGTGACAGATTCATCCTTGGTTGTTGCAAGTTCCCTCCTGCAAGAAGAGGATGTCAAGGGCCAGCATGCTGGTTGCCTGCCAGACAATGGCTACAGCCCCACCCAGAGCTGAATGTCATTATGGCCACTATGCAGCAATTGTGCAAGGCCATTGTACAGGGGCAGGCTAGAGACCAATGTAGCCATAGTTGAGCTAGTTGGGATTGTACATGGTTTGTGTGATAAGCTGTAGGAGTGTTTTGGACAGATATACAGCATTATTGTTAGGTGGCACAAAGAGTCTGTATGCTGCAGATACTCTGTCCCAACAAGCAACACTGCCACCTCTTCTCCTGTGGCTGGCCACCTCCATCTCTAGTGGGGTAGTCCACAGTGGAATGGGGAGGACATGGTATAGGACCTGTAGTGCCACCACTTCCCCAAGACTATCCAGTGTTAAGGACATTGGGGGCATCGTGGATGTTGTTCATGCTGAAGCCATCCACAGCTTATCCTGCCATTAGTGCTCACAGAAGTTACAAGTGCCTGCTTTTATCTGGGGACAAGCATAGAGATTTTTTCTAACCTTGTCCTTATTTAATATTATCTAGTCACACTGCAAATCAAAGTATTTTGCAATTTGGAAAATCTCCTTCCCCATGGGATGAATAAGGCTGCCTAAGAGGTATTATAAAGTGAAGCAGATTTAAACAATAACCTGCACCCCATGTTTGCAGCTCAGTTGTTCTGTATCGACTTAAGAACAAAGCTCATATTTTTTCAATATTTCATTCTATAGACACTGGCACACATTGCATTCTACCAGAAAGTTTAATGAAATTGCCTTACTCAAGCATGTATGCTCTCTGTGTTTAAATGTTATGCTGTTGCTACTATATATGCAGGGTGTCTTTGCAAAAACTCTAATTTAATTTGGATTACAGAGCCAGTCAAGTGAGACTTCATCACTTCCAGCAACTGAAATGGCATTCATAGCTCTTCAGAATAGGTTTTAAAATCTGATTAGCTAAGCCTCAATATAGTGGGATGTGATACTGTAAATGCAGCTGTTGATGTGAAAACAAAATGCAATTATTTCAGAATATAGCTCTGCTCAGCCTCCTTTCCTCACACCCTGGTGTTCATACTTTTATTTTTCATTTTCAACTTAATTTGTACACAGTCACTTTTCATTTTATTTTGCTAAACAGTAGTGCTCTGAACAAATGATGATTTTCTAAGCTGCATTATTTTGCAATGTCCTGTGTGCTGCAGGCTCTGGGAGATCCATGCTATACTCACTAGAATAGTTTCGTTGTTAAAGAAGCAGTATTGGGCCAAAATAGCTCAGACTTGAAAAAATGCTACTAAAGAGCAAAGGAAATGACATTCAGTAAAGATTCACTTCTGATTATTCAAATCTTTGAAAAGACTAAAACAAAATTCACACGCAAAAACATATTCGGTGGGTATTCAATAAAGCCTATATGGTCATTTTTCAGGGTGTGTGCTTCGCAGCACAATGCACATGTTCATGGCTGTGAATATTTTTAGATTCAGTAAACTCAGAGCAGTGGCACACACTCATGCGCAAACACAGTAACTGCCATGAAATGCTAATTACAGCATAAGTAGCTGAATTGTATACTAATGAAGCAAAGCAACACTGTGGAGTGATTCAACAAGCTGTAAAGCAACCGTGTAGACTCTGTTCATGTTGCATATGAATTCAAAAACTTTCCAAATATAGCCATGGAAAGGAGTCCACATGGAAACAAGAGTAAGTAAAAGTTCTTAGATTTGTACAGAACTGTTCTTAACATGTAACAGCAGACACATTATTACATTATTAGACAGGGTAGATGCTAAAAAAATAGAGTAACAATAGCAACAATCCTTCTTAAATGCCATGACATAAATGCAGCTTCACTTCTCCACCCACAAATGAAGAATATTCTCATAAGTAATGTAGACAGCTATAAGTGTAAACCCCGTGAAACAGACTATTTATACTGTCATGTAAGCACATGCAGTATGTAGTTGATGGAATACAGTCAGATTTTATCCAAAACTGTATTCCTCTCTGCAGATATATAGCAAAGTAATACCCTCCCTTGTGTTTACAACATTGAGCTCTCCTTCAGTTGCCCTGCCTACAAGTTTATCAACCATGTAGGTTCAGGGCTATCAGCATGGTGAAGATGCAAATTAGGTCAACACTCATTAGAATTGCTGAATCCCAAAAAAGAGTAACCATGTAGGGATGTTCACTTTGTGTAGGCACTTCCACAGTGTTTGTTTTCAATGGATGGCAACAGTAAATGATGACATCAGGGGGGTGTCAGGTTACACTTACAAAGGTGTATATGTAGATATGTGAAAGTTGAAAGTGCATGTAAGCAGTGCACAATGCACAAGTTCTGTTTCATCCTCTGATTTTTTGTTAAAGTGCCTCATCTCTATCCGATTTAAGTAATTTTTTTTACTTGTATCATTGCTTGCACAATGCGGCTCTTAATCATGGGAAATGGAGAAATGAATGTCAGGTTTCACTCTGCTTGTCATGTAACAATTCCTCTGGCAGCACATGTATGTATAGGGCTAGAGTATAGATGGTCCTGGGTTTAAGTACAGGGTGTGCAATCTTTCCTTCACTTTTTGTTGCTCCATGTTTGTGCAATATCACAGGAACAGAGGACATAATATGAGTTTTGCCTGTGGTTATCATATTTGTACAGAGGTGCACATAGGTGTACATGGCACACTAATGAGAAAGCAGCAGGTGTGTTTAACAGATGCAAATTACAGCATAAGCAGGTGAATTGGATTTTAATGAACCAATCCAACAAGGTGGACAGGGACACATTACAAGAATACTGTGAGCTTTGTCACACTCAACTCAGAGCCAGAGCAACTGAGGGGAACCTACCCCTGAGGAAAGTAAGGTATGTGTAAGACTTAGAATCTTAGCTACAGGTACCTTTCAAAGGCCAACTGGGGACATGATGGGTGTGTTACAGGCATCAGCATCCAGGATCCTCCACCAGTTCTTGAATGCCATGCTCTTACATGCCAGTGAGCACATATGTTGTCCTCGTAGTTCTGAGGAGAGAACAAGCAATATGCGACAGTTCTACCTTGTATCACACTACCCTAATGTACTGAGTGCAATGGATTACACTCATGTACACATTAAGGCACCACCTGGTGAGCAGGTTAGACTGTACAATAACTACAAGGAATACCACTCCATCAACTGCCAAGTCATGTGTAATGCCCTGGGAATTATCTTGAATGTTTGTGCTGGAAATCTTGGAAGTTATCATGACTCCCATATCTGGCACACACCACACCTATACCAGATATCTGCTAGGGGGAAGTCCCTCCAGACCATATACTGGGGGGATGCTGGCTATGCAGTGGAACCCTGGTTGATGACACTCATTAAAAGTGCACACACAGCCACTGAAGAATGCCATAATGAGGCACACGCTCAAACAGAAACATCATAGACTGTGTATTTGGGCTACTGAAGTCACAGTTCCAGTGCCTATATACATCTGGTGGATCCCTGCAGTATAATCCATGGACATGTACACAAGTCTTCACAGTATGTGCTATGCTACACAATCTGATCCTGTGGAAACAACTGTAGCAGATTTAGCAAGAGGAAAGGACACACATCCCCCAACCAGTGCCTAGGTCACCACAGCCACAGTCAGAGGAGGATTCAAAGGGGGGACCACCAGCTGTTGTGCCTGGAGGCAGATGCAGATGTGCTAAGTATGACCTTGCTTTGGCTATGCATAGCACATACACTGACCACCTAGGTGCCTAATACCTTTCTCATACTCACATACATATAGTAAAATTGATGCCAGTCCACTCACACAACCTTTACCTTCCCATGTATTGGCTGTGTACTGCTTGCATCAGACAGAGTCAGTCCTGAACTAAAACTGTGTCAACTGCTGCATTTCCAAGGTAACTCCAGAACCTAGACAGTATTCTTGAATAATATTATGGCATATCCTTGTATTTTGTAACTTGATACAGTAATAAAGTAAATAGTGGTGGATTTGTACAAACAATTACTTTAGGATGTGGCATCAGAGACTCAGTTGACTTATAGGTGTCCATAAGTAAGTAGCAGGGCTCAGGCCTCAAAGAGACACACACTCAAACCTCTCAAAAGTACTGATGATCACTGCATGGCCTCAGTTTAGCACTATGCCTTTGTACTGTTAAATCATTAAAGAAAGAAGTTAGAAAGTAATGGTACACATTGCAGTTTCTGATTCACAACCCTTCACAAGATCTAGCAACAGGCAGGATGCAGAAAAACAGTAACAACAGCATGATATCCTTGTTTGTGCCATAGCAGTAACACCTTTGCTCCCCCACAAAACAACAGGGTATGCTTATTTGTGACATAACAGTAATTGAGCTTTGTCCCTCTCCAGAAGAGCAGTGTACCCTTGTTTGTGCCACAACAGTAACTGAGCTTTTCCTACCCCCAAAATAGCAGTGTACCCTTGTCCATGCCATAACAGTAACTCAGCCATGCTCCCCCGAAAGGAACAGTATATGCCTGTTTATGCCATCCAAATTGGCCTTCATTTGCTGGCAACTACATATTATAGAATTCACAGTTAATACCCTCACAAAATTTAAAGACAATGATGTGGAATGGCTTACACACTGCATGTCTCACACTACTGGTCAGATAACTGATGAAGTAGCAAGAAACATAGACATGTAAAATAGAGCTCTGTATTTGCAAGCATAATCATAACAAGTTGTATGATCACTAATTGCACTACATCCAAATATAATAAAGAGAATTAAATGTACAAATCACTGCTGATGGTTTCATAGCAGTATACATTCTGATGCAGATGGGTGTGTGAAGAATGATTCAGTTCTTTGCTTCAAAGTTGTTTGTGTGGCAAAGAGGGATAAAGCACCCATCCTGTTTTCTGAAGGGGCATTGGAGTGAGAGTTAAAATCCAGACCTATGTAGACCTATCTCATGTGTACTAACATTTTCTGCTTTATATGTCATAGATTGATTTTCTGCATTTCAACTATTTCTTCCTTTGTTTTTCTTCTCTTTTGGGGGGAGGCAGTGTTTGCTCAATTCACCACTTAGTGCAAACAGGTTTGGCTGTGCTCATCTGGTTTGCATGAATTGCAGCAGTGCAAAGACTGGATGAATAGACCATTCAGGTAGCAGAGAGGACCCAGACATTCACAAATACAAATTGGATGTATTCAATTAATGCAAAACACATTGCCCAGTAGTCCACACCCATGAGCACTCTGTTTGCACAATGGTAAATGATGAGCAACATTTTCAAATGTTGCAAAACAAAAAGTGTGCACTCCCAGTAAGTATGATACCTGCAATTGGTGTTAAAACATCATTCTACATTGGTCCTGATCTGTGTAAGGCATGGCAGGCATTCTTGGAAAGGTATTGAGATTCAGTGCTCAAAGACGGGGTGCTCAGGATTCCAAAGTGTTTGTTGGACTCACAGTGAATGAATATGGGCCCAGGCTATTGCAGAGAGACTTCTGTAGCTCGGATTACAAGTCAGAGGCATGGAATAGACTTGCCTGGCTTTGACCAGTGTTACCAGTATTCCCCACACTGTTAAGCAATGTAGACATCACTACAGTGACCTCTGGAAGAGGAAGAGGGATACCCTTAATTATTGGATCGAGGAACGTAGGACTGGGTCACCCCACAGATCTGTAAGTATCAATTACAGAGACTACTAGTAAGAATAAAAAGCTGAATATAGTCAGGACTGGTATTCATAATGTATTCTTTTCTGTTCTGTTTTTTCCACAGCCATCACAGACCAAGAACTGAATGTGCAAACCCATGCCATTAGACTGGCACAGATGAGAGAAACATATGGTATGTATGCAGCAGAACAGTACTGTTATTGTAGCATTAAAAGTTTAAGATATTTTGGGGGTTAGCCTCTACAGTTGTAGCAAAGTGAGCATGCATATGTCAACTATAACATCAAGTATACACACATTAGTCTGTAGGACAAATGAACAGTACAGCATTAGACAGTAGTCAGAGGTCATGGGTTCAAATACCACACTCCCCAGATATACAATACTGTTAATTACCAAGAGTACAGCATTAGGCAGTAGTCAGAGGTTGTGGGTTCACATACCACACTCCCCAGCTATACAATACTGTTAATTACCAACAGTACAGCATTAGACAGTAGTCAGAGGTTGTGGGTTCACATACCACACTCTCCAGCTATACAATACTGTTAATTTGTCATCAGGATTGCATGGTACATTCAAACTGTTATAGCAATGGCAGAAATGGCCTGCTGTAAACTGTAATCAGTATAACTGGAACACACATATGTGCAATATGTGCACCCATAAAAGTATTTCTTGCTGCAATCTGTAGCATACTTCACATCTGTTAAGAGGTGTGTAGTCTTAGAGTAGAAGTTAGGAGTTAGTAGTCTTAAAAGTAAAGGTAACAGAATAGAGTCAATTAATTGTATCGCTGCATTGTATGTCACATATGAAGTTACTAATGCTATCCCTTTTTTCTCTCACCCCAACTCTTATCTTATTACTGTGCTGCAGGCTGAAGTGCCTGACATCTTCAGCTCCTCCTGGTATGTTGTACAAGGATGGACACCAGGCGCTCCATCTGGCATAGGCATGCACAAACAGTGCAGCGCACAATCCTATGCACCAACCCTGCCAGCTTGTCATGGGTGATAAATTCACTGTTTCTACCACTGCTCCTGGAAAGAACCACTAGCCTATCCTGCCAGGCAGAACTACCTGAAGGCCCAGGTAGTGCAGTGGCAGTAGAGGGGGTGTTGCCAGGTTGCGTCCCAGATGTGCATGGGCATTAGTGCTATAGCCAGTGGAGTAGGGACAGGAGGATCCAGTGGGATAGGACTACCCTGCTGTGTTGTGGGGAAAACATTAAAGAAATAAGAAAACATTTACAAAATAAATAAATAAATAAGGGAAGATAAAGGTATGGGTGAGAGAAAGAAGAGGGATAACATTAGTAACTTCATATGTGACATACAAAGCATTGATACAATTATTTGACTCTATTCTGTTCCTTTACAATTTAAGACTACAAACTCCTAACAAATTGGTTTCTTACTTTTTAGACTACACAATTCATAACAGTTGCACACTATAGTACAGATTGCAGCAAGCAATTCATGATGTGTGCATGTATTGCACATATGCATGTCCACATTATACTGATTACAGCTTAGAGTTTATAGCAGGCCATTTGTGCCACTGGTATAGAGGTCTGAAGTTACATTGCAATAATGATGAAAACTTAACAGTATTGCATATTTGGAAAGTGTGTTTTTTGTACCCATAACCTCTGAGTACTATCTAATACTGTACTGTTATTTTGTCCTACAGACTAATGCAGGCATAGTTTCCTTTAACAGTTGAGCAATGCATGTTCACTGTTATTTGAAAATATGGAACTGTTGCTTTGTGTTACAGCCTAAGGCATGCATACTTTCTTTTACAGTTATGATATGCATGCTCAATTTGATACAACTGTATTAAATACCAAATCAGCTGTCTTCAACGTTTAATACTATAATAACAGTATTGCTCTGATGCATACATACCATATGCTACTCACATCCTTGACAACCTCACAGGATGAGTCCTCACATGCAGAACTCTCTCTCTGGGAGCTGTGAAAAAAAAAAGAACAGAATAACATTATGAATACCAGTCTTGATTATATTAAGCTTTTAACTCTTAAAAGTAGCCACTATAATTGATACTGACACATCAGTGGGTTGTCCATGGTCCTAAATTCTCTGATTCAATGGTCACAGCTGTCCCTTGTCCTCCTCCCTGAGGTCATCGAAGTGGTGTCAACATTATTCACCAGTGCGGTGATACCTGTAGCAATTGTCAAAGTCCTGGCAACACTATTCCATGCTTCAGATTTGTATTCTGAGCCTGAATAGTCCCTCTGCAGTAACCAGGGCCCATGATGCTGAATTAGGAGTTCAGCAAACACTTTGGACTACTGGATACCCCAGCTCTGCACTCAGGAGCAAGCTCCCATACCATAAACACCAGACATAACTACCAGAGATCAAGCCCAACGTAGTATGTGATTTTCCTGCAAACTGAATTTTATATTCTGTTGTTTTGCTGCCAGACCTGGATTTAGTTTCTGCAAGCAAAAGTACGATTTGTGACTTTGAGGAAACTGTTATGTATTGCAAACATTAACAGTGGCAGAGCTTACGTTTCACAGCATATCTGCATCATAAAGTTGTACCCAGGGGTCTTTGGATCCTTAAGATGCCAACCTATAGGGATAAATACCCTGACTTACTTAGTAGATGGCAGCTCATTAATCTTAGCTGCTTGTTTCACTATATGGAGCTCATGGATGTGCATTTCCAACCTCACAAACAAGAGCTCTGCACAGCTATTGAGACCCTGTACTCTGACCTTGTTTCTAATATTGAACTGAATGAACAGTTAAGGTAATTTAATGAGTCCCTAGAATGCTTAGCCACTTTTGAACAGCGGCTTATTGAAGTAAAGAAAAAGAAGCTCTGCAGGCACCTGGCATATTTTGAGAAAGGGAATGTTTGGCCAAGAGATAGATCATCAGCCAATAGGCAGGTGTTACATAGAGAAGTAGAACTGAGTAAACCAGCTGCTCAGGAAGCACAGGTACGACATAGTGCACAACCGTTAGAACCGTTCCAGTTATGAACTCCCTCAGCTGTTAGAAACTTTCAACAGCAGACATCTGATTTGAATTCTTCGTCACGTTTCACATAAGCAGAATCTATTCAAGTTCTTTCTACTCTTGTTGATGTGAATCATGTACGAGCATTGGATCCTGTGGATTCTCCTTTTCTTCTACAACAACCGTTACCAATGGCCAAGCCGGAAAATGAAGGCAATGATGCAGATACAACTACCAGTAACCATGAGTCAGATGAAGAAGTAAAACTGGTATTTAATCTTTCCAAATGTGTTTTGAGTGAACAAGAGATTTTTCTTTTAAATAAAGGACTGACCTTTATTCCCACTAGGTATGCTGATATCTAAGTCACATTACTTGAATTTAAACAGTTGATTAGGAACTTAAATTTAAATATGTTATTTTCCATGGTTCGAATAAAATACATAAACACCAACAGACATTTGACGACCTTTATTGTGATAAAATTGCTTAATAACATAACTTTATTAAAACATAAAAGACATAAGGGCAGCATTCCCGCTCACCCCTTGAATACAATTAGCTAATGGAACAACAACAAAACTGTAGCAAACATCTATCAAATCAACATACAGGCAGCATCCCAGCTCACCCATATATAAAGATAACTAAAGATAAAGGCAGCGTACCCGCTCACCTTGGATAAACAACAAAGGCAGTGTCCCCGCTCACCTTAATACCTCACAACTACCAATTTTCCATCCACCATCCTGTAGAGGGGGAAAAGATGAGGGTCAGGCCTGACTAGGGTTACCACCTGTCCCACTTTGCGAGGGACAGTCCCTCTTTGGCCAGTTGTGTCCTGCAAACAAACTGAACAAATGGCAAATGTCCTGATATTTTAGGACAAAAATATTTCCTATATCTTCTTTAATAGTAGCATAAAACAGTTATTTTGTATCTGAAACACCAATATATTATAATAAACAGAAGAAGCAACTCAAATGCTACAAGAATAAGTTGCTATTCTGGCAAAAAGTAGATTGCTGTCCTTTGTACTGGCAGTGGGTATGTTTTGCCCTGCAAAATCCGACGTTCCTAACACAAATGTCCCACTTTGTACATTTGAAAAGGTGGCAACCCTAGGCCTGACCCTCTTCTCTGCCCAACAAACCTCAAACCAAAATCAATTTGGTCGGGCAGGGAGGGCAACAATACCACCCAAAATGTGATTATTCACTCTGGATTTCCTTTCAAAAATCCTTCAAGCCACACCCCTCACATTACCTCACTTCCCTTCAAATCCCAACTCAAGTAACCCTTTCCTAACCCTTCTCAACCACCCAAATATCCTAGCACAGCTACCATCCAGCATCCCCCCACCCCACATTAAAAAGCCCTGTGACAAATTTGTCTGTGCCAAACTTCACTTGTCATGGTCTTACTAAAATACACAAACACACACTGACATTTGACAACCTTTATTGTGATAAAATTGCTTAATAACATAACTTTATTAAAACATAGAAGACATAAGGGCAGCATTCCCGCTCACCCCTTGAATACAATTAGCTAATGGAACAACAACAAAACTGTATCAAACATCCATCAAATCAACATACAGGCAGCATCCCCACTCACCCATATATACAAATAACTAAAGATAAAGGCAGCATACCCGCTCTCCTTGGATAAACAACAAAGGCAGCATCCCTGCTCAACTTAATACCTCACAACTACCAATTTTCCATCCACCATCCTGTAGAGGGGGAACAGAAGGCGGTCAGGCCTGACCTTCTTCTCTGCACACCAGTCCTTAAAGGGCTGTTCCACCTCAAATAATACCTTTCTTCATAAGATCCTCCACCATCAATCCCAAATTAAGATTAAATAAATCCAGACTGAAATCATTAAGGTGAACTCCATCTGGTCTATACCACGCTGGATCCTTACTGTTAAACTCTACATGCCGAACTGTATGTACCCCAATTTCTCCCAAATATTTTGCCAACTTAAAATTGACATATCTGCGAGCCTTCTCCATGGCGGTAAAATTCCATGCCCCTTTCCAAACTAACCAAGGAATAATCTCAGACCAGATAACAACCATCCCCAGATACATCCTCCGCAATGCTAAAATGTCCTCATGAACTTGACAAACCAACTGCCTCTTCGGTACCCTGCCTAAGTCATCTAAATGAATCACTAACACCTGAGGCAACCCCCACTTAACCTGCAACACATTAAATTCCTGCAATATTTGACTCCACCTTAACCCTCTAATACCATGCCAAACCAAAATGCTCCAAACCCAGATTCAAGCTGTTGGGTCTAACCTCCGGACGCCTAGCAGCCAAGAATATGAAAGAATTGCCCAAAATGATGATCCACCTCTGATCGAAGAGAGAAAAAAAATTAATTTTAAAAACAAAACCTATACAAACTACTTAATATAATTCAAAAAGGCATTGGATGTCCACCGACCCACCAGTTTAATTACTTCCACTGACCTACCTTCCTTAGCCAGATCGGATGCCCTACCCATCCAAAAGGAATGTGAAGAAAACTTATCCCCTTGCAAATCCACACTCCAAATCACCCTTCTCATAACCACATTCAATTGCTCACCTGTCAATGCTTTACCAATTACTGCTGAAAAAAACAACCCTAGAATTCTACTCTTCCAAGCCTCACACAACTTTCTTCCCCAAACTAAGGGATATCTCCAAGCTACCCCCACTTCTTCCAAAACAATGGGTGGCTCAAGCCCCTCCTGATCTGTCTTCGAAGAATGCAATCTAATATGCAACGCCCTAGGTGATATCAACACATCCTCCCAGGCCAATGAACCCAATAACTCTGACACACGAAAAGCCCAGCAATACATCCAAATACTAACTGTACAACACATACTCATCCAAGCAATCACACACTTTATCCAGACCCTTTAACAACATCCTTAAAATACCCTTCGCAAGTGGCCATCTCCTATTCGTGCTGCTCCTTTTAACTCTAGGTCACCCTTTTAACAGTCTACTAATAAGCTCATTTTAAAAAAGGTTCTGCTATAACCGCTATTGCGAGAAGCAAATGACAAACCACAAGCTGTAGTTTCAGTTTGTAGTTATATGGATGTCTTTCGCTGTACTTTGCCTCTATATCATCATGCCTGGATTAGTAGCAACTAGTGTATTATGCCCTACCCCCTTATGCCTGACCCCAAAGACAGTAGCTTACTGATTTCTATAGCACACACCATGCTATTTGCCAGAGAAAAGAAAAAAAAAATATGAACACCCCTCTGATACCACTGTATATACCTACATCTAAAGGTACTGCTTCCCTTCTGTCATATGCGAACACCCAAGGCCTACCTTACCAACAAGGTCATCTGGGACGTGAACCTGCTGCAACAACAAGACCACACCAAAATTTGCTTATTCACTCTGTATTTCCTTTCAAAAACCTGTCAAGCCACACCCCTCACATTACCTCACTTCCCTTCAAATCCCAACTCACTTAACCCTTTCCTAACCCTTCTCAGCCACCCAAATAACCTATCAGAGCTACCATCCAGCAACCCCCCATCCCACATTAAAAAGTCCTGTGACAAATTCATCTGTGCCAAACTTCACTTGGTGCAGGTAATGGTTATACGCCTAGCTCCCTTAAATGTTTTAATGTTAAAAGTAGTTTTGTGCCATATAATAATACTATTTGGCAGATGTTTGTGAAAGTTGTGGAAAAAGACATTAATAGACTGTATAATACTAAACAGCATAATACATTTTGTAATTTAAATGTGGAACAGTTTAAATCTATACAGTCATTGGTAAGAAATCCAGATTTCATAATTACAAATGCAGACAAATGTGGAGGTGTGGTTGTTATGGACAGTGAATTTTATTATGACAGCATGTATTCAGTGTTGACAACAGATGAGTTTAAACATATTAATAGAAGGGACAGCAAAGTTATTACTCTCACTGTCAGGGAAGCTGTTTGTGTTATGCATAATGCAGGGAGGACTAATAATGAACTATTTGATTATCTTATAACTAAGACACCTACGCTTCCTATAATTTATGGTATACCAAAAATATATAAGTGCTTAGAGAAGCCCTCAATGAGACCCATTGCATCTGCAAGAGGATGGGGCACAGTGCCCATCTCAGAATATCCTCCACAACAACTAAGAACTTGGCTTGACAAGAAAGAGCGTTACTATTTTGAAAGATACAACAACATTTTACAGCACCTCTACGAATGGTCAAAAGGTAAACTTAAAGACGAGTCTTGTTTCGTCACCCTTGATGTAGACTCCCTGTTCACAGCTATTCCACTTGAAATAGGCACTGACAGTACAAGTGCTTTCATGCACAAATACATTATAGAATAGAAAATTATACGTATTATCGCAACCAGATATTATAGTATAATTATTAATATGTATTAGATATATGTATCATCGCAACCAGATTTGTTACCTCGTCTAATGTGTAAAGCATTCAGTGGCTTGTCACTAGTTTGGTCGTTTCCATTTTGTAGGACTGAAATGAACAACAGAATACTGTTACCTAGCTGTAGTTAAAGAAAAATAAGAAAGCTGTGCTTGTATTTGTGCGGACGAACATGCTGACTGGCATAGTTTTTTCACAACAATGTTGCGAGCGAGTCAGGCTTCCAATATTACCCTCAAGTCTGCACTCCTGCTTTTTGCTGTTGTAAAAGA
Source organism: Protopterus annectens (assembly GCF_019279795.1). NCBI lineage: Eukaryota > Metazoa > Chordata > Ceratodontiformes > Protopteridae > Protopterus > Protopterus annectens. The sequence continues at coordinate 758,047,197 of NC_056749.1, forward strand.
ATTGGATTGGTAGGTTAACATCAGTTTTCCACACAATTATCCACACGTTCTGATCACTTTCAGAAGCACAACACTGAAATCTTCCTGGGACGGGAAAGCTGTGTGTAAAACTGATGTCAACCTACTATTCCGAATCGTTTACAGCAGCAGAAAGCAGGACTCCAGATCTGAGGCGTCTGTATAGCACGCAAAACAGGAAACAGGAAGAGGATTTGTTAAATTGTTTGCACTGCTAAAAGTAACGTGCATTTTTTTTTCCAGTACTAACAACTTGCAATAACCATTTCAACTGTTTCCTCTACTCGTATGTGTGCAGGTATCCTATTATTGCAACCAGATCCTTTTTTTGCAACCACGAAAATCTGGTTGTGATAATACGTAAGTACCAATTGATCTTATATGTGAGCTATTATGATTGGTACTAGAAAATAACATATTTATCTTTCAAACAAGTATTTTTAACCAAGTCAAAGGTGTAGCAATGGGAACATCTGTTGCTAACATGTATGTGACTATAGTAATGTATATATGGGAAGAGAACTACATCTTATCAACACAAAATCAGTCTCAAGATTAGATAAGTTTCTGCAAAAGGTTTGTGAATAATTTATTTATTGTTTGGAATGGAGATCAATGAAACTTTTAAAATTTCTTTGCAATATATATCTAATACGACTACTTTTTTGAAGTTTAAATATGAAATTTCATCTAGTAGGATCACTTTCCTGGATGTAATGTTACTTAAGGATGCAGCTGGGAAAATTGAAACTGAACTATATAGGGAATCTCTGAAAATAAATAGTTACCTGCACCATACAAATAGGCACCCACCATTTATATTTAAAAATATTGTTAAAAATCAGATACACAGGGTAGTTAGATTGAACACGCTTGATTCTAATATTGCTCAAAAACTGGAAATATGGCTATAGCTTTTATAAGCAAGGCTATTCTAATAGAAAAACAATGCCAGCTCATGAGTATTTTAGTCAACATGTGCTAACTCTGCCTGACCAGCATTTTATCACACAGATACAACATTAATACTGAATAGTAGGTGATAGCAAAACATAAGGTGCATATTGACATTTAATAAGAATACTGCTATGGTTAAACAGGTTATTAATAAACACTGGTCTATTCTGCAAGATATAACTGAGGTAAAACATTTTATATCAGATAAACTGAGTTTCAGATACAAACAATGTACCACACCTAAATAAACCTAGTGTTATAAGGAACAACCACAATGTTATTTTAATGCTATAAGCAATAAGCAGGGCACATTCAGATGTAATGACTGTAAGTTTATATATACAGAAAGGTATTTTAAACATCCTGTTACAGGCTTTGATTTTATTTTCCAAGTCTATGGGAATTGGAATACTCAGAATATTGTTTATATGGCTAAGTGTGAAGATCGTCAAGGTGATAATATAGTCATGATGAACTGGAAACTAAAAGAGTGAATAAAGGATCACCTTTCTGACATAAAGCGGAAGGTCATCACTAATGGTTTATACAAGCATGTTTTAGAAAAGGGGACACTCATAGTTTTAACGTTATGATTTTAAAAGTAGTTTATATGCCATTGTGTGGCACTGATGTTAAACTTTTAGCAGAGAATGATGACATGGGTTGGATACTTAGAATGAAAATAAATATAACACTAGTCTGGTGCTTTCACTTTAAATCCAATGCTTCGATATCTACATGAGCAAGTTTGATGTATTAATTAGAGTCATGTGGTTTGATGATGATTCTTATATATATATATATATATATATATATATATATATATATATATAAAACCACTACTAAATACCGAACACTCACTCTACCGATGCCCAAAATCCAGGTACCAAACACCCGAAACACAATACCGAAAAACCAAAACCGCGAAATTCAAACTACCAAAAACTACACACCTTCCCCCAAAACACAAGCACACAAACCTAAACTACAGACAAGCAGGGGGGCAAGTCCCCCTGCACCTCCCATGTGGGGGGCTGCACCCCCCACACTCCCCCTACTTAAATATTCTAACTCCAAGGTTGCACTACCCAGACAAACACATGAATACACCACCACATGCCTAGATCCCCCTTGCACACACACATCACACTCACAACACACACTTACACACTAAACCTCTAACCAACACAGTTAAACAGAAATACTTACCTGCCCTTCTACCATACAGCAACACCAGAAGCGCGAATTTCAAACTCCCGATAGTTGGTATTTTGAAATTCGTGCTTTTGGTCTTTCGGTAATTTGGGGTTTCGGCTATATGGTCTCGAAAGTTTGAAATTCAGTATTTCAAACTTTTGAGATTATGTAGTGTTCATATATATATATATATATATATATATATATATATATATATATATATATATATATATATATATATGTTTAATGGCTGTATTTTATGTATTGTTGCCTGAAGAAGCCTGTTGGGAAAATAGACAGCTCCTTTCAGTGATTTCCAGTGCTTTATTTTATTAATTTTTAGATTCGTCCTTTTGGAGTTACTGGATTTACAACCACCTCACTGTTGTTTTTGCTGTGTTGTCATAGTGTCCTTGGGCAAAATCACTGCTATCTCTATCATAGCTCTCAGCCTTCCATCTCCAAATGAGGAACAGTAGCCCTCATAATGTTGAACAAATGGGCAAAATGTGGAAAACATACTAATGGCTTACTAACACATTAAAGTAATGTGTAACTTCATGCAACATGAAATTTTTAAGATCCAAAATGAGGTACATGATAGGCATGATATGTGTAGTCCTGGTAGTCATAGTGGCATTTCTCACAAATTTGTGCACCAGAGCTGCTTTGACTTACACAGTATTACTATCCACATTCACTTGCAAGTTTTTGTGACCAGCAACCATACATGGAAATGCAATCCGCATTCACGTAAGAGGTTTTGTGGCCAGCAAGACTGCTATGAACCGAGAAACTTTGCTTGCATTGCTGAGTCTCAATATTCATGGTGAGATGCAGTGCAAAGAGCAACAGTGTGTCTGTGGAAACACTCCATTTAGGCTTTGCACAAAGCCGACACAGAGTTTATTTAATTCTGGGGATTTAATATTGTATTACCACTGATTATATTTAGGTGGTACTCTTAATGGTTTGCAAAAAAAGATAGTACAGCAACTTTGAAAAATAGTTTAATTTTCTTATTTTTGTTTATGGAATTCACATTTGCAAGAAAAATGGCTGCAGTTATACATGTTAATTATTATTTCTAGTAACAGTACATTAATCACATTTAACACTAAGTAGCATCAATGCATTAGTTCCCCCTACAACAGCAATAGCTACAGCAGACAAAAACTGCTATCACTATTCATGCACATACAGATATGTGCGTGTGTGTGTGTGTGGGGGGGGGTTCCGATCAGAAGCTCAAAATACTGAAATCTCGACTTTCAGTATTTTGAGCCCAGGAAGCCAAATCCACATAATAGCGAAAATTTAGAATCATGAAATTCAAAACCTCGAATACTGGAGGTTTTGAATTTTGTGCTTCTAAAGTTATGCTATGGTTATGTATTCAGGTAAGTGTGTGTTAAGCGGTTTGGGTAGGGGCTGTGGTGTGTGTCAGTGTGTTTTGTTGCTGTGATGTGTGTGTGTGAAGAGAAAGTAGTTTGTGTGGTGGTGTTTTGTGTGTGTTTGTATGTAGTGCAACCTCGGAGTGAGAATATTTAAGTAGGGGGTGTGGGGGGGTGCAGGGGGGCCCCTGCTTTCATGTAGTAGAGTGATTGTGTGTGTTTGTGTGGTGGATGGTGTGTGTGTGTGTGTGTGTGTGTGTGTGTGTAGTAAAACCGCAAAATTCAAAACCTCTGGTATTTGAGGTTTTGAATTTCGCGGTTTTTAGTTTTCGTTGTTTTGTGGATTCCACTTCTTGGGCTCGAGATACTGAAATTCGAGATTTCAGTATTTTGAGCTTCTGAAATGAATCTGTGGGTGTGTGTGTGTGTGTGTGTGTGTGTGTGTGTGTGTGTGTGTGTGTGTGTGTGTGTGTGTGTGTGTGTGTATAACATGTATAACATATCCGTAGAACCAGTGGATTGTAAGCATGGTAATTTATACAGTTTTTTATTGTTAGTGGGAGGGCTATAGTGTCCTGCAGACACCTCAGCAGATAACTTAATACATAAAGCAGTCAGGAACACTTTGCTGAACTAGAAACAGTTTTTTGTATGATAGTAACTATCTCTGGATTACTGAAAATTGTGGTCATTCATATTCCAAATTTTATCCGTGACTATAGATAGCATTTACTGGTATACTTCAAAGTCACCTCAACTGCAAACTCAGAAATGAATTGTCAAAAGTAATGACCTAACAATATGTGTGTGTGTGTGTGTGTGTGTGTGTGTGTGTGCACGCGCATATATGTATATATATATATATATATATATATATATATATATATATATATATATATATATATATATATATATATATATATATATATATATATATATATATATATATATATATATACATAGAGACCATTTAAAATTAATTGCTATTCATATACACTGAATGGATTGTTTAGGTCTCTCATCTCATCAGTAGAAGTCCAAAACTGAGAGTTGTGTCATCTTGGATGAGAAAAATATTGCTTATTACTTTAAATGTGCCTTGCAACTATAACACTCTTGCAATAATCTGGTTAGGAAATTGTATTACTAAGATAACTGAGTGGAATTAGTTCTTTATTAAATGCTGTAAGCCGAAGGAAAAAAGCAGAAAGCTGCTTCCTCATTTAAAGATTCATTGTTGTGTAGGGAAAGGACTCTGCTTTAAGATTTTTTACACCTGAAGATAGATGGCCTAGTCAGAGCTTATAACACGGTAGCTATATAGATGATAGCCTATTGTTTTTTTGGGCTTATAGATTTCTAAGAAAAACTGGTCAGATCTCCAGTGAGGATGCTTAGGAAAATACAGGGAGAGAAGAGATGAGCGACAGGAGATAGATTTGTAGAGGATGAAGTGTTTAAGCAGCCATTGAGGTAGTGGGAGCTGGTGGGAGAATTCAAGCCAGCTAATGGATTTGAGAGAAAGGCATTTCATGTATTCAGATATTATAAATACTTGCTTATGTACATTAATGAAATCAGTTAAAGACAGAATCATGTGTTTGCTACTTTATTTATTCTAAATCATCATCGGCTAGATAAAGACAGATTTACCTGTATTTCACCTTTTTTTCCATAGGTTCATAGATTAGTACTAAGCTAACTGCTCTTGTGAGCCATTTTAAGCCTAGGCAGTTATCCCTTGTGAGACTCAAACTCTGCACCTTGTGTTTGTAAGGCAAACACCTTAATCATTAGGTCACCCTCACAACCAGTTTTTCTTAACATTTCTCTTATAATTACTAATATTCAACAAAATATTTCATTCACTCCTGTACTTGCTGAATATGCATAATATCTGAATTTTCATATTATGCCAATTTTTCCTTCAATGCAAATTATATACGACTTATACTTTTATACATCTGCCCAGGTTATCTGTTTGTGGAAAGGGTGTTGATGGAATTCTTCCAAACCTGTTTAGTCTAGGTTATACTTTAAAATGTTACGGTTGCTATGTAACTGTCTATGAAGTATGTTCGTGCAGAAGCTGTGCAGACACAGAAAAATGTAAGAATTTAAGGAAGTTTTCTGTTTATTTCAAATATATATATATATATATATATATATATATATATATATATATATATATAGGTGTTACAGACAAATGCAGTATATATACTTCAGGACAATAACGTGTGCTTTCATAACATTTTGTCAAATAATGGTAAGCATATAATGGGATGGTTTAAAATATATATGGAAGTATTACAATTGGTGATTTCTCACTATGTGCTAGTTATTCACTTGATACTGCACTAAGAAGGTAGACCATAATCTTGGTCTCTATGTCTGACTAGCTTGAAGCATGACCTTGTCTTTATTTACTTGAAATGATGGCAGCAACTGTAAAAGACAAGGTCATGCTTCAAGCTAGTCAGAGATAGAGACTATTATATTATTTTTGGGGTAATTCTATCTGTTTTCTGTTATATTTTTTTCTGGTAATTCTATCTCCTTTTGGTTATATTATTTTGGGGTAATTCTCTGCACTAATTTTAGACATTATGATTACTTCAACCTGTATACTACATTTCAACACTATGCACTTGCACATTCTCTTTGGCTACCCTGCACATGTCAACCTTCACAGAAATTAGTTTTTCTTCTCACTCATAATAATTTGAACTTACAAACATTTTTTGCTTTTAACACATACACTTTTTGCTTCTTCTTGTAAATTTTAATCCGGTTGCATCCTTTTGTAGTTTGTTTTAACTTTTTTTTTTACTTGGCAGATTTTTGTAACATGTTTGAGTCTTATTTTAATTTGCTTTATCAGTTAGGATTTGGATTGCATTCTGTTACTGCCTATATTGCCTGGGTCATGGCTGAAAAGGGAACTTGAACCAGTTCATTTACCTGGTTAACAAACATCAAATAAATAAATAAATAAAATAAAATAAAATAACTTTTATTCAAACAAAATGCATTCAAAAAGAATACAATAAAATAAAATAACTTTTATTCAGAAAAATGCATTCAAAAAGAATACACCTTTGACCACATATTATGATCCCATATCTATCTATCTATCTATCTATCTATCTATCTATCTATCTATCTATCTATCTATCTATCTATCTCTATGTGTATGTATAAGCAATAATGCCAAACAGGGTATGTGTTACTGTGTTAATAATGCCTGCCCAGGGGTGTTGGGTTTTACTTTTTTTTTTTTATTATTACTTTATTAGTTTTTAATATATTTTTGATATAAAATGGTTCCTCTGTCTAATATTTAAGACTTGGCTGTAGTAATATTTAAAATCTTTCCCTATTTTTGAGCCTTTGTTTTTCTTTTATTTTAGGCCTTATCTAGATTTCTTGAGCTAAGAGGTCAAAAGGTATGCAAACCTCTTTACTGCTGCTGCCAATGGTTGATCAATCTCCTTCTATATCTCTCGCTCTCTCTCTCACACACACACACACACACACACACACACACACACACACACACACACACACACACACGTGTGCACCCACACACACACACACACACACACACACACACTTGCGCTTCAGAAAATGCATACTTACACAAATCCTATTATTCAAGGAACTTTGTGATTTTATTACTGCCAGGCCAGGGATGAATTTCCTGCTCCCTTATCTTGTATTGTATTAGGATTTTATATAATTTTGAAGATAGATTTCCAGTATTGGATTTACTGTAAATAATTTCATATAAAAATTTATTAATTTAGGGGTTTCTTTAAAAATGAGTTATACAGGATTTTACAAAGATCATGGGAATGAGCTAACAAACTTTGCAGCAATAACCAATCATGAGAGTCCAAATCAATATCATTTTTAGGTTGGTGGGTTTCTTTAACTTTGAGTTCTTTAATACAGTGTTGCCAACAAATTAAATTTTTAGCTTCCCAAGAAATAAATATGTTCTTAGGAATTTTATCAAAAAAGAATTGTGACGCTAAAGGCAATTAAAGCTTCAAAGCAGATTTTAGTGTCAACATTAGCAACAATAATTATTTTTTAAGTTGTTAAGTATAGAGTTTATAAAGATGCATTTGGTAGATGTAGAAATATTTTATTGTGTAATATAATAAAAAAAAACACACCAGAATTTATTAGTCTGGTCTTTTAAGGGGAAGTTAGCTAAAAGATTATTAACATGTTGTAAAATAGTTAACTGTAAGATTTCCAGTTAGAAATATAATTTGGATTTACCCAGTTCAAAAAGATTTTAAATAATAAAGCTTTGATATGAGTTTTAATATCTGGGAAGTTAAACACTCCATGGTCCCATGGTCTGATATGATGAAGAAAAGCTATTCTTTTCCTACTAGGTAACCATAGTAATTTTAATAAGAGCTTATGTGTGTCATTGATAAGGTGTTTTTCTGGACAGTAGAAATGGCTTGAGCTATATAAAATACTTTGAGTATGAGAATCATTTTTATTAACTGAACTCTATCTTTAAAGGAGATGAAAAGTGTATTCCATTTATCAGTGATGTTTTTATTATATTTATAATATTGTAATAATTAGCTGTTATTGTATCTTCTACAGAACTAAGTGAGACCATATCCAGGTAATTAAGGGAGTTTGTTTGTTTTCCAATAATGTGATTTTTGCTAATTTGTACTTTTTTCTTTTTGTTTAATATTGTGTATTTAGATTTTGATTTATTAAACTAAAGACCAGAGATAGAGTGAAATACATTTATTGAAGATTCCAGTTCTGAGAGAGTTACTCTTGAATTAGGTAATGTTAGAAAATGCAATATTAGAAAAACATAATCTACAAATAACATGATTTTGGAAGACTAGTGGTTATATACATCAAGACTATTAATTTTTGGATTATTTCAGATTAGATTAGCAAGGATTTCAATAGCAAGAGCAAATAAGATTGGAGAGAAAGGGCAACCATGGTTTGTACCTCTGGTTAGAGGAATAGATTTGGAAGTAAAATGACCTACTTTAACATAAGATAACTTGTTATTGTAGAGATTTTTAAAAGAAAAATAAAGGAAGGGAGAAAGTGAAATAAATTTAGAACTTTAAATAATTAATCCCAGTTTAAGGAGTCATTTTCCTTTTCTGTATTTAAACCAATTATCAAGGCTTCTTCATTTTCCATATTTAAGAAATAAATAAGGGTTAATATTCTTCTAATGTTGTCATTAGCATGTCTATTATGTATAAAACCTGTTTGAGCATAACAGATTATATAAGTTAAATGTTATTTTACTCTATCAGTAAAAATAGACACAAAAATCTTCTAATCAGTATTTAGTAGAGTGATGGGTCTATAAGAGCTGAAAATTTTAGTGCCTTTATTTTATCTTGTAGAATGGGGTAATTAATGAATATCTCCAAGAAGTAGGAATATTTCCTTGTGATTGAATTTCCATCAATGTTTTAGAAAAGAAAGATGTGATAGAAGGAAGAAAATGTTTATAGATTTCTATAATTATACCATCCACTCCTGGAGCTTTGATAATTTTTATTTATTTATTTTTTTATTTTATCTGTAATTTCTTTATATGAGATTTGTATCTGAAGTTTAGTTTTTAATTCTGCTGGAATTTTCTTAGTATTAGGAGATGCTAGATTTAATTTTAAAAAGCTGGTATCTGGATTCACAACTTTATTATGAAGTGCATCATGATATTTAAAATCATAGAGAATGTCTCCAATGTCTGATAGTATTTTAGTGCCCTCATGTATTATTTTTATAATATTGTTATTTTTTGAATGCATTTTAACTCTCATTGATAAACTATGCATGTGTTTAGGTGATAAAGAATATTTATCTTTATATTTATATAAATATAAATTTATTTATAAATATAATTTATATTTATATAAATCTTTATATTTATATACTACATTTTTAATCTTTCCACTGCCAGGTTTGACTCATGAGATAAAATGTCAAGATATTGCTTGATTAGGTCTTCTATTTTTTATTAGAATTATTATTTTAGAAAATTTGGGTTTAGCTGTTAGAAGTTTAGATTAGATATTTTGCAGTTCCGAGTCCCATTCTTTAATTTTATTCTTATACCAATAAAGAATTCTTCTTCTTCTTTCAGCTTTTTCCCGGTTAGGGGTCGCCACAGCGGATCACCTTGTCCGCACATGGAATGGCAGTGGAGTTTTATGGTGTCGAGTTGCCAGCCCGGCGCCCAACCTTCCACAGAAGGCACACTCACACACACACCTAGGGCCAATTTAGAGTGTCCAATCCACCTGCAGCATGTCTTTGGGATGTGGGAGGAAACCGGAGCACCCGGAGGAAACCCACGCGACCACAGGGAGCACATGCAGACTCCGCACAGAAAGCACCCCAGCCGAGGATCGAACCGGAGAACCTCTTGCTGTGAGGCAGCAATGCTAACCACTGCACCACCATGGCCGCCCATACCAATAAAGAATTCTACCATACAAATAAGTTTTTAAGGAGTCCCAATTAATAACTATATTGACATCTGATCTGCATTTGTTTTAAGAAAAAAATAATTCTGAGATTAATCATGGTTTGAAATCTTGGATTTTAGTTATGTAGGCTGGAATTCTAGTTGAAAAGGATAATCTTTTAAATTCAGTTTGAAACTTAAAGATAAGAGCATCATGATCGGATATAGTACATGGAACTATACTAAAATGTGAATTTCTAGAACGCTAACCATGGAAAACTAGGACTCTATCTGTTCTTGTTTGGGTGCCATATTTATGATCCTGATGAAAAAACAGCAAAGATTTAGGATCCTACATATTAAATGTATAAAGCAAATTAAGACAATCAATCCATTTTTAGGATTTTTGCTGTAGGAGTAAGTCTTAATATTCTTTTATTAGTAGTGTCAGAGTTTTCCAGAATACAATTGAAATCTCTCCCAGTATTAAATTACTTTTATAAGTGTTTTTTATGAGGTCTAGATGTTTTTGGCAGTATTTCCCACATGCCAGGAAAACAATAGATGTTGACTAATGTCCATATTCACTTATTAAATTTTAGTATAACAAGGACAAAGAGACCATCTTGGTCTTCATATTTATATATATTTATATATGTAAATGTTTTTACATTGTCTATACTTATTACTAAATCCCAATAACTCTCCCCACCATAAAATATAGTGGGAAAAATGTAAATAATAAGTTATTGTGAATAAGAAAAAAAATTATAACTAGAAAACTAAGAAATAACAATCCAGGCCTAATGAGAGAAAAAAAGCAAGAAAAATAAATGTAACACTATTACAATATAAATATCAAACGTTAACATCATACATGGAATTACCATAATTACTAGTCCAATAGATAAACAAAAGATCCATCAGACTAACCAATATAACTGATGAACTATGTCAAGTTGAGCACTACAGATTAAGAAGTAACTAATAGAGACTATATTAATTATGTAAGGCAATTATAAAATGATGCTACTTTATCAAGAGAGGACAGAAATTAACAGTAATGTGTAAGAATAAATATGCAATTATTAATACAAGAAACTGATACAATTAAATCAAATAAGAAATTGAATTTCTAAAAGGCACCACCTAAAGAATGTACTTCAGGAGCAATTATCCAGTAATATTACTTAAGTGTATCTTGACTACTACATATAATTAACAATTAGCTTGTTAGGAAGGACTTACATTACAAGTAAGTCATAGCACGTATTGTAATGGCTTACATTACTAGTAAGTCATAACACGTATTGTAATGGAACTTGTATTCACATCTTCTGCCAATTGCAAACATTTCACCTTTCCTTTTTTCCTTTCATTTCTTATTTACTTTGTTAATGATAAATATGTTAACATGTGAAAATATTATAGTAGGTTCATAGGTTAGTACTAAGCTAACTGCCCTTGCAAGCCATTTTAAGCCTAGCCAATTATCCCTTGTGAGACTCAAACCCTGCACCTTGTGTTTGTAAGGCAAACACCTTAACCATTAGGCCACCCCCCCAACCTAATTAGTGAAAATGTCAACTGTAATATATGTTTATAATTAGGACATATGTTATAAAGAATAAATATTGAAAGATTCTATTCAGTACAGGTGATCAAGAATATAATTATTACTGTATTTCCTGAGGATCAACATTATATATTAGTCCTCATCATGCCTCTCAAGTTCTCTGTACAATGTCTGGTCGAAGTTCCACAGAATGGGGAGAACAAAGGCCGAAAGATAGGTTTTTATTTTTACCCTGTCTTAATAAATCTGGAAACTTCCAGGATAGCAGAAATTGGTCCAGCATACACTTTTCTAAAGAAATCTCAAAAGCATGCCTTTACACAATCATTCCAAACACTAAATCTCCTCAATAATTTGCAGTTCACAGATTAAATGAGGTCTGATCCAAGCATAGTGGATAACCCAGGCCATTCTGCTAAGATTATATTTATTAGATTAAGCTTATAGTCAATACCCACTTATTCTCTAATCACTGACCTTGACAAAACTCTAGAATGTGCTTAGGATATCCAGAGAAAATATAGGTAAACTGCAGTGGCATATGCACTTTCCAGCAGTGTACTTCTCTTCATTTACAATGCATCTGAAGATTCATTAGAACTTTATGTCACAGTTGTACCATTTTAAATTGGATATCACTAAAACTAGTCTAGTCTAGAATATACATCCATGATGTTAGAGTTTCATCCCATTATGCCACAGATGACTTACAGACTGTTATGTTCACATTTAGCTATCAGAGGAATAACATTTCTAATAATTAAGGAAGAAAATCCTATACCAATAGATAATCGATCCTCTTAAGAGCCTTTGTTCCTTACAAAAGTACACTAATTATTGGAGAAATGCTCCTGATATATTATTGGCACATTCATTCACTATTTAATGGATACTGTCCACACCTGCTAATATTTCCACAGCTTAAAATCATAGATAGGCTTCTTAGTAGCATAAAGAATCCTTGTGCATCAGCTGATAAGCCCCACTAAAACAGGACATCCCTTGTTAACCATAAGACCATATAAATAATTTGTAAGTTAATGTAGGAACTGATGGCCTTATTCTTTCCCTCTATCATAAACACAAACATGTAGAGGTATCACATCATTAGTATATCCTGTTGGAGATCTTGTTTTTTTATATAATTCTAGAAGTAAGTGGGTTTCTACATATAACTAGAGTATTTCACATTGAGGAAATGCTCTTATAGTTTAGGTGAGAGGCTTTATACACAATATCCTAACAGCCTAATACTAAATTGCTACCTTAACAACCACAAAAGCTTGCTATTACTGCTGTTTATATTTCTCCTGGTAAGAACATCCATATTTTCGAAAACATACTTTCCTGGGTTTCTCAAAACCTACCCTATGAAACTATTATGCTAGGAGATGTCAATATAGATTGGAATTCCCTTGAGACCCCCTTCACTGTCCAAAGCACCAATCTGTTCTGTTTTACCCAACTTAGTACCACCCCTACAAGACTCACTAAACACTCCCATCAAGGCACAACAATTGACTGGATCTTGTGCAATCCCCCCAACTGTATCACAACACTATAACACTTCCTGATGCTCTAATTGACCATCTACTCATCATTATACAGAAATTCTCACCCCAACAACAAAAATCACATATGTACAAACTCTACTGAAAACTCAGAGACTTCAACCCCTCCACTCTAAATGACAGTCTTTCCACTATTAACTGGTCTTCTTACACTCAAAAGGCTATTGAGACCAAGTTTAAGTTTAAATTTTGTGAGAGTTGAACATGCCACTTTAATGTCTGACATTGGACATCATGAAAAATTATTACTTCAGAGAAAGAACAAAAAGTTGGATCGTGATGTTGCAGCTTACAACATGGGTACTGCATATACTTGTTTTTTAGGTGTTGAAAAAAAGAAGAACTCAGGTTTGGGTGTTAAAAAACTGCCTTTCCAACCAGTCTACAAATGTCATGTCAATGTTCACTTCACCAAACGGACATTACATCAGGGGCTTCAGGAAATCATGACTTTTCTAGTGAAATAAGGATAATAAAGAGTGATAAGGGGGTATGCTTGTCATCATGAATCAAAGTGATTATATTATTAAAATGGAAAGCATATTAAACAATGAATGTGAATATGTTAAAGTGGAATCTATTGACATTACTAGATGTTTTAAATATGTATTTGATTTTCTTTATGACAGTCTATTGTGTGGGAATTTAGATTCTGTGTCGTACATTTTTTGTTGTGTAGAACATCCAAAAAGTGGAGGTTTGTTTGGCATTCCTAAAACCCACAAGTGTCTTGCAAACCCTCCTTTACGACCAATAATTTCGGCTCCAAATTATGTTACCTATGGTATTTCTTTGATGGTTGATGCCTTATTAAATCCATTAGTTTTGAAAATGAATTCTTATATAAGGGATTCCTGGGACTTTTTGAACAGTATTAAATTAAGTGAAAATGAATTGTTTGATCCTGAATTATATGTAATTTCTGCCACTGATGTTGTATCATTGTATACCTGTATTCCTCACGACATAGGCATTGAATATGTAAGAGCATATTTACATCAATACACCAATTTAGATAATACATCAATTCATTTTTATTGTGAAGCTTTGGAAGTGCTTCTAAATAATACTTTTTTCATTTTTAATCAGCAGTATTATAAACAAATTAGAGGAGTAGCGATGAGCTCCCCAGTAGTCCCCTCTTTTGCCAATATAGTAATGGGGTGGTGGGAACATAAGGTCCTAAAACCTTTAGAAACTGTATTTAAGATTATTTATTATAAAATATTTATTGACAATTTGTTTTTTATTATGAATGGTGGTTTAAATGACGTCATGATGTTTGTTAATAAATTGAATGAAGTGTCAGATTTTTTGCAGTTTGTGGTAGGAGACAGAGGTAGTTCCATCACTTTTCTAGATGTTCTATTAAGTTGGGACTATGGGTCTAAAAAAATTGTTAGTAGTATTTATAGGAAAAAGACCTTTAAGAATACTTATGTCCATGCTACTAGTCAACATCCAAAATGTATTAAAAATAATATTTCAAGAGATCAGCTAATTCGTTCTAGTAGGATGACTAGTGAAGATCATCTGCTGGCCACTGAATTTCAATATATTATTAGTCTTTTTATGGAAAGAGGCTATGAAGAAAAATCTTTAAGAGACATGGCAAAACATAAGAATGAGAGAACATATATATATAGTATAAAAAGGAAAGATATAAATAACGATTTGTATAAACACAGTTTGATATGTGTTGGTTTTAAAAAGTTTTCATTTTCTATTTTGAAACAAGGTGTAGCTGACATCAGAGGGGTGATTTTAAAAATCATTTAGAACAAAGGGAAGCCAAATGGCAAATTCAGCTGTAAGCTGATAAAAAAAACCTGGTATGAATGACGTTATCAACATCAAATGTTTTTTTTTTAAATATTGCAAATTAATGATTAAGAAATGAAATGTAGTTTTTATGCATATCTGCAGCTTCACAAGTATTGTTTTTATAATAATTTTTATGTTATTTAGAGGTTAATTGTTTAATTGTTAAATGGATTAATTCATGGTTTAATTGGTTTGAGTCTTTTATATATTGTAAGGTTATTATGTGATGATTATTCTGTTCTGAAGAAGTCCTTTGGATGAAAGGGGCGATTAAAGTTGATTTACGCTAATGTTATTTTTCGTTTCCTTTTCTCGGTCAGTGATTTTGGTGTTTTGGTATTTAAAGTAGATATGCATTTGTTGTCTGCCAATGACAAATAATCCTGTGAATTATTCACTGAACTCAGAATAAAACATTTATTTGTCTAATTCTTACCAATTGTAGTATTTGGTGGGTAACATTGTAAACTCAGATAAATTAAAACATTAAAGAAACTGATTAAACAGGAGTCATTTAGAGGCTGATGCTTTGACAGCTTTACTAGTATTCGCATGTGTGATTCTGTCTTTTTTTTTAAATCAGTCCAGGAGATTTTTTTTCAAAGTTCTTTTTAGGGAAGAAGATGACCAGTCCATATCTTCTGGAATGGGAATAATGTTGTTATTCTGATGAATGAAGCTGCTTCCTCTAGGATATCAAAGATTTTTATTTCATTTGATAGGTGGATTTTAATTTTAGCTGGATACATTATTTGAGCTTTAATATTATATTATTTAAGAGTCTTAACAAAAGGCCAGCTTTTTTCCTCATGTCCATTACTTTGGTTGACTAGTGATTGTCAAATCTGATTAAGTTCTGTTTATACTTCAAAGGAGCTTTTCTCCAAGCAGTTTTAAGTACCAGTTCTTTGTCCATATAAGATAAACATTTTATTGCAATGGCTATTGGTGGAAAAGAAGAAGGTGATGATGCACGTTTGCCTATAGCTCTGTGAGCTCTTTCAATACCATATGAAAGCTGCTCTTGTAGAATTAATTTCAGAGATCCAAGTATTCATGAAATAAAATATACCCTTACCTTCAGTTTTTTTTCTGGAAGACGAAAAACTCTGATTTTACATCTTCTTCTCCTGTTTTTCAGATCATCAATTTTATTAACAAGCCATCTATTCTGTTTAACAAGAAAGTAAGATTGGGGATAATCTTCTTTTAGCCTTCCATCTATGTAATTCAAGGTAAATTCCATGTCACAAATTTTAATTTGTTTTTGTTCAAGCAATTCTTAGAAGATAGTTGTTTGTTTAAGGCAACATAATCTAAGATTTTCTAAAGTCTCTTGGAAACCATCTGTTGTCAAAGATAATTCCTGTAGAATGGTTGTCACTAGCTGTAAGTCTTTATTCAAGGATGTAACAGTGTGAGAACACTTAGAGCTGTTCATCCTCATTTGATGAGATAGTTCGCAGATAATGGCAGGAAGATTTTTGATTTTTTACACCAAAGTTGAAAACATTAAACTCAAGACTATTATTAATACGTTATGAAGGAAAATTTCTAAAAAATAATTATTTTTCTGTATTTATATATAGTCTTGCAGAACTCTCAAATTTTGCTGTCTTCACTTGACCATCTTGGCTCCACCCCTCAAGTCATTCATCTTTTGCTCTTATTGTGGCATCATCTTTGGAGAAGGTAAAATGCTGCTCAATGCTAGGCTCATACCAGCCTGGGCCACATATTCGAAGCACTCCATGATGTCTCTCTTCATATATCTTCCCAACACTACTTCCTGTATAAACCTACATGGGTTTGAGCAACTAATCAAAACCCCAACCTACATTAATAAATCTCACCTAACTAGCTCTCTTCTTGACTGGATATTGGTCTCCCACCCTCAAAACTATCATAACTCCCAAACCCTTCCAAATGCCCTCAGCGACCACTGCCCTATAACAGTTACCAAACATACTCCCCACCTTACCAAATCTAACAAATTTATTACCACCCTCTCACTTTCTCATTTCTGTCCTAACTCCTTTATTCACCAACTCTCCAAAATTAACTGGTCTTACCTCACCACTCTTTCTTTAGTTGAAGCTGCCCACTCCTTCAACACTACATTCCTAAACATTCTTAACTCCCTTGCTCCTCTTCGCACAATTAGAATCAAATCTAATACTGCTCCCTGGCTCACTAAATCTACCAGAACCTTCATGAAAGACCGGGATAGGATTTTGAAAATGTGGACTAAAACTAGGAACCTTTCTCTTATTCAGAAATATAAAGAACTCAGAAATAAAATTAAAAAAAAATCATCCATTATGACAAAATAAACTTCTATGCCAATCTTTCCTCTACTCTTAAATCAGACCCAAAGAAATTCTGGAGCTTTGATAAACAGACTCTTCATCCAGGAAACCCTTCCTCTCCTAACCCATGTCCCAGTGCAACACCTGAAGACATAGCCAACACATTTAACAATCATTTTATAAACTCAACCTCCATAATAAATTCCCCCCCCCAGAAACAACACTAGCACCCCCACAAACTCTAAACCTCTTTCAAACCCTTCTAACTCCTCCTCTCTAAAAGCAGCATCAACTATGTAAAGTCATTACTCTCTAAACTTAAACCTTGCTCCCCATCTGTTGACAAGCTACCCTCTTACTTCCTGCAGATTGTCTCTGAACCTCTTGCCTATCCTGTATCCATCTTAATCAACCGATCCATTTCTGTAACCTATGTCCCCACTGTATAGAAGAATTTCTTTACTTTACCCATTCACAAAGGGGGCAACTCCTCAGACATATCCAACTTCAGACCGATTCCCATACTCTCTCCACTCTCAAAAATCCTAGAGAAATGCATTCACAAGCAGGTAATGCATTACCTTCACCAGGAAAACCTTCTCACACCCACACAGCATGGTTTCTGTCCCAAGCATAGTACAACTACTACAGTCATATCATTCAGTAATATAGTCTCCCTAGCTCGTGATAACAATAAACTTCTCTCATGCCTATTCCTTTACCTTTCTAAAGCCTTTGACACTGTCTCTCACCCACTCCTTCTAGAAAAACTCACTAATTTACATTTCTCTCCCCCTACTATCTCCTGGTTCTCCAGACATCTCTCTATCCACCAGCAATCAGTTAAATGGCTCTCTGCACTATCCTCCCCTCTCACTGTACAAATGGGAGTCCCCCAAGGGTCCATACTTGGACCACTACTCTTTAATATTTTCACCAACTTGCTCTACTCCTCTTGTCCCCAGTCATCTCTTGTGCAATATGCTGATGATTCAACTGTTATAACCATTGCTGACAACCCAACTGACTTCCACTCAACTACCCAGGCATCCTTCCATACCATTGAGACTTGGCTTAGTGATAACAAACTAATACTTAATCCAAAAAAACTAAGCTCCTACTCTTCCTCCCTAAAAACATTATCACACTCAAAAGTACATTTACCATCTTATCCTGCAACAACACTATCATCTCAGCTGAATCTAGTACTAAATTGCTAGGTGTTACAATAGATGATCAGCTTTAGTTTGATCTCCATATTATTAACTTGGTAAAAAGAACTCATCAGAAACTTGGACACATTTTCTGTAGTAAGAAATACTTAACTAACAGTGCCAGAATAACTCTCTCCCAGGTTTTGTTACTCCCAACACTCCTCTATAGCTGCCACATATTCGCAAACCTAAATTCTACACTTATTTCCATCTTGAAACTACCTATAATAAGATAGCCAGATTTGCAGCTAACCAAACTTACAAGTCACACCACTACTTAGCACTACAGCAACTAGACTGGCTAGAATTTCCTCAGCTGCTCCAACTATACCAACTACAAATCATCCACTCTATCTTCTATCTACCCTCCTTCTGCCCCAGCCTCTCCACTATCATATCCAAATATTCTCCTGCTAGGACACTACACAGCTCAAATCAAGAATTATTAGACATCTACAAACCCAAAACCAAAATAGGCTTCCTTCTCTATAACTATAACCCAGCTACATCCTGGAACCAACTCCCCTTGGAAATAAATTCCCTCCAGCATAGCAAAAGTTTCAAATTAGCCACAAGGAAATACCTAAAAACAAAGTGGTCTTGCCACTGTAGCAAACCACCCTGAAACCACCATCCTTTCACCTATTTCACCACCTCACTCTTAATGTATCTCTAACACTATTCCCCTGCCTCTTCTACCTCTTCCCTTCCTCTATCTCCAACCACTCTTAATTCTTACAGTCTCAAAACAACCTACCTGTCTAGTCTGTCTCCTATACTCTACCTCCCCTACATCTCCTACCAGCCATTCTTACTTTCCTTTCTTGTTTCCAAACTCCTATGCAACTAGATCCTACCCACTTTAAATAAGCATCTGCCTAACTATTAATTCATTTTGCTCTAAGCAGCTTAAATAATATTGTAACCAGTCACATTTTCTTCTGCTAATTGTTTAAAACCTTGTTTGTAACAACTCGCATACTTGTCTGCCAATTGTTAATACTCTGTATAATTGAATTGCCTGAGGAGCTTTTTTTCTCTCAAGGTCTCTGCTTGTAAGATCCTATAGCTGATTGTTAATACTATGTTACTAAAATTTAAAAAATTGTTTTCTAGTCCTGAGGAGTTTTCCTGCTGAAAATGAGCCAGAAGCTCAGCCAGACTAACCCGGTTAACAAATGTAAAATAAAAATAAATAAAATAAAATAAAATATAGTCTAGGTAAGTTTATCTCAGTTAATTTATACAAACATAGGCTATGACTGGGTCATATTGGTACTTGTGGTCCAAAAACCTGAGTACACTTGTAATGTGGTGGATCCTAGCAACTGACCATGATTTTCTCCTTACTCAGCCTGGTGAGAGGGACATCAATGTGTCTCATGAGGGAGTCTCCAATGACCAGAATGTAGTATTGTGTGGTGACTTGTTTTATGGGCTTAGAAGTAGAGGCTCCAAGAGATGCGGCTGCATGTGTTGATATGGATGTTGTTTTGAAAGAGTGCATTCAGGGCTGCTGAGGGTATTTGTTATGTTTACTTCATCTAGGAGATTTTTAGGGTTTAGGAATTTACATTAAGTACTTCAGCATATGTGGGTCTATGTGCCTGCTTTGAATTGTGTGTGATGGGTGCAGCATGTGTACTAATGTCAACATTATTGACATTAGAAGTACTTTTATGTGAGAGCTTTGCCTCTAGTGACATTGTATAAATACATCTCTCACATACCATATCAGCTTGTTTGAGAATTAACTGGTTGTCAGTAAGCATAAGACAATTTCTACATTGCTTTAGGATGCCCATATCCATCAAGCTGGTAAAACAGATATACGGAAAGTTCATATCCATGGCAACAGACCATTTTTTATTGATTAGGCAGTTGGAGTAATAACATGAAGCAGTGTCAGGAGAATCCAGTTTGCAATTCTGGGAGCATTGCTTGTCACTGCCAACTAGCTGTCCTGTGTGCAACTAGGTATTGCTGAAATTTCAATCATGCTTTTACATGAAAAAATATCACTCAATGAGTCTGTGTCTATACAGCACACTGCCAAACATTTGAGAGGAACCTAATAAGTAAACCCTGAAAATTTAAGGTTGAAGTATTTAGGTAGATATTCTGAAGTTAGAAACAAATCAAGCAGTACTTACTGATAACATAGAATTAGCTTGTCAAGAAAGATGAAACGGGGGGAGCAGCATGAATGGCTACCGCCTGGCTACTGCCAGTGCTGGTCTCACCACAGCTTCACTGTGCTGGGATAAATTATTCCTTTGCTTTCTCCCTCACTAGAAGCAAAACATTAGCACCAGTCCCAAGGTGAGAAGCAGGCCACAGTCTGTTTGGTGATCCAGCGTCTTGTCCGAGATGATACAAGGGTCTGTAGGCTTGTTGTAGCCTATTCCTGGTAGATGCCTTGAATAGCAACTAGACCAGTCAGGAATGTCAAGCACAGACACACACTGCCCAAACAGAAACAGTTAGGAATCAATGCACTCTGCTTCTTCTCTCACCAGGAATAGAATATAAGCACAAATTCCAAGCTGTCACCTATGATGTAATTAGGCTTTCTAGTGATCAGCAGTCTCCAGGAAATAATGTTCCTGTACTCCTTCTCTCACCAGGAGAAAACAGAAACACTAATCCCAAGATGAGTACTGAGAAGCAAAATGTGGTATCTCCAATAATTGGTGGTCTTGTAATAGATGTTGAAGATTTTAAAGGTAAGACTGAAAAAGTGGGCTAATATCCTAAACACTGCATTGTGCACTAAGCAGTTAAATATGAAAGAGGGGTAACTTGACCTTCAGCTGTCTAAGCAGAAAGCCACTATTTTTTAAAAGATCAAGATCGATTGAAAGGGGGTGGAATCTTTATATCCTGATTCTATGTAATACAGTGGGATAGCCAATATATTTAAATAGTAGAAGGGGAGTGATTTCACAAAATGATAATTTTGTGCTTACTCACAAGAGCCAATGACAGGGGTGAGGGAAGGAGATATGTGGTCAAATTAAAACAAGGGGCAGGCAACTAGAAATACAGTTGAGTTTAAGAACACAACAGTGCCAAGTTGGGAGGGAATGAAATATTTTCTGTGTGACTCACATGAGACACAGCTGTGGCCTTGTTCCTAGTTTTAATATGCAATTAAAAGCAGAACACAAGTAAAACACAGTATAAAGAAAACAAATCACGATATACAAACTAGAAGAAGGCAATATAGTAACACAAAATACAAAAAAGCTAAAGCAAACTAATGTTTCCCTTACAGCAAGCTGTGGCAGAGTCTGTGTGATCTTTTCCAGCAAAGCTCAGAGATATAGTTCTCTTACTTCTACACCTAGACCAGACTTGCTATTAACTTTAATAAGGCATTTGATTTTCTATCCTGGGAAATCCTATTTAGGGTCCTTTAACCTTTTAGCCAAAGTAATCATGAGCAGACAGAATTCCAAATGTTTTGAGCTTTACAGACTAAACCTCTATATGAATCTAAAATACAACCACTTGAGAATTCCCATGATAAAAGACAAAACATTGTTAGATACTTGTTTTGCAGATTATTACATTATTTGGATAAATGACTCACAAACCCACTTGGGAGAAATTTATGTGTTTTTCATTTTATTAGTCAAGTTTCAACATTAGTTGTGAACTGCTAAAAAAATGATTCTTTGAATGAAGCATGCCTGCCTCTACTGTTTACTTCTCACCACAGAATATCAAACATTGTCTTTCATTTTACGATTAACAATACTGTAGATATATATATATATATATATATATATATATATATATATATATATATATATATATATAGGTTTACTACTAAAATGTGAACAGCACTTAGGCGAAACTGGGATGGCCAAATGCATGTTTTCCAGTATCTGTAATGCCGCTCTGGAAATGTTCGAATCCTCATTAGCAAATGGTTGTGTGCATTCACTAATATGGGATCGACATTCTGATAACAGATCACATTACAGTGGGGACTGGGAAAATTACCCTTTTCCTCACTGTAGTGCAATCTTGGAGTTGGAATATATATTATGCAGGGAGTGTAGGGAGTGCAGGGGGACTTGCAAAACCATTACTAGTAACACAGAATTTCAGCCTTGGAACGTTTTTGTGCTCAAATGTCAATTCTGTAGTTAGCACGTGTCACATTTTGGTAGTTCTGTGTTACCAAATTCGGATAAGAAATTTGATCAAAAAGTAGAAGATTTTTTGATTTTCCATAGGTTCATAGGAAGTTACAAGTCTAATGGCCCTAGGGCCTTAACAAACCTAACAATGTAATACCATTGTTCCCTAGATGACCATGGCTAGATGGTTGTTGTTAGCAGACCAAATCAGTAATTAACACCGAATGCTCCCTGTTTATGAGGGACAGAGATGCCACCCCCGGGGTGAATTTGCGGTTTTCCATCCAGTTGTCAAGGTTACACTTAAATAGGGTCATTGAGGAGCTCTGCTTCACATGAAGTGGGTGTTTATTCCAGAGAAGTTATAATCTCTGGGAGACATATCTGTCTCTCCAACATGTTCTGTTTATGTCACAGACTCTTGAGCCACTCTTCCACACTTTGATAGTAAACCAATTTTATATATATATATATATATATATATATATATATATATATATTTATATATTTATGTATATATTCATATATATATATATATATATATATATATATATATATATATATATATATATATATATATATATATATATATATATATATATGTATATATATATATATATATATATATATATATATATATATATATATATATGGTTTACTATCAAAAGACTGAAATTCATATGATCGACAGTCATAACATCAAAAGTCATTACTCTGATCGTCTAAAATACTAAAAAAAAATATATCAAAGTTGAAATGGTTGAAAAACACCTGCAGTGCTAACAGTATTGTTTTTGCAGGGGGGCAAGCCCCCCTGCACCTCCCCGGTGGGGGACAGAGCCCTCCATACTCCCTGCTACTTATATATTACAACTCCAAGATCACTCTACAGTGATGATAAAGGCATATCCTTGCCCTGTTGTCAACATTATTTCAACAGGTAATTTGCATGCATTCACTGTTGACGAAATGAACCACTTAATATTCATGTATCGATTATATGGGTCGCTCAACTGAACATTAGATCTTATGAATTTCAACCATTTGATAGTAAACCATATATATATATATATATATATATATATATATATATATATATATATATATATATATATATAGGTTCCCTATGTTAGACCGACAGCTCGGAAGATCGACACTCAAAACACCGACGCCAGAAGTACGACGTAGCAGATGACCGATAAGTCATAATCGTGACAGTGAAAACACCGACAGGGGTAACTTTTGAGCGTGATCCGGTAGTGTGCAATTGTGAGGGACTTAGGGTTAGGGTGCAGGTAAGGTTAGTGTGCGATAGTGAGGGACTTAGGGTTAGGGTGTGGGTAAGGTTAGTGTGTGATAGTGAGGGACTTAGGGTTAGGGTGCGGGTAAGGTAAGTGTGCGATAGTGAGGGACTTAGGGATAGGGTACGGGTAAGGTGAGTGTGCGATAATTACGGACCTTAGGGTTAGGGTTTGGGTTAAGGTTAGTGGATAGAGAGTTTTGTGTAAGGTGTAGTGTAGGTTTTTAGGTTGTTGGTGTGCTTGTGTTGTGTGTGTGTGTTTTGTGTAATAGTGAAATTTTTGTTTTGTTCATTGTCGGGATTGTGGTTTGTCGGGCATCTGAACTTTCGTGTTTTTGAGGTTTCGTTCTTCTGACATCGGTGTTTTGAGTGTCGATCTTTTGAGCTGTCTGTGTAACGTAGGGAACCTATATGTGTATATATATATATATATATATATATATATATATATATATATATATATATATATGTGTGTGTATGTGTATATGGGTCTACTTTATAACACTGAAATTTCATAACGTTGAATTTCATAACATTGAGACCAGCACAACTAAATCCCAAAACACTGAAATCCTAAAACATCCTAAAACATTGAAAACTCAGAACATTGAAAGTTTACTTCATAACACTGAAAACTACAATGCATATGTAAATAACATCCTCTCTACCTATAACACCACCTAACTAACAAACACTTTCTACTACGTTTCTGCAGGGGGGCAAGCCCCCCTGCACTCCCTATATGGGGGGCTCTGTCCACCGCACACCCATAAATTAAATATACCAACTCCATGATTGCACTACAGTGGAAAAAAGCTAATTTCCTAACCACAACCACAAGGCATTCTTTAGCTATGTCCACGTCCTCAAAGGCAATGCACAATTTTGTGCAAAGCTCATTGTAACTGGACCCTCCTATACTGATTCAGAAGATATAGCAAATCTACTGGATGACAAATTCAGCTCCAACTTTACCCCTCTCTCCTCCTCAACCTTCCTCCAGGAAGTACCATCAAATATAACTCTCCCTGTGAGGAAGTCCTTAATGCTACCTCAATCACCCTAGACAAAATCACAGGATTCCTTCTAAATAGCATGAAACATGACCTGTCAGACCTTCTGGAATTGCTATTTAACTGTAGCCTCCAAATAAGCTCCATGCCTCATGAATGGAGAACAGCAACAGTCATCCCTCAGCACAAAGGCAGGCCATCTACAGGTCCTGGAAACTACAGACCCAGAAGTCTCAGTGATCTTGTTTGCAAATCAATGTAAAGAATTATCATGGAAATGATCAATAATGATATAGTAAACCTCCAGAGACTGGACCCAACCCAGTTTGGTTTCATCAAGGGCAGGTCATGCCTACTCAACTTGGTGGACCTCTTTGAAAAGGTCACCAAAGCAATGGATGAAAGCAAAATGGTTCACACTGCCTATCTTGACCTGGCAAAGCCATTTGACACAATACCTCACTCAGGCACTGTTGACAAACTCAAGAGGTTAGGTACAATCCCGTATGTCACCTGGTGGATAGCCAACTGGCTCACAGAAAAGACACAGGAAGTTAGAATTGGGGAGTCCACCTCTAGAAAAAAGCCAGTCACAAGTGGAGTCCCTCAGGGATCAGTCCTTAGACCACTCCTTTTTGGCGTTTACTCTCTGAAGTCAGGGCCAATGCCAATAGTCTCTGGCTGACTAAATTTGCAGATGATTGCAAATTAGGAGCTGACATTGCGTCCCACACTGACATAAATGTTTCCAGGAAGGGCAGACACAGACAAACAACTGGTGTCAGATCCATGGACTAAAACTAAATGCCAGGAAATGCATGAGAGTATCCTTCTGGAAGTCATCCACCCCAGTTTACTATCATATTGTCAATATACCACTTAGAGTTGACCCAGTAGTCAGGGACTCAAGGACACACACAGACAGTATCTATCCACTGACCATCATGTGTCAATAGTAGTGAGGAAAGCATTCTATGTTGTGCAGCCCATAAACAAAGGTATGTCATCTAGGGCCAAAGAAGGCATTGTTCTACTCATAAACAAAGGTATGTCATCTAGGGCCAAAGAAGGCATTGTTCCATTGTATTCAGCATTCACCAGACCTACTCATAAACAAAGGTATGTCATCTAGGTCCAAAGAAGGCATTGTTCCATTGTATTCAGCATTCACCAGACCTACTCATAAACAAAGGTATGTCATCTAGGTCCAAAGAAGGCATTGTTCCATTGTATTCGGCATTCACCAGACCTACTCATAAACAAAGGTATGTCATCTAGGTCCACAGAAGGCATTGTTCCATTGTATTCAGCATTCACCAGACCTACTCATAAACAAAGGTATGTCATCTAGGTCCAAAGACGTCATTGTGCCATTGTATTCAGCATTCACCAGACCTACTCATAAACAAAGGTATGTCATCTAGGTCCAAAGAAGGCATTGTTCCATTGTATTCGGCATTCACCAGACCTACTCATAAACAAAGGTATGTCATCTAGGTCCAAAGAAGGCATTGTTCCATTGTATTCAGCATTCACCAGACCTACTCATAAACAAAGGTATGTCATCTAGGTCCAAAGAAGGCATTGTTCCATTGTATTCAGCATTCACCAGACCTACTCATAAACAAAGGTATGTCATCTAGGTCCAAAGAAGGCATTGTTCCATTGTATTCGGCATTCACCAGACCTACTCATAAACAAAGGTATGTCATCTAGGTCCAAAGAAGGCATTGTACCATTGTATTCAGCATTCATCAGACCTACTCATAAACAAAGGTATGTCATCTAGGTCCAAAGAAGGCATTGTTCCATTGTATTCAGCATTCACCAGACCTACTCATAAACAAAGGTATGTCATCTAGGTCCAAAGAAGGCATTGTTCCATTGTATTCAGCATTCAACAGACCTACTCATAAACAAAGGTATGTCATCTAGGTCCAAAGAAGGCATTGTTCCATTGTATTCGGCATTCACCAGACCTACTCATAAACAAAGGTATGTCATCTAGGTCCAAAGAAGGCATTGTTCCATTGTATTCGGCATTCACCAGACCTACTCATAAACAAAGGTATGTCATCTAGGTCAGAAGAAGGCATTGTTCCATTGTATTCAGCATTCATCAGACCTACGCATAAACAAAGGTATGTCATCTAGGTCCAAAGAAGGCATTGTTCCATTGTATTCAGCATTCACCAGACCTACTCATAAACAAAGGTATGTCATCTAGGTCCAAAGAAGGCATTGTTCCATTGTATTCGGCATTCACCAGACCTACTCATAAACAAAGGTATGTCATCTAGGTCCAAAGAAGGCATTGTTCCATTGTATTCAGCATTCACCAGACCTACTCTTAAACAAAAGTATGTCATCTAGGTCCAAAGAAGGCATTGTTCCATTGTATTCAGCATTCACCAGACCTACTCATAAACAAAGGTATGTCATCTAGGTCCAAAGAAGGCATTGTTCCATTGTATTCGGCATTCACCAGACCTATCAATGTGCACAATGCCACCTTTGGTATGTACCTAATCAGACATATCCAGCAACTGGTATGTCCACAGAGGTTCCTCACTAAATGAATACAGGGCATAAGTAAAATGTCCTATGCAGACTACCTCAAGGCCCTATCCCTGTATTCTGTCTCCTAAAGAGTGTTGAATGGAGATCTATACCTGGTATACAGGGCATGGTCATACCCCATTCTGATGGTCCTCCTGCATATCCATAAGACAAACAGCACCAGGATTACCCTTTCTAAAGACTTAAACCTTGACTGTGATATAAATAGGGCCTGCTGGAGAAACAGGTATGTATCCCAGAAATTACCCCATCTCTGGAACAGGCTCCCCATCCATGTGAAGCTGAGTTCCGCCCTAACTCAATTCAAATGTAACTTGGACAGTTGAATAGGAACAGGAAATTCATCCCTGGCTTGGCACCTGTGTCTCTAATAGACACAGGCAACCTGTAAATGGTTCACCTTCCAGGCCCCTGCTTGTAAATGTTTCATCTCCCAAGCCTTTGCTTACACTTATCAAGTGAACCAGAACTTGTCAGAGATTTGGAATGCATGGCCAGGTGTAAAAAGACCCTTGTGGCCATTGCCATTAGCCTAGTAAGCACTTATGAACCTGTTACATTATATCCAGGCCAGAACCTTCCCAAAACATTCACTAGAGCACTTTAGGTTAATAATTAAATATTAGCCTAGCTGCCTTTTTGGGCCATTTTAAGCCTAGTCAATATCCCATTTCAATGGTGAGACTCAAACCCTGTGCCTTATGTTTGTGAGGTAAGCACCTTTATCTTATGCATAAACTAAGACAACTCCCTCCCTCTAGGGAAAGCTGGTAGGTTTGGGATCCTGAAGGCCTTGACAGTTTTGGACAGGAGACATCTGAATTAAACACATTTAATACTAGCACCCTTAGATTTCTCGGCTGGAATATGGGAACATGAGAAAGTCCTGATAAGTGACAATCCAGTTTTTTGGGAAATGTGAGTAAAGGGATATTCGTTTCTATCTTGATTTTGTTTCTGAATAAAAACAAAACCCCATTGACTCTTTTGGAATGTTTGGATAGATGTGGTAATAATACAATATCATGGTGCCAGGACTTATAATTACTGAGTGCAGGATGCAGCCTTTTAGACAATTCATGAAATCGAGGTACATTTTAATAAGCAAGCAGAGTACAAGTTTAGCTAAGCCACTCATGCTGTCTATAGTTTATAAAGCATTATATGACTATAGTGTATGTATTTTGATCATGATAAAAATAAATGGATGGTGTATCTACAAGACTCGATAAGGGAGGAGAGCTGAAGAGTGCCATTACTGGACATAAGTGAGATTACTGGACATAATAGTAATTTTTTGACTGACTGATCAATGCTTGTACAATTAAAAAAATGTATTTTTGGCATTGCACTGCATTGCAGGATGATAAAAGTGGAATGAGAGATGTGATCTCTATATGGATTGGATGTGTCCAAATGTTTGCCCTCTGTAGTAGAAAGTACATATTACTACATCCATTGCATTAAGAATGTATTCCTTCTCTAACTGATAATTAATTTCAGATCTTAGGCTGTGCCTCTGCTAGCAATTTAACATACACATTGGGGAACAAATGTCTGTTAAATGTTCAATTAGCTATTATGGCAATAATTTTTAAACACTGGAAGATAATATGCAGTAACATTAGTATAGATTTACACTGCTGTTAAGAAACTGTGCTGTGCTATTAAAGGACATCCGTCCACCTAGGATGTCTACACATGGGACAATATAGTTTCATAGTTTCATAGTAGTGTACTAGGCTATCTGCCCTGGGGCATTTACAAGCCTAGCCAACAATGATGTGGCTTACGCCACCCCGTATTATATAGTTGCGCCTCTCTAGTAGTGACACATGTGGGACCCCATTATTTAGTAAACTATACCTCTGTCTAGTAGTGACACTGAGGTGACTCCCGGGGTAAACTTATGATCTCTCATCCATGCATCGAGATTTTTCTTGAACAGTGCCAATGAAGGGCTCTGTCTCACATGAACTGTGATTTTGTTCCAGAGTACGGGTAACCTCTGTGTTATGAATCTATCCCTCCAGCATGTTTTATTCATATTTGTGCAGAGGTTGAAATCTTTAGCTCGCGTGGTTCTGGTGGATCTGGATTTTTTGAGATGGAGCATGTCCATCAGTTCTTGGTTGGACACGGCCCTATATGTTAGGCACAAATCACCTCTGAGCAGGCGGTATGCTACTGAATAGAGCTGGAGTTTCTTTAATCTAGCTGGATAAGGCACATGTTTGAGACCCATGATCCTCTTGGTGAGGTACTTCTGGGGTCTTTCCAGTTGTTGCATGTGCCGGGTGAGATACATCCCAAATGGAGCATTATATTCAATCATGGGCCTGACAAGTGAGGAATATAGAGGTACAATGACCTCCTTTGATCTGGATGAGAATCCCTTCATGATGAGATGGGCAAGGTAGAATGTCTTTCTGACCACTTTGGCAACATGGTTGTCAAAGGAGAGGTCACTATCGACTTGAGTCCCCAGGTCTCTGATTACTTCTTCCGTACTCAGTGGGTTATTGTCTATGTGATAATTTGTGGGTACTTTGTTTTTCCCAAAGGGGATGACCATACATTTTCTGGCATTAAGTTTGAGGCCATGATTCCGGCACCAGTTGTCTGTTTCAGTGAGACCTTTCTGTAGGATGTGTGTGTCAGCAGGTGAATCAACTATGGCACCCAGTTTGCAGTCATCTGCAAACTTTGTCAGCCATAATCCTCCCATATTTGCTTTCACATCCGAGAAGTAAATGCCGAATAAGAGTGGTCCCAAGACTGAGCCCTGTGGGACACCACTCATGACTGGTTTTGAGTTTGACATGGCTCCAGCAATTTTGACCTTATGGGTTCTGTTTTTTAGCCAGTTTGCTACCCATCTTGTGACATATGGATTTACATTTAGGCTGCTGAGCTTGTCTATGATGCCAGAGTGTGGTATCGTGTCAAAGGCTTTAGCCAAGTCCAAGTAGGCAGTGTGGACAGCCTTGCCCTCGTCGATGGCACTAGTGACGGTCTCGAAGTCAACCAGGTTTAAGAGGCAGGATCTGCCTTTTACAAAACCGAACTGGGTGGGATCAAGGGTCTGCAGATCTCCAATATCGCCATTTATGAGTTCCATGATGATTCTTTCCATAGCCTTGCAGACCAGGCTGGTCAGACTTATGGGGCGGTAGTTACCAGGGTCAGTAGAATTTCCCCCTTTGTGGAGTGGGACCACTGTTGCTGTGCGCCAGTGTTCAGGTACATATCCTGTAGTGAGGCTAAGATTGAATAGCGTTTTTAGGTGCGGGTTTAGTTCATCTTGAAGTTCATGTAACACGCAACCGGGGATACCATCGGGTCCCATAAGATGCTGTGTTTTTTGCTTTGTTGAGTGCTGATTTCACCTGTATGTCTGAGATGACAGGTGGGTTACATTCAGCAGGGATAATTACTCCATCTTTAGGGGGTGAGGGAGGGGAGAAATTTGCACTGAACCTATCTGCCAGAATATTGGCAATGTCGGTAGGGTCAGTGAATTTTTTGTCATTGTGTACCAACTCAGAGCATATCTGAGAATTTCCTCCCAAGGTTCTGACATAATTGAAGAAGACCTTGTGATTGTCTTTGGTATCCTTGGCAATCTTTCTCTCAAAGTTGGCTTTAGATGTTTTTATGAGAGAACGTAGTTTTTTACTTGTGCTGATCAGGGAAGCCTTTCCCTTGTGGGATTTGGCTTTGTCCTGCAGTAGCTTCCTTCTTTTGTTGTACAGTTTGTTTATAGCCGGGGTCCACCAAACCGGGCATTTTCCCTTGGTGGAGAGGGTCTTGGTTTTAGTTGGGATTGCTTGATCCATGCATTCTTGGAGATGACCTGATTATTATTATTATTATTATTATTATTATTATATTTATTTATTTTTTCTAGTACTCTGTTACAAATTTATTTGGGGTCCTATCCCCCCCAAAAATTCTCAAGACTTTACCATACCATTTAATATTTATGTATTCTGCTTTGTCTGCCTCTGCCATTTAATCTTTACTATTTCCCACACTCCTGACCTGTTTGTATCACATGTGATATCCACACTTGAGGCATTTCCCACATCTTTATATATGTTTGCATGTATCTGCCACTAATATGGCACATTTAGCTACATTAGTGCCACATTATCGTACATACGGATACTTGTACTTTTATAGACACTCACAGCACTCCTGAGCTATGTAATACATTGTGAAAGCATTGAAATGGCACAGTATTATATAGATAGATGATAGATGATAGATACATAGATAGATAGACAGATAGATGCATATCTGCTTTTCATATGCATGATCAATGTATTATTGTTATCAGTATTACCCATTTGCTGCCATGGAACAGTCTGTATGGGGGTCTGATATGTATGAATATAATAACATTGCCTGTCTGCTGTATTCCTACACAAGCTTGTGCCTCTTTTGTGGGTCATATTTTTTATTTTTTTTATTATGCATACAAACAATAAGGTATTTTGATATATATATATATATATATATATGTGTGTGTGTGTGTGTGTGTGTGTATATTTTTATATATATATATATATATATATATATATATATATATATATATATATATATATGTGTGTAGGGTCTATATTATATTTTCGAAAGCTTCAGACATCGAAAACCATATGGTCGACACCATATGAACGATGTTTCAAATTTCAAAAATATAATAAAAAAATAAAAATAAAAAACTAAACACGCTGTAGGCAGCACTGCCCCCACACCCCCGCTACTTAAATATTCCTACTCCGAGATCGCACTGCATTGAAGTAAAGGGAAAATATTCCTTATGGTGATTTCCGTGTTACGTGCGTGACATTTCGACCAATCAGGTTTGCTCAATACCCGTTCGTCATTTACAATTTTCGATCACGCGATAGGAAACGCGTATATGTATATATGTATATATATATATATATATATATATATATATATATATATATATATATATATGGGTCCCTATCTATTCGTCGACAATTCATTTCACTGACACTCATTTCGTCGACAGTTCATTTCGTCGACAGAAAGATGTGCCCCCTTCCCCAATGTTGTGCAACCCTGGAGTTGATATATATAGTTAGGGGGGGTGAAGCCCCCCACCTAACATTGGGGAAGGGGGCACATCTTTCTGTCGAAATGAGTGTCAGTGAAATGAATTGTCGACGAATAGATAGGGACCCATATATATATATATATATATATATATATATATATATATATATATATATATATATCTATACACAAAACATTCTTCATGACTACTAATATTCAAGTGATTTTACATGCAACACATTAGCATAATGTTAGCAACAATGGCATCCTTCTGCTTTCTGGCATCAACCTCCATACACAGAAATCTTTCAGAATCTCAGCCTATGCAATCTGTATATTTACATATTGATGCAGATTCTTGATTTCATCTCCACAAAAATATGAAGATGCTGCTGATAGTTTATAGACCGGTGCAAATTTAAGAATTCCATAAGGCTGTGATGTATGTTGCATTTCACATGACCCTGGTCTGCTTTGGCATTGGCTGCCATTGCACTACATGTCATAGTTGCGTACCTGCTAGTTACGGTTTATCAGTGCAGTTACCTGTTAGCTGTTGGTGACTATGAAGAAATACTGAATTCACATGCCAGCTGCATTGCAGCCCTTAATGATGTTTTGAACAGTTACTCCTAGACATTGATTGTTTCTCTGGATCAGATATGAACTATAAAGGTTTGATCACTTTTGGTATTTACCATTGGTAGACAGGGGTTATTTTATTTATTTATTTATTTATTCATTTATTGACAAGTGAATACAAAAACATCTGCTTAAATATGGCAAAGGCCTGGCATATAAAAGAAAAGATTTTAACTTTTTCTTTGGTCGGGCTCTAAATGAGCACGTAACAGCTGTAAAACAGTCTTATTCTTCAGTTTCAGTTATGAGAAACACTTACTTAACTGAGAAACTTCTCAGTACCGCAGATAATTCCACGCATAATTTTTCAGTGTAAATAACAAGGCTTCCTGTACCGGAATGTAGCTGCTCTAAAACACATTTCGACAAATGTGCTCATTTTTCTCACTTTACCCTGATAATACAACTGCTTGTGATACCACTGTCTTTTCTTCAAGAACACAGTAGGATCAACATCTATCATTCTAAGGTCATTGCTTGCAATATAAATACACATTTAAGGTTGTACTACCAAAGTGTTAAAATTTTATCGAATGTAGTGTGCAAAACATGCAGAATAAACACTCACAAATTTGAATTCACAAGGGTACCGACTCTTCTTCTCAGACGAATAAACTGAAATGATGTTCATTTACTGAATCTGTTCTTGCAGATAAATTCCTTTGGGGGAACTGTATGCATAGTATTATCTCTACAGTTTCAATTAATAATATTTTTCCAAGGTTGCTACCCTGTTCTTTTGACAGGTTATAGATTTTTGCTCAAAACACCTTGAGAAACAATTATCACATAAGTGACCATTCTGTCAAGTTGTACAAAGCACTGACAGCTTTTCTTATTCCTTGTCTAATTTTTATGTCATTCCTACTTTCACTGACAGAATGTGCACGGAGTTCCTTATGTTCATTACTAGCACATTTAGTTATAACAGATGGAATAAATAATAAGCATTATTATGTACATCCTGTATACCTAGAATTAGATGTTCAACCATTAAATAAAACCATTCTACCAAGCCTTATTTTTTTAAGGAAATGTGTGCACGTGTGTGTGTGTGTGTGTGTGTGTGTGTGTGTGTGTGTGTGTGTGTGTGTGTGTGTGTGTGTGTGTGTGTGTGTGTGCCCTGCATGCGTACCTGTGTGTATGTGCGTTTGTGTGATATCTATAAACAAACAACATATCTTACCAGCACAGCATTGCAGGCTTGTCTTTTCAGCATATATGCTTTATTTTCTTAATAGTAATTTTAGAATCTTGTTAATCTTGTTAATTAACACTTTACAAAATGTGTTTCTTTTCATGATTAAACCACTTTTTTCTGCAGATTTCTCTTCTGTTGTGTCCCAATTAATAGCATGCTTTGCAGTTTATATCTATTATGCATAACTGATGATAGCTGAGGCAGGAAATATTTACTTTCTTAAATGCAGGAGAAAAAGCAGACAAAAGATCAAAGTCAGCTTATGAGACTGATGCTAGCAGCCTTGAAAGAAATTGGTTAAATGTTAAAGGCATTCAGAAATCATTTTGAGATGTATTTGTGCTGAGTGGACAAATAAAGAGCATATGTTTTGCTGAGTCAACAGATAGAGTTCTAAGAGACTTTAGTTCCCAACAGTTTCTTGGGAATGGATATCATGTAAACAGGGCCAGAGGGAACTGTTGGCTGTAAGCATTTTTGCTCAGCCTTTTTTTACTCTGTCATATTCCTTTCACTCTTAAGCCATCGTACATGAGCAACTGACGTTCTTGTCATTCTGTCCGCTCTAAGGCTCAATGCTCATCAAACAGAGGCTACTTGAAATTATTCATAGATTTAAAAACTGATTTGGGGAGAATACAAAGTGAACTGCTGTTTAAGCAGTTGACTGTATACCTTTTTAAGGGAAATGTGAGGAAAGCGTGTTAAACGCACACACACACACACACACACACACACACACACACACACACACACACACACACACACACACACACACACACAAACACATGCACATACACACGCACATATGTATGTATGTGTGTGCGCGTGTGTGTGTAAGATATATATATATATATATATATATATATATATATATATATATATATATATATATGGGTCTAGGACACATGCTCGACTAGCGTGTGTCCGAATCACAAAACATCAAACACACATATACGAAAGCGCTTAACATCGAAAAGCGCTTCCATGTATGTCTAGATCAAAACAAAAATCTACGTTTCTGCACCCCCCCACGTGGGGGGTTGTGCTCCCCACCCCCCCTACTTAATATTCTCATTCCGAGATGGCACTACAGTGGGGAAAAGGGAAGTTTCCCTTGCCCGCACTGTAGTCAGATCTACGAAACAGGCACACATACACGGAAGCACTTTTCAATGTTAACCGCTTTCGTGTATGTGTGTTCGATGTTTTGTGATTCGGACATATGCTAGTCAAGCATGTGTCCGGAACCCATATATATATATATATATATATATATATATCTACTTATAAATACATACAATAACACGCACACACACACACACACACACACACACACACACACACACACACACAC
Organism: Protopterus annectens; assembly: GCF_019279795.1. NCBI lineage: Eukaryota > Metazoa > Chordata > Ceratodontiformes > Protopteridae > Protopterus > Protopterus annectens. The sequence goes on from NC_056749.1 coordinate 758,083,076, forward strand.
ACACAAACAGGCATATACAAGTATATGCTTATAGATACACACAAACAGACACTGACTCCGAAAAAAGACATGCACACAAACACACAGACACAGTTAGAAACACAAAGACAGACAAAGGCACACACTCACACATGTATCTATCTATCTTATCTATCTGTCTATCTATCTATCTATCTATCTATCTATCTATCTATCTATCTATCTGTCTGTCTGTATATATATTTGGTTTACTATCAAAATGTGGAATTGCATTAGATCAAATAATGTTTACTTAAATAGGTGTTTTTAAGTTTACATAATTCTAAACTGAAAGGGTTTGAAAGACATTGAAAGAAGGTGAGTATGCATTCGCTGATGTGAAGTTGACATTATGAATGGCGATTGCAATACAGAGCGGAATGGGAAATGTACTCTTTTCCTCACAGTAGTGCGATCTCAAAGTTGAAATATATAATTTGCAGGGGGATTGGGGAGCACAGTCCCTCACATGTGTGTGCAAGGGGGCTTGCCCACTGCAAAAACATGAAAACAAGGACATTTGTATGGTTGTTTAAGAAGGTCTTAGAAGTCTGAATGTCTGGACACTTGAACATCTGACATGCACCTTACAGAGGTAAGCACAAGTGAAGAACAGGTGTTACTGAAGTGCAGGAGTTGGCTACACTTGCACTGCTTTACATTCATTTCGAATATTTCCGAATGTCGATCGTTGCTCTATTCGTTTTCAACATTTCACCTTATCGGTTTTACCAAATTCGACAAATAAATTTGATGTTATGAGTAAAATACATTTTCCCATTTTTGCCATTCAGCATTATGATAGTAAACCTCTCAACCTTTTAGCAGAAGAAATCTGAACAAAGCCAAAAATAATGGGGGAGGGGGTTAAGGTCCAAAAATCACTGAAAGATATGAATAATTGCTCTAATAAACATAGAAAGCCAATAGAATAAGTGGCTTAGCATTTACATGCTTTTTTTGAATGATATGAAGTCTAAAACTAAAACATCTGTATTTATATGCTGACCAGTCCTCATAGATGTAGCAGAAACCACAAATATTATGAGGAGCAGACCAAAATATGAGGCTTAAATCTGTGTATTCTACAAAAATTGAGATAGTTGAGAGGTATGATACACACATGATATAGACACAGAAAAAATCAAACACACACACACACACACACACACACACACACACACACACACACACACACACACACACACACACACACACACAGAAAAAGACACATATACATATACACACACAAACATGACATGCACACACACGTACACAATCCACCTCACTCTGTGGTGATTTCTTTGTAGTTGCATTCCCACTGCCCAGTAACATACAGAGAGGGAACATCATCTCCCAGGCATTTTTACAACTAATAGCTATTAGTAAAAGTAAAATCCAAACTAATCTGATATAAGGACAGTGTCCTGACCAAGGCATTAGATGGCACCACTATTGCCTTGAACAGAGCATAAGACAACACCACTAGTGTCCCAAGCAGGGCATCCAAATGCACCACTAGTGTCCTGAGCATGGCATCAGAATGCACCACTAGTGTCCTAAGCATGGCATCACACTGCAACACTAGTGTCCTGAGCAAAGCATAAGACAACTCCACTAATGTTCCAAGCAGGGCATCAGGATGCACCATTAGTGTCCTGAGCATGGAATTACACTGCAATACTAGTGCCCTAGCATGGCATCGGACTGTACGACTAGTGTCCTGAGCATGGCATCAGACTACAACACTAGTGACCTGTACAGGGCATCAGACTGTAACACTAGTGTTCTGAGCAGACCATAAGACAACACCACTAGTGTCCCAAGCATGTCATCTGAATGAACCACTAGTGTCCTGAGCATGACATCAGACTGCACCACTAATGTCCTAAGTTTAGTTACTGGCCTTGGTGTTGGAAGACTGACATGATGGACTGAACATGGCATTGTCTGCTGTCCACACTCAATGAGAAATGGGTTCATAGGTTCATAAGAAATGAGATAGGATGCCCTAGGAACACTCTGTGAATGAATCTTGTTGGACATCAGTGACATCCTAAGAATTTCAAACACACTGGAATCAGTTAATGTGCAGTTATGCCAAATGTATAAGTGAATAAGCACATATGTAGCTAAGCAGGTAGGGTACTGGACTCTTGTGTAGACCTGGGTTCCTACTGTAGGCTTGCAAATAGCTTCCCCTAGGCTGTTGTCAGTTATCCTAGTGTGTGATTATTCTGGATTGGCATGTATAAATATATCTATTTGGTGATCGTACATGGCCTTGTTTTACTGGCAGCTGGTGCAGAGGGTTGAGTTTGTGAGCTGTAGATCCTGTGGTACAAGGATTGACTCCCTCAGTTGTCATTTGCCTGTGTGCCCCCAAACAATTAATTTAACCAGAAATTGCTCACAGGTCACCCCTGCAAAAGGCCTGTGTTTCCAGTGGGGCTACCTGTTTAACAAATGGGTATTATTATTATCATTACTGAAAATGGTGGTGTTTCTTAGCTGCTTAAAGCACCTGTCTAGTAAAGAGGAGCTCTTGTATTCAAAGCGCAGAAATGCCTTTATGGTTTGGGGTTGGTATAATGCTTAACTCATTACATCCGAGTGACACCTGCAGGTGTATCTGCAGTTAACTCCTACTGATGCCTCTGGCGGTCAAATATTGTTTGTTCATATTTGCATCAATAATTCCAAAACCATGCTATGTACAAAGTTTTACAAGATTTCATCTTAAAACTTACACAATGGCAAACTCAACTGCATTACTATTTGATCTCTGTAAAACGATATTAACTATTTTATTATTTTAATTTATATAGATATAATTGTCACATATTTCTAAATATCTCAACTACTGAGTAATGCAGGTAGAACTCCTTAGCCGCATATGAAAGCTGTCAGCTAGATGAATAAAATGCTGCTGACAATGTGTGTGCAACTTGAGTGGTTGCTGTGATATTGTCAGTTGTTTACAAAATATTACAGATATAATAGTTACTGTGTTTACTGTGACTTATAAAACTCGGTTTAAGACCTAGAACCTAAAGAATACTAGCACTATAAAAATAGTTTGTACTGAAGCAAGGTGTATAAGCAACATGACAATAAAATACAATTTAAAAGAAAATGTCACATGACACTCATACTGCAGTTTCTTTCTTGGAACATGAGAGCAAGAGAGAGCAGCCAGCAATAAAAATGTCCCCTGTTCAGAAAACTATTAAAAATTTGGATGGCACAGCATAAGAGCATGGTTAGTATGACAAATGAGTGGTGAGGAGGTCCTGATGAGAAAGGAAAATTGAGCTGGGAAACTTTTCTCACTATAGAGTAGGCATGTTTGTAATAGTGTTGTGGGATAAGTGAAGAGATACATTAGAAACTGATGAAGCACAGAAAAAGAGACATCCTCATACAAACAAGTGTGAGGCCAATATGAAAACAAAATATGGACAAAAAACTGGAGTGCTTGTAAGCACATTCTTATGTGAGTATGTGGATGTGGGTGAGTGTGTGTGTGTGTGTGTGTGTGTGTGTGTGTGTGTGTGTGTGTGTGTGTGTGTGTATGTGCATGCACAGACCTGATCTCAGACTTAAATGAATCCTACAGAAACCTCTACATAAAAGCCAAATAAGTATTTTCCTCTCAAGCAGTTGCACAATAAATCACAAACCAGTACTGCATGGTTTCAGTCTGGTTGGGGTGAAACTGTTGGGTTTTTTTTCTGATTCTGGATATCCACCTCTGTTAAACTTAGAGGTTCTGCATCTCTGAAAATTAATAAGCATAAGCCAGAACCATAGCCATGTCAAGAGATGCTCTGTGCAGGTCCCTGAACAGGCATTCCCCTCAAATTGTGGAGAAAAATGTCTTCTTGAAGATGAACACAAAAAATACAAAAAAATAAATAAATAAATTAAAACTATAGCAAGCTGCCTGGATAAAATGTAAAAGCAAACAGCTTGCAATGTTAAATCTCTTCACACTGAGCACTTCAGTACTTCAGGCTTGACTGCAAATGCTCTATGGCCTTCATTTCTGTAGCCAGAGATGCACTCTGCCACCATGTGAAGTTGATGATCATGCCCCTCGATAGCTTGTGCCCAAGGCAACCACCACCTTCACCCACCTCTGATATGGCACTCAGTCTAATAATCAAGACATGGTTTTAGCATGCAAATGTAGCAAGTTTAATGTCAGGTATACAGGTGTGTGGTCAATCATAGTGACTGCCATTATCTCTTTACCTTTAGAAAGCTGCGAACAGTTACCTAGCATTAAACAGTACACAGGTCTGCTTGCATTTATCTGCCATAATGAATTACATATTCTGGGGGTTATGAAGTTTCCATATGTTTACCAAACTTAGATTTATCAGAGTTTGTTCTACCAACCACTGTCCCTTAAGATAACACTCGGGTTTGGTATCATGTTGTCAGCTGCAGAATCTGGTACAACATTTTAATCTCCTGCCAATATAATCATAGAAACCTTTTGAACTAAATGAAAGCTGGTGAGCCCATAGGTTAGCAAAATGATTTGGGGAGTCACAGTTCATCCCATATTTTAACCCAATCACTATCTTACCCTGTGGAAATTTAAAAAGCACTAAAGCTTAGCTGCCTTCTCAAATTTGCAGTGAATTCTCTAGCTGCCACCCTAACCTATCTCATATCAGAATCTATACACTAGCCTTTGGAGAACTTCCACAGACCTTTCATAACATTCCCATCCTAAACATAGTTATCACCCTAGTATACCTCTTAACAATCTTTGCATCATTAAATGCAAACAGCATTGGTCTCCCTATGTTCCATGGACTCACGCTGGATTGTTTTACTCTACATCATATTTTATAGACCAGGAATCATAACTCAATCACATATAGAAACACACAAAATTGTTATTGTAGCAGTCAAGTTCTTCTCTAGTCCTCTTGCATGAAGCTTTGCCACAGTACCCTTTAACATAAATATATGTATATGTGTGTGTGTGTATATATATATATATATATATAGATAGATAGATAGATACAAAAAGACAAAAAGCATATAATGCAAAGATGTTGCTTTATTGAGAATTATAAAAAAAACTGTTTTTCCTCAACAACTGCAGAGTTTATCTGAAACCATGCAGTGTTGGTTTGTGATTTGTTGTGCAACTGTTATAGTTATGCATAATGGTGACCAATAGTGAACAGAACGTGCTGCATAAAAGATGTCCAGCATTTTAATCTGACTGGTATGGAATTTCAGAATGGTTACTTTATTAATTATTTCCATTTGTAGAAGGTTAGCTGAGTGTATTTAATTTAATATTATTCTTCATATTATTTGTGTGATTTCCTCACATAATTTGTCTTAATTCCCAATTATGATAAAAAAACAAACAAGTTCGCAGATGGAAGAAAACTTTAATATAGAAAAATAAAACACAATGGTAAGCGCTTTCTAGAGATAACTCCACTACTTCAGACCTAAAGTTTATACACTCAAACAATTAATTTATATTAAAATCTCAAAATCTACAATCCAGTAACAATCAATATTTAGAACCACGTGATACAAATCAATTATAAGTGTGGTCTCCTATCTTTAAGTCTCAGTTTTAAAGAAACCTTGTCATTCTCCATCTTTATCTCCCTGTAAGTGTAATATCCAGAATAGCTCTTTATCTTCTGTGACATTACAAATATCATTCTCTTCTATCTTCTCTATGACTTTAAACCTAAACTTGTGTTCCAGATGTTTTGTAATGTGTCTGGCCAAAGAATTATTCACACTACAGTGCCTTATATCTCTCATATGTTCTCTAATCCTCTCCATTAACAAACAGTCCATTTCTCTGATGTAAAATTTTTTGCATACCAAGCATTGTGCCAAGTATACAAGATGCTTGGATGTACACGTATCTCCCAATTTAAACTCATATGTTTTCTGTGCTATTTGCTGTATCATATATTTGAACTATCAAGTGACAGAAGTTACATCCCCATAGGGAAATGTGCCACCTTGGAACATATCACTGTGTCTCTTATTGTTCCTATTCTTATCATAGCATAACAATCTTTTTAATGAATGTTTATTCTTAAAACAAAAGGAAGGTGTTGAACCTATCACACTATTAACTTGTTCATCTGCTCTCAAAATGCGCCATTTATTTTTTACTATCTCACACATCGCTCTAATGTTATTTGAGTAAGATAAACATAGTTTAGGTGCTTCTATAATAAGATCGTCATTTCTATCACATATCAATTCAATAGCCTCTAAAAAATATGGGGCTTCTTTCCTAATTATGTTAATTTCTTGGAATTTTGTGATAACTGATTTTGATTTCTTGTCTTTCAAAAATGGATTCTTTAAATAAGTATGCCATTAATGATTTGCTGAAGCATAAATGTCTTGTCCAGTGAACACCTGATTACATTTGAGACTGTTGTTCCTCATGTCAAAAGTCGTATGATTTGCTTACTGTTATTAATTGTAAATTTAGATTTACTGAAGATAAATGTATGTGTGCAAAGTGTCCTTTGCCAATAATGGTCACTGAACCCTATTAAGTATGATGCTACAAATGACAACTTTTGAATTCAGGATTGAAGTATTCAGAAATCTGAAGATTCAGAGCAGGTGGAATAAAAATAGATAGAAAGGGAAAAATTCACAGCAAATAGCCAGTAAGAAAACAAAACTGACTGCCTGTAATGCAAAGAGAATATATACTAAACAAAAGGTCACTGGTTTGTTATGAAGCACCCAAATTACTAGGAATGATAACATTGTAGTGCATGGAACATTTATTACCTACTGATAGTTGGAAAAAACAAACCAGTAAACAGCAGATGGTGCATGACCTGACCTCAGCAAATGGCAAGCCTGCCCCTGCTAATGTTGTTAAGGCTGGGCCCCAAGTTAGGCAGTAAACACTGTGTGTACTGACTAGCAAATGGCAGTAGCAGAACAAAACATTTGTTTCTGCCTGCTGTCCATACCATTAACATGTCCCTAGCTTCTTGTAACAGGATGTATGTTCACCTGCATAATCTGAAGAATGCGAGCACCAAAATTCTAATGTATGCCATTATTTAGTGACTTCTAGTCTCAGTGGTTTGTCTAAAAACCACATATATTGTGAGGAACGAACCAAAAATATGAAGCAGTAATTTGGATGTCCTGCAAAAATCTAGACACTTATGTATGGAGGTAAGTGTAAACATAACAGACTGCATTACACTACCTCTATGACAGTGCTTGCTAAGTGTTTTATAGCTTTGAAAGCCGGAAAAACACAACAATTTTTTTCCCTTTAAAAAGTAGTATGTGCAGCAGATGAAACTCCATTCACTACAAAGAATCATGATCGTCTCACCAACCATTAACCCCTTATTATGTGTTCTTAACATAGATGCCAAGATTCACTCTCGAGCATTGATTTAGAAGTAAATTTCTTAGCATCAGTGTCTCAAACACATAATAAGTGGGTTATGATTGGTGACCTGATCATAATCCTGTATGTTCAATCACAAAACATTCAGTCTACAGAAAATTACATTATTTTTCCAACACCGAAAGTAAAAAAAAAAAAAAAAAAGAGGCAAAGGGCACGCTAAAAGGAATAAATCTGAACTAGACATGAAAGGAAAGACTGAGGTAGACAACAAGGCTCAAGCTGTGGAAGTGCAAAGACAGGGGATGACAATTGTGTTTTTGCAAATATAATACGAAATGAAAAGAGTGTCATTACTAAGACTAATGGTGATGAAGAGCATAAAATAGCAGACATTATTAAATTAAAAGTTAGAGATTCTTCGGATCTGGTCAGAAATTATATACTAGCAATTGGAGATTCATTTATTAGAGGGACTGGCACTTGCAGAGAGGAAATAAAGATCAAACAAAGTTATGTTTACGAAGATCAACAATACAAGATGTGAGAAAGGCCTTAGAAGGCCCCAATGTAAGAAAATATAGAGCTGTTTTTCTCCATGTTGGTACTGGTACAAATGGTCTTATCTTCAAGGACTCTCTGATTGTAACCCTCTTCGATAGTATAGTTTGTACACATATTAGGACACATTTTCATACTTCTTATATAGAATAGAGAGCCAGGTCAGAGTGAATGAAAATATTTGGGGGTAAAAATGTACATGAAAAAAATGGCTGGTTTTAAAAACTGGTAATATGAAGAACATCCAAGCCTAATTTTGGGCACATATGTATTTTGACAGGATGGAGTACACTTGTCAAGGCAACAAAAGAGATGTTTTTCAGTAGATATATTATATTATTTGACTAACACAAGACAGGTTTTTTGCCAGGTCAGAAGTTGTACAGTTAATTATTATTATTATTATTGGGAAATTTACTACATTCACATAACATTGATGCTGTTGTTGTTATTTATGAAACATGGTTAAAGAAGAATGATAGAAAACCAGTTCTGTCAAGGTATAAATGTTATTTTTTTTCTGTAATAGAAATTCTAACAAAAAATCAGTTGGAGGTGTTAGAGATTAAACTTTGTTATGATACCTGATATTATTGGTGTTATTATCAAATATAATAAAATAGATTATATAACTGTGATAATAAAGACAACCCTGGAACATATAACAGTTTTTGCAGTGTACACACCACCAAAGTCAAGTGCTGATGACCTAGGGGAATTAGGTTTATATTGTTTTGTTGAACACTTACTTTGTTGAACCTTTATTCATCAAACTTTATCCATTAAACACCATTTCAGTGAATGGTTACATCAAAACTTTTTCTCAGGGAAGGGACTTAGTTGCTTGTTGTTACAAATTTGCTCTTTTCCCCAGTGTGGTGCGATCTCAGAACTGGTATATATAATTGGGGGTTGGAGGTGCAGTCCCCCCACTTTGTAGGGTTTAAAATAATGCCATTTTTGTTATGATCGCTTTGATGGCCCAAGTAGCTTCTTTCACTAGGAAAACATTTCAACAATATAACCGCTCACTGAAATAAAGTTTGATGAATAAAAGTTCAACAAACTAAGTGTTCGATAAAATGATATAGACCAAAGGAATTCATACACTTCTTGCATGAAATGATAAAAAACAAAAAGTAATAGTTGCTGAGGACTTACATTTACCTAAAACAAACTGGAATAATATTAATTTCTACATTAGTCAAAAAATACGTTCTCTTCTTCTGAAAAAATAGTATACTTTTACACAAAGGTGGCACACCTACAGAGCTTAATAACTACAATCTCATTGTAATCCTCTTCTCCCTATCAAAAATACTTAAAAACTGTATTAATACTCAGCTTTTATATCACTTAAATTCAAATAATCTGGTCTAAGAAACACAGCATGGTTTCAGACCCACCACAGCACAACCACCACCCTCCTTCACTTCACCACCTCTATAAATCAGAATATGAACAATGGTAACTTAGTTTAAACTCATACCTCTCAACTGTCCAGATTTTTGGCTCATATTTTTGTCTGTTCCTCATAAAATGTACATTTTTCCAACAAATCAGTGGGATGATCTGAGGATTGAAGTCACTAAATAATGGCATACATTTGATTTTCAGACTTTAAATCCTTAAGAAAATGCATGTTACAAAAACCCTGTTACTCTAGTAACTTTCTAAGTTATAAGAGCAATATTTAAAAATACGTCCCTGTTTTTGGGCCTTCTTCCTCCCATTTTGTCAGCTTTGTCCAGATTACTTGCAGTAAGAGGTTGAGATGTATGTACCAACTATGTTCCTAGACTTATTCAAGGTTTTCTGCACTGTATCACACCAACATCTACTCATTTAATTCTCTTCTGCAGGTCTCTCTCTCAGCCTTGCCTTAGTAGTCCCTTAGCTATCGGTCTGGAAGGCAATAAGCAGACAGATGGCAACAGGACCTCTCCTCCTCTCTTCCAATGACCACAGATATCCTACAGGGCTCAGTACTAGGACTCCTAGTCTTTAATGTTTCATAAACAAGCTTCAGACTGCCAAAAAAACAAGCAAATATAGAACAAGGCACAGATTATTTCAAACTGATAACCAAAAGCAGGGACCAATGCTGCAAAAACAACCAAGAAACGAAAGAAGGCACCACCAACCAGGAATGAACACGAACCAATAAAGGATCCAAAAACAGTTTATTCCACAAACGCTAGTACAGTTCCAACACGTTTTCGTCATCAACTTCCTCAGTGAATGAAAAGCAACCACTGAACAACCCTATATATACACAAACCTATTAACATCAATTAAATCAATAAATCAATTCTTAAAACAGTTAATCAATTAGTTAATTAATCTAAAATGAACATTTTCACAAAGTAAAATTCGTACATTTAATAATTTAATTAAAACCACATCTAATAGTCACACCAATTTTAGAATTCATCCAAAACTTTTAATAAATAAAATAAAATAAAGTAAGAATAAAAACATTTGATTCAGACAATCTTTTAACTTGTAATATAATGTGTTTGTCTCCATCAAGTGGTGAAACTAAATATGGCATTTAAATTAATAAAAAATGTATGTACATAATCTGTATAAAAGCTTGTAAGAATGAGTTTAAATGATTATTTTGAATTGACTTTAAATGAATGTTTTCACTACATCCTATATATATTACATTAATGAAACAGTGAAAGAAGTTAAAGTTTGGCAGATCTAATTTTAAGTACAGGTGCAAGAGATACCATTTCATTAAGACCCGGAGGTCTACTAGAATCCAACACAAGTTGCCAATAAAGCTCCCTATACTCAACAAGTGTTTCCCACATACCACCCCTTGGACTCATCTCAACCACTTCCAAAATAAAAATTGAAAGCCAGATGTTTTACAAGTGGTGGTGTGCTTGTATAGTGCATTTTTCTCATTTTTTGTTCTTATTTCATATAGATGCTCGTAGATCCTCTGCTTTAATTTCCTTTCACTTTTCCCAATGTAAAATGATTCACATACCTTGCAAGTTGCTATGTAAACAATCCCTTTGGTGTTACAGTTAGCATAAGTATTCAACATTAATTTCTTTTTCCTAGAATTTAAATAAATAAAGTCTCCTGTTGATAAAAATGTACAATAATTGCAACACCCACACTTATATAAACCCTTCTTCTCTTTTTTACCACTCAATGTATTACCTTGATCTGAGCCCCTCTCTAATATATTTTTAATGGTGTTACCTTTTCTGTATATGTAAACCAGTTCTTTTTCAAAAATATACTTCGTCTGAAATTTTTGAAAAGTTGTTCCATTCTTTGTCAAAGATTTTCTTGATGCCTCTAGAATTACCGTCGTAGGTTGTAATCAAACTAGATGTGTAATCTTCTTTTGGTTTGGTTACTTCTTTTGTTCCATCCAAGATTTGAGTTTTACCTAAAATAGGGGCAAATCTATCATTTCTGTTTTTACACACTTCTTCTGAAATTTTATCAAAAAATTCCCCAGGATATCCTCTGTTTAAAAACAGTTCTCTGAGTGTTCTTACCTCACTTAAAAACACCTCATCTTCAGAGGTCATTCTTACAAGCTTTTATACAGATTATGTACATACATTTTTTATTAATTTAAATGCCATATTTAGTTTCACCACTTGATGGAGACAAACACATTATATTACAAGTTAAAAGATTGTCTGAATCAAATGTTTTTATTCTTACTTTATTTTATTTTATTTATTAAAAGTTTTGGATGAATTCTAAAATTGGTGTGACTATTAGATGTGGTTTTAATTAAATTATTAAATGTACGAATTTTACTTTGTGAAAATGTTCATTTTAGATTAATTAACTAATTGATTAACTGTTTTAAGAATTGATTTATTGATTTAATTGATGTTAATAGGTTTGTGTATATATAGGGTTGTTCAGTGGTTGCTTTTCATTCACTGAGGAAGTTGATGACGAAAACGTGTTGGAACTGTACTAGCGTTTGTGGAATAAACTGTTTTTGGATCCTTTATTGGTTCGTGTTCATTCCTGGTTGGTGGTGCCTTCTTTCGTTTCACAGATTATTTCACTTTAATATGAATAGACCCCAACAGTATCCATACTCAAATTTCTTTCTCTTTAATTGAATCTTGGCTGAAAAATTCAAACCTACTCCTTAATCCCAGTAAAACAAATCTGATGCTCTTCTCCCCAAAGCATTATCTCAATCAAGGACAATCTTTCTTATTTATATCTGCAAATAATACTAAAATTGAGGTTTTAACACATATACTAAATTACTGGGCATTGTAGTAGAAGATAATCTTAAATATGATCAAATTAAAAAGACCCACCAGAAACTTGACTTCCTTTACAGGGCAACACAATACCTTACAAACCCAGCTAGAGAAAACCCTAGCCTCATCCTATTTGCATCCAACCCTCTTATATGCCTCACCTATCCTTTCATGCCTAAGTGCTACACTAAAATCCAAACTAGCCACCTGTTACAACAAAGTAGCTACATTTCCCACCAACATGGCACACAAAACTCACCACTACAAAACTTTAAAACAACTAAGCTGACCAGAGCTTATCAACATCATAACATATTCTCAGTTACTTATGGCATATAAACTGATATATTAACCTGAACAATGCCCGGGAAAGTTTAGTACTAAAAATCATGTACCAGCATGCATATGTTGACAATAGCTCTAAAACTATTTGTAACATGATGTTCTATAATAACATAATAAGAGATATAAATGAAAAATTGTGTTGTGATTTCTATATTGGCTTAACTTGAGCCTTTTATAGGGCCATACACAAAACACTAGTCCCACTAGGTTCATGACTTCCTTTCAGGCAGATCTGAGGTGATATTTATACTACTAGGGAAATTTTGCCAGGGCATCAGGGAACTGCACCTACTCTTTTCAAAAAGGTGCCACCACATCAAGCATACGGGACCTTGGTTTATTGTCTCATCAGAAAGATGACACACTCAGGAGTGCAACACCCCCCTCCCCCAATAATCCACTGCAGTGCCAATAATCAACAACCTCAGGAGTAACAAATTTTGTATTAGCATGTGTTTTCTGAAAGCTATGAAATCTGAAACACTATGGTATGTCATTATTTAGTTACTTTAATCCTCAGAAATTTGGCAGAAAACCACAAATTGTATAAACAATAGACTAAAAATATGAGGACATTATGTAGAAATATGGACAGTTAAGAGGTATGCCAGTCACTCTACCTCATATGGGAATAGAACGTGAGGCATTCTGCATCCAAGGAAAGTGTGCTATCTGTTCACCACTGATACTGTTACTGCATTATAATCTACATGCAGATAAACTGAATATTGATACATTGATTATATCTGTTACAGACTAGGCATGTCTGCAAAAGAACTTGACTAAACTGATCATTTGGGCACAGCAGAATAATATGCTAGTAACTACGTCAAAAATAAGCACACCATATTTGAGAGACATAGATTGAAAGGTGAATATTAAATACAGCACACAGTGATTGAAACAGTGGATATATTAAAAGACCCAGATACATAGGTAGATCCAGCTCTGATTTTTTTTCTGATCATATCAACCAATTGGTTAATGATAGTTTTAGGACTGTAGGTTTTGTAAACAAATGTATACAGTTCTAGGAAATCAGAGATGATGGAAATTGTGTATAAATTACATTAGGCTCAAAGTACAGTATAGAATAACAATATGGAAACCTAAAATGAAAACTACCATGAATAAATTGGAAGGAGTATTGTAAAAATATACCAAGGACATACACAGATTTGAATATTTAAGTTTAAAAATATCTGAATTTGTACAGTGTCTCTTAAAGACATTTAAGGAGAGACCTTATTCAGTTATATAGGGTATTTAGAGACAACTTCCTCAGGGAGTGTTTGAGTTATCAAACGGTAGCAGAGAATCATCAGACAACCTATGTAAACGATTATATAGGAATGAGGGTATACTAACTGGGTCTTTGAGAGAGTAGCTGATGCATGGAATAGACTTACAAAGGATATTAAAACAAGCAATAATTTAGATATTTCAAAGAACTATGTGGACATTTATTATGGGCATGACTGTTTTGGTACATCGCCATGCTAGAAAGGCATTAGTTTCTGGTTCCTATCACGTAGTCAAACTTTTACAAGTTCGAACCTCATATCGTCAAGACCATAAGATTGAATTTGTAAAAGTTTGAGCGTTTGAATGGAAATCTCCATGAGCGTAGGTTTCCATTTTGTTCAATGGGGTGCAATCTCGGAGTTGGTATATTTAAGTAGCGGGGTTGTGGGGGGGCATAGCCCCCCACATGGGGGGGGGGTACAGGGCTTGCCACCCTACTTAAAACAGTTTATTTTGTTTTCCATTTTTTTTTATCCATAGTTGAAGTTTTGTAACTTTGAACATAATGGTTCAAACATTATGTGTTCGAAGTTATAAGACTTCGACTATGTGATACAGACCCATTAATTTCTCATGCCAAATAATTGGTATGTATGTATGAATGGCTTTATTAATGTGAATCTCATTGATAAGGCCATTGGGGTGAAACCACAGTCTGTGGAGTTTATTTCTTATTCTCAATAAAGAAATGTATTAAAGTAGCAGGTGCTGTTATTTATATCTTATGTATAATCTATCTATCTATCTATCTATCTATCTATCTATCTATCTATCTATCTATCTATCTCTTTCCACACAGTGCTAGACCATGCACTTTGTCTGTATGTGCACCTTCTGGATTGGTGAAATGTATATACAGACACACACATACAGATAGAAAAATAGATATATAAAAGAATAGAGAGATAGTTAGGTAGATAATCAGATAGATGAACAGACAGATAAATAAATAAATAAATAGATGGACAGACAGAGATGCATAATCGAACAAATACTGCAAAAAAGCCATTTTCTAAATGCATACTCATCAAAGTGTAAGTATGCTGTTAACAGTTTGTTGCCTGTAAGTGGCCAGGATTCTCCAGATTATGCAAGAACTTAGATCACTAAGCAAGAAGTACTAATATGACTCAGGCATAGCCTACGTGAGTGTTAATGACCTGAGACATACCTCCCTGGACCATATGAAGAGAGGCATGATTGAGCTCACAGGCAGGTATGAGCCTAACAGTGAGAAGAATTCTATCTTCACCAAGGATGACGTTGCAATACCAACAGAAAATGATTGACTTTAATAATTGGGTTAACTACTGGTGTCAGTCCAAGGGGGGTCATATATTTGTCAGCCTTGGAGAACATGACTCACAGGCCATGCTGCTTTGCCAGGGATAGTCTGCACCTATCATGACTAGGCTTTCTGATATTGGCCAAATCATTACTGGCCCCATAGTGCCTTTTTTAGACATTGCCAAACTGATAAAACTTCCAATATAAAAAAAAATCTACTAAAGATAAGCTAAACGTATTACTGCATAATGCTAGTAGTCTCAACAAGAAATTACACTCCTTGGAAGCACTTCTCATCCTTGAGAATGCTGACATCTGTGCATTTACTGAAATATGGTTCAAAGCCATGGAAAGCACCCCCCAGTTCAAGGCAATAATGACTTCCATACATTCAGACCACCCACTGCATATAAAAAGGCAAAATATGGTGGTGTATCAATCTACATAAAAGATAAGCACATCCCAACACTGGTCAAACAGTAACAATGGGTAAGACAGCGATTCATGTCGTAGCCTGCTATAGGCCCCCAACCATGTCTCAAGATTTGCACTCCACATTCCTAAGTACCCAGGAGAATATTAGGGTCCAACCTAACACTCTCTTACTAGGCAACTTCAACTACCCCTCCATTAACTGGGTAAACTACTCATGTATGAATACACTTGCCCAACGTTTCCTGGAGTTCATTAATTCCACTGCCCTGGACCACCTCATTCTTACCATCAATAGAGGTAGCAACATCCTTGACCTGGTCATTACTAAAATGGGAGACCGTTGCTCTACAGCAATAGTCAGCTCTTCCCTGGTTAGATCTGACCACAAACTAATCACCTTGGAAATCCACATCCCTTCCACCCCACCCCCCAGCAAAGGTAACCACCATGAAAAACTTCTCCAAAGCTAACTTTGGAATCCTAAAAACAGAGGTGGCTAACATCACGGCACCCATGCAAATGGAGAATAGTTGTGTGACCACAGAATCATACATCAATGCACTGTATGAACACTTACAATAATGCATGGATCTCACCATACCCAATAGAACCAAGATACTTTCCTCCACAAAAAAGAAGCCAATCTGGTGGTCCCCTGCCATAAACAAACTCTAAAACAGAAGGAGGAAACTGATGTGGACTAAGTTGAAGTCCCAAGGCTGGAAAAACTCCCTTATCTGCCTCAACAAAAAGTTTGAGTTCCCTCATCAAATCCTCTAAAGCTATGTATGAAAACAGAATTGCAGCAGATAATAAAAACAGCAACAAGGCCTACTATAGTGATGTAAAGAATCTCCAAGGCAATACCCAGATTTGCTGTGAGCTACTGCACAATGATACCTCCTATACCAAGCTAACAGATATTGCCAGTATACTGGCCGACAGATTCAGTGCCAACTTTACCCCTCCCCCCCAAAGGACCAATCACAATACCAGTAAATTGCCAGGCACCCAGTATTACTGCTGCAAAGGTTAAAACAGCACTGTCCAAGGCCACAAATACAGCTTCTATGGGACCTGACAATATCCCTGTCTGTGTTCTACATCAACTACAGAGTGAACTGGCACTTCGCCTGTGTATCCTGTTCAATCACAGCCACACCTCAGGCTTTGTCCCTGCCGAATGACACACTGCTACAGTCATCCCTCTCCACAAAGTAGGAGCGACTACAGACCCTGGGAACTATCACCTCATTAGCCTGATGAGTCTGATATGCAAAGCTATGGAGCACATCATCATGGGCCTAATAAACAAGGATATAGGGAATCTCAAAACTCTGGATCCCACATAGTTTGGTTTTGTAAAGGGTAGATCATACCTGCTCAACTAGGTTGACTTCTTTGAGTCAGTCACCAGAGCTGTGTATGAAAGCAAGGTGGTTCATACAGCCTACCTTGATCTGTCCAAGGCTTTTGATACCATTCCCAACTCAGGAATCATAGAAAAACTAAATAAGCTTGGCATTAACCCCTATATCACTAAGTGGGTTGCAAACTGGCTCACAGGTAGAACCCACATGTGAAAGTAGCTGACTCCAAGTCAGACTGCCAATTAGTCACAAGTGGAGTCCCACTGGGTTCGGTCCTGGGTCCTCTCCTGTTTGGTATCTACTTCTCTGAAGTCCAGGCCAAAAAGAAGGAATTCTGGCTGACAAAGTTCGCAGATAATTGCAAGTTGGGAGCTATTATTAACTCCCCAAGTGATGTTGAAATCCTACAGAATGGCCTCACTGTGACCAATGACTGGTGTCAGAACCATGGCCTTAAGCTCAATGCCAAAAAATGTGTCGTCATCCCCTTTGGGAAAAACCCGGTTCCCATGAATTACCACATTGATGGTAGTCCACTGAGCACAGAAGGCTTTACAAGTGATCTGGGAACACAGATTGACAGCAACTTCTGTTTTGATCACCACATTGCCACTGTCGTCAGAACATCCTTCTATGTGCACATCACATTACTAAGGGTTTTGCATCCAGGAATAAAGAGGTCATTGTCTCCCTCTTTAGAACAATCATTGAGTACAATGCCCCATTTGGCATGTACCTCACCTCACACCTGCAACAACTGGAGAGGCCACAAAAGTACCTCACAAAGAGGATCCTAGTCCTTAAACACTTGTATGGACAGACTCAAAAAACTCCAGCTATTCTCTTTCTCATATCGCCTACTTAGAGATGATCTCTGCTTGACTTACAAAGCCATGTCTGTCTCAGCTCTGTTAGAAATGCTACATCTAAAGAAATCCCAATCCCTACACACCATATGCTCCAGAGACCTCAACCTCATTACCACAGCTAACAGAACATGCTGGACGGACAGATTCATTAACCCAGAGACTGCCCATGCTATGGAACAGACTTCCCATACATGTCAAGCAGAGCACCTCACTGACCCTCTTCAAGAGAAATCTTGATGAGTGGATTGGAAACAGAAATTTCACCCCGGGGATAACTCCAGTGGCTCTACTCAACAGAGACACTGGGAACTAAGGTCGGATGGCACTATGCCAGAGTAATCCTATGGTTAGGCATGTAAAGGCCTCAGGACCATTAGCTTAGTACACGCCTATGAACATGCTTGACCTTCTCCATGTCCGATTAAGCACAGATAAAATCCCTTACCATATCCTTGTTAGCTATAAGTTCCTCACCATGACCCAGGAAAGCCATAACTCATACCTGTGTACTTGTTTCTCTTACCATTCAGCCTAACATCATAGTCATGGGGGGGTCAAATACCCCTCTGTTAACTGGGAAACTTACAAAACCACCAACATGCAGGCTCAAAGATTTCAAGACTTTGTTAATGCAAATGCCCTAGAACAGGTAGTCTGCACTCCCAGTAGGGGTGCAAATGTCCTACACCTGATACTCACAAATATGGTGCAGCATTGCACACTCCCCCAGTGTAATGTCCTCATTGATCAGATCAGATCACAAAGCAGTCTGCTTTGAAATAAATATAAAGCTAGAACCCCTCCCATCTAACCCCTAAACTTTTTCTAGGGCTAACTACCTCCTATTAAGTGACAGTGTAGCTAATTTCCTTGCTCTCCCAAACCCAGAAATATGGAGCCCTATGTGAAGGTGTACACTTTACCACTCTACAATCTTTTAAACAGCTGCATAAAAGCAGCAGTACCAAACCAAAACAAACCTGGGTCAAACTGAAAAAATAAGCCACCATGGTGGAAAACTGGTATAAAAAGATTGTAACACGAAAGAAAGAAAATTGTGTCCAGACGTAGGAGAGGACATGCACAACAGGGCAAAATCTGTCTCATTAGTCTATACAAGCAACTCAAGGGGCTAGTCAAGTCTTCAAAGCTCACTTCAAGGCAAACATAGCCTCCCAAGCAAAGGACAAGTATAAGGCATTTTTCAGTTATGTCAGCAATCTTAAGTGGTAGACGGAACCACCTTTATCCAGCCAGAAGATATAGCAAATCTGCTGCCTAATAGATTTAACTCAAATTTCACTCCCCATCACCACCATTTACCCCCCAGGAAATTTCCTGCATTGTTTCTCTACCAGTTGTCACAAAAGAACAGGCTGTCACTGCACTCTCTACAGCTAGAAACACAACCTCAATGGGTCCCAACAGTATTTCAGGATGCCCCATAAATAGCTTGAAACATGATTTATCAGGCTCACAAGGATCTCTATTTAACCACAGCCTCCAGACAGTATTTGTCCCTAGGGAGAAGAGGACAACAGTGGTCATCCCTCTGCATAAAGGGGGACCATCAACAGACCCAGGAAATTATACACCCATGAGTTTGACTAGTCTCATAAGCAAGGCCATGTAAAGAAAAATCATGACCCTGATAAACAATGACATAAGAAATCTCTAAACATTGGATGCAACCCAGTTTGGCTTTGTCAAGGGAAGGTCATGCCTGCTCAGGCTTGCGGACGTCTTTGAGAAAGTCATCAAGGCCATGGATGAGAGTAAAATAGTGCATAATAGTGCATACTGCCTACCTTGACCTGGGTAATGCATCTGACACAATTCCTCACTTGGGTATTGTAGATAAACTCATAAAATTGGGCATAAATTCCCATGTCACCAGATGGATAGCCAAATGTCTCATGGACAGGATGCATGTTGTTAGACTGAGGGATTCCAGATCCAGCAAGAGTCCACTTACTAATGGTGTACCACAGGACTCAGTGCCTGGACCTCTCCTGTTTAGAATATACTTCTCTAAAGTCAAGGCTAAAGATAGTCTTTGGCTAAGTTTGCTGATGACTGCATGCTGGGGGCAATCAGTGAATCCCCTAAAGAGGTCGATTCCTTCAGAAAGGTCTGACTCAGACAAATAATTGGTGCCATAGTCATGGCCTAAAACTAAATGTGAAATAATGCATAATTATACCCTTTGTAGAGTCAAATACCCCTGCAAATTAGCAACATTAATAACACACCCCAAAGAGAGGGCCCAGTGGTGAGAGATCTATGTATAGAGATTGTAACCTGAACTTTGTCCACTATGTGTCCACAAGGGTGAGGAACTCTTTCCCCATGGCACAGCTTATAAGTAAGGGCATGACGTCCAGATGCAAGAAGGTTATAGTCCCACTACACTCGGCCCTCATCAGATCAATAATTGAGTACAGTGCAGTTTTCAGCATGTACCTGACCAAGCACTTGTAAAAACTTGAGCAGCCTCAGAAGTTCCGTACAAAAGGATACAAGGTGTAAACAACAGGCCTTATGTGGATCATTTCAAAGTCCTATAGCTTTACTCTGTCTCCTTCTGACTATTAATAGGTGATGTATACTTAACCTACAAGGCATGCTCAAACCTAGTCCTGATGAAACTGTTAAACATTTGCAAAACAAACATCACAAGTATTACACTATCCAAGAATCTAAGCCTGTCCTGTGACATAATGAAAATATGCTGGGGGGACAAATGTGTGTTTCAGAGATTAGTTCTCTGTAACAGGCTACTTATTCATGTGAAGCAGAGCCCTTCCTTGACCCTCTTAAACACAATTTGGATCAATGGATGGGGAATCGTAAATTCAGTTCTGGGGTAGTGCCTATGTCCATTATGGACAGGGGCTGTCTGTAAAATACTCATAGGCATAGGACTAAACCCATGCCATCTTCTTGCCCTTAGATGTCAGATATTTAGGTAAATATGGATAATAATTGCTAGGCTTTAAGGTCTCTTATGCTGTTAGCCTAGAAATCTCTTATAAACCTATGAACCTATGAACACTGACTTTAATTTTAAAAGCAAACTGTAACATAACAGAACATGACATTTACAAAGGGAATTTAAATTCCTTAAATGTAAAGAAATGTAAATGGTTTTCAGCTGTGGCTTCCTTCAGATTATCCCTACTGCATGGTCTGGACAATTGCAGTGTAAAGGTTGCTACTGATGCAAAATTTCCAGGGTCAGTTATTTTTCTTCATACTTTCAGTCTTTGTTTTTATGTATTTTTATTATTCATTTTTCCTTTAGCACTTCATGCAGGAGAACGTTGGCCTGTTTAAAAAAAAAAAAAACAACTGAGGGCAGAATTCAGAGATATGGATAAATGGTTTGATCCCATTTCGCTTAATGCTTAGTGTTGTCAAATGCATTAAATAAGTGGGAATACTATTTTAATGTTATAGAAGAGCTACTTCTGCAAATGGTTTTCACTTCTGTAAGGTGAGAGGGATATAATATTGAAAGACACAGACTTTGTAGCCACACATAAAGGTGTGCCATTCTTTTACCATTGTTAGAATTCTATCTTTGTCACTGTAATTCAGAATTTAGAATTCATTTTTTTCTTAGTGGAGCCCCTTTGGGTTCCAGAGGGTACAGTCCTTTATGTAACCTTTCTTTTTTAGTGGGACATCCCAGCTTGAGATTGAGGGTTTTTTTGAAACAATCTTCCAAGAAAAGGATAATGGCTGGGATTCAGAAATATTGTTGCCATAGTTACAGGCAGCCCACTGCTATGCAACAAGACCTGAATTTCATTATTAATGAAGGGGAGATAGGTATGAGAAGATGAGCTCATTATATATCCCACCCATGGCTGCAGCTGAGTCTGTCATATGACCACATAGTACTGAGGTGCAATCATAGGGAAGGTGGAGGAACAGTAGTAAACGTCCCCTGTGTATGCACCTCCAAAAGCCTCTACGCACTCGAGTGACCAAAGCAGAGGCAAGGAGAAGAGTCATGTTAAAGCCTTTAATGGCCAATAATGAGGTGTGTTCATCTGTTTTGTAACAAAATTGAAGGGGAGAAATAGGAATATAGGAAAATGATGAAAAGGGGGGAGAATGCTGAGGATGGAATGCAAGATGAATACCTAAGGAATAAGCAGCGTGAATTTGGGGTGATTTTTGGGTTGTCAGGTGCCCATTTTCTAAATATGAAGAGAAGGTAAGTTGGAGAAGGAAGAAACAAAAGAGAAATTGAGATAAAAAAGTTAGGGATGGTGGCAGTGGCACTCAAACAAAGTTAGAAGACCGACATGACTGACAGAAGTGAGGGAGAGAGAGTGAAAAAATGATGGAGGAGGAGTGCAATGCAGAAGGAGACATCAGGCAACAGAGGGAAGGAGAGGACTGGACAGCAAACATGGACAGGCATAGACACAAAATGGAGAGTAACACCAGGATGGGGAATACAATGGAGTTGTGTAGCTGTCATCCTTACCAGGCAGCTGAGCTGTTGGGAAGAATTTCTATAAATGGCCAACATGGGCATCTAGCATTCAGTCAATAAGCTCACCCACAAGGACTGTGAATGCCCCTTGAGTGACAAAGCTGTTGTCTCCAACTGGCGTAACAGGTGTAGAGGTGACTGTGGCAAGCATGGAAAATATTTGTTGTGGGTGTTGCTGGTAGTGGTGGTTTTGGCACCTGTGGGGGTCCTGCAGGATTTGCTGGATGGATGGGTTCATGTCTACATGCTGCTGCACATAAGTGTAGAATAAATGGAGAGAAAATACTAAACAAAATGTACATCCAAGAAATATCACTCCCCACAGGACTAACGCTACCTGTGCCAAACTCAGACCAAGCACATAAACTAACATAAAAGGCACAGTAGAGATGCAGGCAGTAAACACAGCACTGACCAAAATGCAGGAAACAAAGCTGAAAGAACCGCTGCTTCATGAACTTTAAAATTCAGATTTATTGTGATACAAACAGGAGACGTGGTAAGCGCTTTCACCTGGATAGGCTTCTTCAGACCAAAAGAACCCCCCCTCTTGTACACCCTTATATGGCAAAAAAGGCGCAAAAACAGATAAACCATTAAAGGCACAGTGCAACTATCATAGTACACAACATAAATAAAGTGCTTACTGTAAAATACATTAACCATAGTAAAATAAAAACGCCTATACCACTCATAAAACATGAATAGAAATGCACAAAAACAAACAACTGCATAAATTCATACTAATTGCACAACACTAACAATAAATACTCTCATAAAAATGCTCTCATAATATATGTAAAAAGCACAGTCATACATATCACTTCAATCTCCTGGACTTCAGGAAAGGTCTCAATGGTACTTTCTCATTCAGTCCAGGAAAAACATCTGCTCTAAGTCTAACAATCCATTTAGATTCATTACTCTCAGTTCTACCCCTCACACCCCCCCTTAAAACTAGTGTGAGTAAGATCTAATACTTTAAAACGAAAAAGATGTGTGGAATCATTAGACAAGACATGTTTGGACAGATCATTGACAGTGGAATGAATCCTGATCTGGTAGAGATGTTTCCTTATCCTGTCCCTCAGCTTCCTGTCCATCTCGCCTACATAAAACGAAGCACAGGCTCCACAGGAGGCCAAATAAACAACATGTGTACATTCACAGTTTGCATGAACTCTAACTTCGTGGTTAGTGCCATAGACAGGGTGATAGAAATGGACATCCAGTGTCTATGGAGCAACAATAGTTGCAACTGCCACAGGGTACAGTACCAGCAACCCTATCACCTCCACCATCCATGACAGGATAACACAGCAATTTCTTTAAATTCGATCTGTTCTTGTAGACAAAACCTGGGGCAGCAACCACAATTTCCCTCACATTTGGGTCCAGTGTTAACACACCCCAGTGA
Source organism: Protopterus annectens (assembly GCF_019279795.1). Taxonomy (NCBI): domain Eukaryota; kingdom Metazoa; phylum Chordata; order Ceratodontiformes; family Protopteridae; genus Protopterus; species Protopterus annectens. The sequence goes on from NC_056749.1 coordinate 758,106,860, forward strand.
GATCTAATCACATCCTTCAACCTACCTACATCCTTAGTATAATATAAGGGCACTCTGAAACCATGATTTCTACTCCCTGCCAGAACACCCTGGGAGGGGCCATCATGGTCCACTCCAGTCTCAGAGAAAAAGGGTGCAGCAGCTTGTTCCCCCAAATTAATGAGGTCTGCCAATCCTCTCTCCATGTCAGATGTCTGATATTCCCTGCTCTTAAACCTCTCACAAAAATGCCTAACATCTGCCTCAAAACCATCCTAACTGGGATTATACCGTGACGTCCTATATACCTGACCCCTCACAATATTACCAAAGATGTAACCTGGATGCAAACTGCATCTATGGAGATAGGAATTATGTTGACACTCCTTTCTATACACTCCTGTGTTCAATAGGCAACTTTTTAATCTCTGAATGTAAACATCCAGAAAGGAAATCCAATTCTCAGAAACCTCATGGGTAAATTTCAGATATTGCATTAGACCATTAACTCTCTCCAGGAAAAGAGATAACCCATCTTCCGTGCCCTTCCAAAGGAAAAACACATCATCTACAAAACGCCTATAAAACATCACGTTCCTCAAAAAATCACCTATACCAAACAGGAACTTGGTCTCCCATGCAGCCATAAAGAGGTTTGTGTAGCTATTGGCACAAGAAGTGCCCATAGCCACGCCATCCATCTGTAAATAGCACTGAGAGTCAAAACAAAAAATGTTCTCTAACACAACTTCCAAAAACAAAGCTAACAAATCGACTGCATCGCTATCTAATCCAGATTTGTCCTTCAAGTAATCAGACACCAACTGCACCCCATCTCTGTTTGGTATCACAGTGAATAGGGACTGAACATCCATCGTGACTAAATAATATGGAAGATCAATGGAGACAGATCTCACAGACTCATACAAATCCAACAGGAACTGTTTTGTGTCCCTTAGAATATAAACATTTGCGTCAACCACTGGTCGCAGGAACCTCTCCACATACGACGAAAATGGTTCCATGATCCACCCCCTGCCCACAACAATGGGCCTCATGGGTGGACACACACTGCCCTTGTTGATCTTGGGAAGACCCTGTATCACTGGCAGGAGGGGATCACTAACAAACAAATATTCATACAACTCATTCGTAATAACATTAGTCTTAGTCAAATCATCCAAAACCATCTTTATTCTATGTACATGTATATCCATCTTCTTGCGTTCCACCAAACTGAAAAACCTTTGGTCTGATAACATAGACCTCATTGCCTCAACACAGAATTCAGAGTCCGTAAGTACCAGGGCACCCCCCCCCCCCTTGTCAGCAGGTCTAATGACAAGGGAGGGGTCACTCCTCAGTTGTTGAAGGGCTCTCCTCTGTGCATAAGTTAGATTGCCCTTTCGTTTACTGGACTTACCCACTCTCTTTTCACTGTCATACAGATCATTCTCAACTAGTTTACTGAAAGCAGCTACTAGCTGTGAGAGAGCATTTTTATGAGAGGATTTATTGTTAGTTTTGTGCAATTAGTATGAATTTATGCAGTTTTTTGTTTTTATGCATTTCTATTCATGTTTTATGAGTGGTATAGGTGCTTTTATTTTACTATGGTTAATGTATTTTAGAGTAAGCACTTTATTTATGTTATGTACTATGATAGTTGCACTGTGCCTTCAATGGTTTATCTGTTTTTGCGCCTTTTTTGCCATATAAGGGTGTACAAGAGGGGGGGGGTTCTTTTGGTCTGAAGAAGCCTATCCAGGTGAAAGCGCTCACCACGTCTCCTGTTTGTATCACAATAAATCTGAATTTTAAAGTTCATGAAGCAGCGGTTCTTTCAGCTTTGTTTCCTGCATTTTGGTCAGTGCTGTGTTTACTGCCTGCATCTCTACTGTGCCTTTTATGTTAGTTTATGTGCTTGGTCTGAGTTTGGCACAGGTAGCGTTAGTCCTGTGGGGAGTGATATTTCTTGGATGTACATTTTGTTTTGTATTTTCTCTCCATTTATTCTACACTTATGTGCAGCAGCATGTAGACATGCACCCATCCATCCAGCAAAGCCTGCTGGACCCCCACAGGTGCCAAAACCACCACTACCAACAACACCCACAACAAATATTTTCCATGCTTACCACAGTCACCTCTACACCTGTTACGCCAGGTGGAGACAACAGCTTTGTCACTCAAGGGGCATTCACAGTCCTTGTGGGTGAGCCTTATTGACTGAATGCTAGATGCCCACGTTGGCCATTTATAGAAATTCTTCCCAACAGCTCAGCTGCCTGGTAAGGATGACAGCTACACAACTCCATTGTATTCCCCATCCTGGTGTTGCTCTCCCTTTTGTGTCTATGCCTGCCCATGTTTGCTGTCCAGTCCTCTCCTTCCCTCTGCTGCCTGATGTCTCCTTCTGCATTGCACTCCTCCATCATTTTTTCACTCTCTCTCTCTCACTCACTTCTGTCAGTCATGTCGGTCTTCTAACTTGGTTTGAGTGCCACTGCCACCAGCCCTAACTTTTTTACCTCAATTTCTCTTTTGTTTCTTCCTTCTCCAACTTACCTTCTCTTCATATTTAGAAAATGGGCACCTGACAACCCAAAACTCACCCCAAATTCATGCTGCTTATTCCTTAGGTTTTCATCTTGCATTCCATCCTCAGCATTCTCCCCCCTTTTCATCATTTTCCTATATTCCCATTTCTCCCCTTCAATTTCATTACAAAACAGGTGAACACACCTCGTTAATGGCCATTAAAGGCTTCAACATGACTCTTCTCCTTGCCACTGCTTTGGTCACTCGAGTGCGTAGAGCCTTTTGGAGGTGCATACGCAGGGGACGTTCACTACTGTTCCTCCACCTTCCCTGCGATTGCACTTCAGTACTATGTGGTCATATGACAGACTCAGCTGCAGCCATGGGTGGGATATGTAATGAGCTCATCTTCTCATACCTATCCCCCCTTCATTAATAATGAAATTCAGGTCTTGTTGCATAGCAGTGGACTGCCTGTAACTATGGTAACAATATTTCTGAATCCCAGCCATTATCCTTTTCCTGGAAGACTATTTCAGAAAAACCCTCAATCTCAAGCTGGGATGTCCCACTAAAATAGAAAGGTTACATAGAGGACTCTACCCTCTGGAACCCAAAGGGGCTCCACTAAGAAAAATGAATTCTAAATTCTGAATTACAGTGACAAAGATAGAATTCTTACACTGGTGAAACAATGGCACACCTTTATGTGTGGTTACAAAGTCTGTGTCTTTCAATATTATATCCCTGTCACTTTACAGAAGTAGAAACCATTTGCAGAAGTAGCTCTTCTATAACATTAAAATAATATTTTCACTTATTTCATGCATTTGACAACATTAAGCATTAAGTGAAATGGGATCAAACCATGTATCCATATCTCTGAATTCTGCCCTCAGTTGTTTTTTTTTTTAAATAGGCCAATGTTCTCCTGCTGAAGTGCTAAATGAAAAATGAATAATAAAAATACACAAAAACGCAGATTAAAAGTATGAAGGAAAATAACTGACCCTGGAAATTTCGCATCAGTAGCAACTTCTACACTGCAATTGTCCAGCCCAAACAGTAGGGATAATGTGAAGGAAGCCACAGCTGGAAATCATTTACATTTCATTACATTTAAGCAATTAAATTCCCTTTGTAAATGTCATGGTATGTTACAGTTTGCTTTTAAAATCGAAGTCAGTGTGTTCACAGGTTCATAGGTTTATAAGAGATTTCTAGGCTAACAGCATAAGAGACCTTACAAGCCTAGCAATTATTATCCATATTTACCTAGATTTCTGACATCTAAGGGCAAGAAGATGGCATGGGTTTAGTCCTATGCCTATGAGTATTTTACAGACAGCCCCTGCCCATAATGGACATAGGTAGTACCCCAGAACTGAATCTATTGTTCCCCATCCATTGATCCAAATTATGTTTAAGAGGGTCAGGGAAGGGCTCTGCTTCACATGAATAAGTAGCCTGTTACAAAAACAAAGCTAACAAATCCACTGCATCACTATCTAATCCAGATTTGTCCTTCAAGTAATCAGACACCAACTGCACCCCATCTCTGTTTGGTATCACAGTGAATAGGGACTGAACATCCATCGTGACTAAATAATATGGAAAATCAATGGAGACAGATCTCACAGACTCATACAAATCCAACAGGAACTGTTTCGTGTCCCTTAGAATATAAACATTTGCGTCAACCACTGGGCGCAGGAACCTCTCCACATACAACGAAAACGGTTCCATGATCCACCCCCTGCCCGCAACAATGGGCCTCATGGGTGGACCCACACTGCCGTTGTTGATCTTGGGAAGACCCTGTATCACTGGCAGGAGGGGATCACTAACAAACAAATATTCATACAACTCATTCGTAATAACATTAGTCTTAATCAAATCATCCAAAACCATCTGTATTCTATGGACATGTATATCCATCATCTTGCGTTCCACCAAACTGTAAAACCTTTGGTCTGATAACATAGACCTCATTGCCTCATCATAGAATTCAGAGTCCGTAACTACCAGGGCACCCCCCCTTGTCAGCAGGTCTAATGACAAGGGAGGGATCACTCCTCAGTTGTTGAAGGGCTCTCCTCTGTGCATAAGTTAGATTGCCCTTTCGTTTACTGGACTTACCCACTCTCTTTTCCATGTCATACAGATCATTCTCAACTAGTTTACTGAAAGCAGCTACTAGCTGTGAGAGAGCATTTTTATGAGAGGATTTATTGTTAGTTTTGTGCAATTAGTATGAATTTATGCAGTTTTTTGTTTTTATGCATTTCTATTCATGTTTTATGAGTGGTATAGGTGCTTTTATTTTACTATGGTTAATGTATTTTAGAGTAAGCACTTTATTTATGTTATGTACTATGATAGTTGCACTGTGCCTTCAATGGTTTATCTGTTTTTGCACCTTTTTTGCCATATAAGGGTGTACAAGAGGGGGGGTCTTTTGGTCTGAAGAAGCCTATCCAGGTGAAAGCGCTTACCACGTCTCCTGTTTGTATCACAATAAATCCAAATTTTAAAGTTCATGAAGCAGTGGTTCTTTCAGCTTTGTTTCCGGCATTTTGGTTAGTGCTGTGTTTACTGCCTGCATCGCTACTGTGCCTTTTATGTTAGTTTATGTGCTTGGACTGAGTTTGGCACAGGTAGCGTTAGTCCTGTGGGGAGTGATATTTCTTGCACTTATTTTTACGTATTGCTGTTTTCACCCCCCTGGGAGCATGGCAAGTGTTGCTGAGCAACAAGTGGAATTGCCTTATGTACCAGAACGAGGTACTTCTACGAACATTGATCATTTCTCTGTATGTGTATCAGGTACTGTAAATCCTTTGATGTTGTTTGAAGGAGTCGGAGAGGAGGGTGTTGTGATCTCTGCTGAGCCATTTGATAGGGTCGAGTTGTGAGCAACAGTTGTGAGAATGGAGGCTGATTTTATGAAGTTGAAATGACTACAGACCCAATGGCAGTATTTTGAAGTTTGCATCAAAAGGAGAATTGTACCGAGGGGATTAAGAGTAATGAAGATGCCCACCACGGGTAATTCATACCTGGACTTGCACTACGAGTGGCAGCAGGCTAACATAGAGGTAAGCCTAAAGTATATGTCACTTTTGAATCAATTCTTCCTACTGGAAGAATCTGAGTTAAGAGAAAGTATTAGAGAACAACAGAAGGAGCTGTATTGTCATTTTCCGGCTGATGTTGTTGATAGACTTATTGACTCTACACTGGATACTGTGCAGTTATATGAGAAGCGCTTACTGGCACAAAAACAGTACAAGCTCAAGAGGGACATTGATGACTTTAGGTTAGGCCAGGTCTTCTCTTGGCTGAGGACATATAGTAATGTGCATGGACCTAATGCCGCTGTTTCCACTCAAAGGACTGATGCACCTAAAGGACAAATTCATGATACCAGTGTGGATGTTAATATGCCTAAGAGTGTAACTGTTGTTAACACAAGTATGAGTGATGGCTCTAGGAATGTATTTTCTATGAGTAATGTGCCCCAGGGTTCGAATGTCCTTGATAGGGCTTTTTCTAATGCAGTTGTATCTGCTGAGCCAGAGCTCGAGGGTTTGACTGTGGTGGGGGTGGGTTCTACTGCTGCCCCCCCAGAGGGCCAATCTGTCACTAGTACTGACCCGTTGGGGTGTGTGGCTCAAATAAACCCAAATCTGGAACCGGTAGTTAGGAGGAAGGATTTCCATCATACTATGCATGCTGCACATACTTCTAGTCATGACAATGTTGGCACTGTGATTGTCAATCACCCTTTCCCCATCAATGTAGTTCACAGGGGAGGGGGGAGATCGAGATCTATGAGCAGGGGTAGGACGAAGAGGAAGTTGTCAGCAGATGCCCAGGTGAGCCAAAACCTCAAGAAAATGTGGGAGAAAACTGGGAGATGTTAGTGCATAACATTTCCTCCCGCCCACTCACATCAGATGAGTTAGGGGTACTATCCAAGGGATTGACTTTTATACCTAGTTGTGACAGCAATTATGTTGATACCTTAGTACAGTTTAAGTTATTTATTAGGAATCTGTGCCTTAGATTGGAATTTAAGGATACAGTGCAGGTGTTAGATGGGAAATCGTTTAAGAAGCCTATTGTGTACATGCCTTTAGTAGCTGCTTTCAGTAAACTAGTTGAGAATGATCTGTATGACATGGAAAAGAGAGTGGATACGTCTAGTAAATGAAAGGGCAATCTAACTTATGCACAGAGGAGAGCCCTTCAACAACTGAGGAGTCATCCCTCCCTTGTCATTAGACCTGCTGACAAGGGGGGTGCCCTGGTAGTTATGGACTCTGAGGTCTATGATGAGGCAATGAGGTCTATGTTATCAGACCAAAGGTTTTACAGTTTGGTGGAACGTAAGTTGGTGGATATACATGTCCATAGAATACAGATGGTTTTGGATGATTTGATTAAGACTAATGTTATTACGAATGAGTTGTATGAATATTTGTTTGTTAGTGATCCCCTCCTGCCAGTGATACAGGGTCTTCCCAAGATCCATAAGGAAAGTGTATATCCACCCGTGAGGGTGGATCATGGAACCATTTTCGTTGTATGTGGAGAGGTTCCTGCGCCCAGTGGTTGACGCAAATGTTTATATTCTAAGGGACATGAAACAGTTCCTGTTGGATTTGTATGAGTCTGTGAGATATGTCCCCATTGATCTTCCATATTATTTAGTCACAATGGATGTTCAGTCCCTATTCACTGTGATACCAAACAGAGATGGGGTGCAGTTGGTGTCTGATTACTTGAAGGACAAATCTGGATTAGATAGTGATGCAGTGGATTTGTTAGCTTTGTTTTTGGAAGTTGTGTTAGAGAACAACATTTTTTGTTTTGACCCTCAGTGCTATTTACAGATGGATGGTATGGCTATGGGCACTTGTTGTGCCAATAGCTACGCCAACCTCTTTATGACTGCATGGGAGACCAAGTTCTTGTTTGGTATAGGTGATTTTTCGAGGAGCATGATGTTTTATAGGCGTTTTGTAGATTATGTGTTTTTCCTTTGTAAGGACATTAAAGATGAGTTATCTCTCTTCCTGGAGAGAGTTAATGGTCTAACACAATATCTAAAATTTACCCATGAGGTTTCTGAGAATTGGATTTCCTTTTTGGATGTTTACATTCAGAGATTGGAAAGTTGCCTATTGAACACAGGAGTGTATAGAAAGGAGTGTCAACATAATTCCTATCTCCATAGATGCAGTATGCATCCAGGTTACATCTTTAGTAATATTGTGAGGGGTCAGGTATATAGGACCTCACGGTATAATCCCAGTCAGGATGATTTTGAGGCAGATGTTAGGGATTTATGTGAGAGGTTTAAGAGCAGGGAATATCAGACATCTGACATGGAGAGAGGATTGGCAGACCTCATTAATTTGGGGGAACAAGCTGCTGCACCCTTTTTCTCTGAGACTGGAGTGGACCATGATGGCCCCTCCCAGGGTGTTCTGGCAGGGAGTAGAAATCATGGTTTCAGAGTGCCCTTATATTATACTAAGGATGTAGGTAGGTTGAAGGATGTGATTAGATCTCACTGGGGTGTGTTAACACTGGACCCGAATGTGAGGGATATTGTGGGTGCTGCCCCAGGTTTTGTCTACAAGAACAGATCGAATTTAAAGAAATTGCTGTGTTATCCTGTCATGGATGGTGGAGGTGATAGGGTTGCTGGTACTGTACCCTGTGGTAGTTGCAACTATTGTTGTTTCATAGACACTGATATTCATTTCTATCACCCTGTCTATGGCACTAACCATGAAGTTAGAGTTCATGCAAACTGTGAATCTACACATGTTGTTTATTTGACCTCCTGTGGAGCCTGTGCTGCATTTTATGTAGGCAAGACGGACAGGAGGCTGAGGGATAGGATAAGGGAACATCTCTACCAGATCAGGATTCATTCCACTGTCAATGCTCTGTCCAAACATGTCTTGTCTAATGATTCCACACATCTTTTTCATTTTAAAGTATTAGATCTTACACACACTAGTTTTAGGGGGAGGGGGGTGTGAGGGGTAGAACTGAGAGTAATGAATCTAAATGGATTGTTAGACTTAGAGCAGATGTTTTTCCTGGACTGAATGAGAAAGTACATTGAGACCTTTCCTGAAGTCCAGGAGACTGAAGTGATATGCATGACTATGCTTTTTACATATATTATGAGAGCATTTTTATGAGAGGATTTATTGTTAGTGTTGTGCAATTAGTATGAATTTATGCAGTTTTTCTGTTTTTATGCATTTCTATTCATGTTTTATGAGTGGTATAGGCATTTTTATTTTACTTTGGTTAATGTATTTTAGAGTAATCACTTTATTTATGTTGTGTACTATGATAGTTGCACTGTGCCTTTAATGGTTTATCTGTTTTTGCACCTTTTTTGCCATATAAGGGTGTACTGGGGGGGGGGGGGTCTTTTGGTCTGAAGAAGCCTATCCAGGTGAAAGCGCTTACCACGTCTCCTGTTTGTATCACAATAAATCCAAATTTTAAAGTTCATGAAGTAGTGGTTCTTTCAGCTTTGTTTCCTGCATTTTGGTTAGTGCTGTGTTTACTGCCTGCATCACTACTTTGCCTTTTATTTCTTTGTGTCTTTCGGCTTTTTCCCGGTTGGGGGTCGCCACAGTGGAACTCCGGTCTGCTAATGATTGGCAGTAGAGTTTTACGTGCTGGCTTGCCGGGCGTAACGCACAACCTTCAATGAAGGAATGCCCATTCACGCATGTCGCCACACAGAAGACGCTCTAACTGAGGATCGAACCGGCAATGTCTAACTGTGAGGCGACAACGCTACCGCAGCACCATGCTACTCTGCCTTTTATGTTAGTTTAAAACAGAATGTACATTATACTAAAGAAATTGAGGAAGAGGGTGAGGACAACAGAAGTACAGATACTATGAAAAATGTACATCTCATATCTATCTTTACTATGGTAGCATTACAGGTACTATACTCAGAAAATCAGCAAACACCTATACCAACTGTCCATTGATGGCACAATATGTAACTGAGTGGGAAACATAAATCAGCAGCCATTATCATATGCATTGTAAAAGGCAAAGCCGTAACATGTTGCTCTACTTCTACAATTCATCTGAAGCTTCCAGGCAAACACACAGTAATGACATCAAACTATACTGAGAATGAGGGTGAGTGGAAGATGTACACATATAAAGAAAAAATGCACTTTTGAAGAAAAACCTTAATATGCTAAGCTACTTGTAGAATTCTGCAAAAAGTATGCATGCCCACACACAATAATAGAATCAAATTGTGTGTGAGTAAGAACAGTGTCCTTTACTACATATGTTACTGCTATGAATACCACAGCCCGAAGGATATTCTATCTCAGTTGCAGTCATGCTCACAACAGATGTAGCTGTGGAAGCGCTAGCACTGTATGTTAGCGAGCTTGGCTGTTCATGCCATAATTGTCACCATCCATCAATGTAGCAGTGGAAGGACATTGTGAATGGCACCTCATGCATGACAGACAAATATGGAAGAACATGGTATATTCAAGTATGTGATTTAATTGTTAAAGCAATAACACATACAGAACATGCACTCCCAAAAGTCATCTCAAGCACCCTGCATCAGCCTTACTGACTCTGATGTGGCTGTGGTTTTATTAGCCTATGCCTCTGTGATGGCTCTCTACATATGTGGGTTGTGGCCATTGATATAGCAACTTCAGGGAGAGGGTGATAACTATATCTCCAGCAACCAGGAGTAAGTACTCATCCATATTTACACCCCACCCAAGGGAGGGGCAGATCTTGATATATAGTAGGTAGAGCTAGCACACTTCTCTCACTGCCTTTCCTGTGTGATGTGCGTCTCCTCTGTGTTCAAAGGCTCAGAAGCTGTGTCCATGGGCCTTGTAAGGGAGCCACTTGCCACATTCCCTGCAACTAACAAAAGTAATGTACTCCCTGACTGTGCCAGCTCATCTCTAATATCACCATCAAAAGTTGCAGAAATTCAACATTGATATTGCTGCATAGAGAATCACTTGGGAAATCAGCAAAGCACAATACCCTGTGCAAGTATGACCCCGCACTAGAAGCATACATCAAAGTCTGATGTTGGAATAGTGACATTTGAAAGCCAAACATTTAAACAGCAAACCCTGTGCACGTAATCATGCAGGTGGACTCTCTGATGTTCTTGTATAACCCAAATCAAATAGCTTTAATAACCTGACCAGTGAACAGCAGGTTAAGATGAATTTATTGCTACTGCTCTACATACCTGTGGCATCTCCTGTAGTTACCCTTTATGCATGGTGAACCTCTGTGCCAATATCCAGCACCATTCTGGGGAACTATGTAAAGGTGTTGCTGCCTCTGACCAAGGCCATAAATTATTATGTCTCCATCAGAGGTGGCTCATTTGACAGCCATCACCTGTTGAACATTATTCCTGTGCAAGGTGGACAGCTCTTTTTTGTAGCATGAGTGATGTCAATGGACCTGCAGTACCATGACAATTATGTCACTTACAAAATTAATGTCCACTACCACATGTTTCCAGTCACATTCACAGTAAGCCCAGTAGGCAAGAACCTGTCTAAAGACTCTTCAGACATGAAGATTCTAGAATATCCTGACATTCTCTGTCTCAGAGAACTCAGTCTTATGAATCAATTTATCAGCAGACTTACCTGTGCTTTTCTACTTACTAACCTCTTACACTTTGTTCTGTAAGTATGGAAAACAATGGCATTGGCAAGGTGGTCATCAGTGGCCCAGAAAAAATATTGCAACACCATTGTCACCGTTACATGCATACCCTGCTGCTGTTATGTCCAAGAGTCATACTTGTCTAGGCAGACAGTTTACTTAGTGTCAGCCACATAATATTATTGAGCAAATATTCACCACACTAAGATAGCCTAATTATTGCCATTTACAAGGAGACATGACTGTTTCCAGTAATTGTTAAAAAGACTTGGACGCATGTTGTAAATGTATAAGCTATAGGACAGGAGAATGATTTTACAAAAAGTGATGGTATGAAGCTGACCTGAATGTGTTTGCATGTGCAGAAGTGTAAGTAAGAGGTCAAGAAAAGTATAGACACCCCAGGCTCAAAGTTTTAGGGGAGGGGTGATCAGGTCTTCAGTATGTTGCCAGCATTAATGCCCATATCGCATTTGTGGACTGTACTGCAGCAACACTTTAGCACTCCATAAAGTAAGACTAGCAAACAGCAGTAGTAAGCAGATAGCAAGCAGTTTGCTACACTTTAAAATTAAAGAAGAGCTTTTTTATGCATTTGCGATCTGTGCTGAATCACTTTAGTGCTCCATGTGCGAAGTAAACTGCAGAAAACTGTTTGCTTTTGTTTAAGAGTTTAAGAAGAGCTTTTTTTGGGAGGGGGTGGGGGTGAAACTAGCAATTATTTATATTAGGAATGCCAGACTGGGAAACAGAGCTTTGTCTTCATTTTTGCTCCTAAAGGAAAGGAGTGTTTATTTTTATTTATTTATTTTTAATTATTTTATTCATTATTATTATTATTATTATTATTATTATATAACGCCCCATTTGGCATGTACCTGATCAGACACCTAGAACAGCTGGAGAGACCACAAAAGTACCTCACAAAAAGAATCCTAGGCCTTAAACACATGTTCAACATGGACAGACTCAAGAAACTTCAGCTGTTCTCAGTCTCTTGTTGTCTACTTAGAGGTGATCTCTGCTTGACTTACAAAGCCATGTCTGACCCAGCTCTACTTGAAATGCTACACCTAAAGAAATCCCAATCCCCCTGCGCCACACGCTCCAGAGATCACAACCGCATTACCACAATTAACAGAACATGCTGGAGGGACAGGTTCATCTCCCAAAGACTGCCGATACTCTGGAATAAGCTTCCCTTTCATGTCAAGCAAAGCACCTGACTGGACCTCTTCAAGAAAAATCTTGACGAGTGGATAGGTAACAGAAAGTTCACTCCAGGGATCATTCCAGTTGCACTACCGGATATGGGCACTGTGAAATAAGACTGGGTGGCACGGTGCCTGGGCAATTTATTTTGGGCTAGGCTTGTAAAGGCACCAGGGCCATTAGCCTAGTACATACCTATGAACCTGTGTATCTCATGGGTAAGTGCATGCATGGGATGCTCAACCCTCTACCTTACATGCCCTCTGGATCGCATATGTGAGCGCATGCATGAAATGCTGAGTCATCTACCTTACATGCCCTGTGTATCTCTTTGGTGAGTGCATGCATGGGATGCTCAGCCCTCTACCTTACATGGCCTGTGTATCTCATGGGTGAGTGCATGCATAGGACCCAGTCCCCACCTTGCATGCCCTAAGGTATCTTACAGGTGAGTGCATGCAGGGGATACCCACTCCTCTACCTTACATGCCCTGTGTATCTCATGGGTAAGTGCATGCATGGGATGCTCAGGCTTCTGCCTTACATGCCCTGTGTATCTCATCAGTGAGCGCATGCATGAGATGCTCAGTCCTTACCTTACATGCCCTATACATGTCCAATAGATCAATATAAAAAACTGCAACTACTGCTGAGGCTGTGTCCCACCAGATGCAGACTCACACCACCACAACCTCAAATACATCACACACAGGTATCCAGTGAAACTAGCCCTTCCCAAAGTCTTTTGTGGTAAAGGCCTCCCCCCAAACTCAAAGTCTACACATAAAATTGCAGTCTTGCTTTTAATTGTCCTCATCACTTACACATTTTCCTATGAAAGACATCTACATGTGCAAATGATGATGTCTGACCCATCCTTTGTGCTTTGTTAGTTGGATCACATATGACGGATGCACAGCATGGCCAGCCTACACGTTTGAACATAGTCTGGTGTTGGTTTTGCATGCTGCAGTTTTACTGTAGGCTATCTGCTTTACTATGTGCCAAAGCTTTATGCAAGCTGCTACCTCTTTGCCATTAACACAGAACACCGCACCCAGCTTTTTATAGTATGGTCATCGCCTACTGTTGGCTCCTCTACTGACTACTCATCTAGTTCAGCCAGCACTACCTGATGTGCTGGGGACTGTATCTCCTGCAACTGTCTTCCCCCTCTGCAATTGCCTTCTATAAGTATGATATTGTGCAACATTGCACATACTGAAAATATTTTTTGAGCACAAGCCAGGATAATACTTCAAGGTGCCACTGGATGAATCCAGAGAGCTAATGCATGCCTTTGTCTGTCCAAGCACATGTTCAGTAATGCCCATCATTTGCAATTTGGTATAGGTTTACTCCTGACATGCTTATTCTATGCATTTTGGATGCATGTTAGCAGCCAGGGTTGCAGGCATATCCAGCATCACCAATAAGATGCCACCAATAAGAAAATACTGGAACAAAATTATAGAACTGGGTTTATTGGATAGATAGCAGCATGCAGAGCAGTTTGTTTAACTTTAAAAAAGAAGAATAGCATTTTATGAGCATGCGAGCTGTTAAACTTTAGAATATAATGGAGGTTTGAAGTAAGAAACTGCAATGCTTTTGTTTAAGAGTTTAAGAGGAGCTTTTTATTTGGGGGGGGGGGGGGGTGAAACTAGTAATTATTTATATTAGGAATGCCAGACTGGGAATCAGAGCTTTTTCTTCATTTTTGCTCCTAAAGGAAAGGAGTGTTTATTTTTATTTATTTATTTTTAATTGTTTTATGTATTATTATTATTATTATTATTATTATTATATAACACCCCATTTGGCATGTACCTGACCAGACACCTAGAACAGCTGGAGAGGCCACAAAAGTACCTCACAAAAAGAATCCTAGGCCTTAAACACATGTCCAACATGGACAGACAAAAAACTTCAGCCTTTCTCAGTCTCTTATTGTCTACTTAGAGGTGATCTCTGCTTGACTTACAAAGCCATGTCTGACTCAGCTCTACTTGAAATGCTACACCTAAAGAAATCCCAATCCCCCTGCGCCACACACTCCAGAGATCACAACCGCATTACCACAATTAACAGAACATGCTGGAGGGACAGGTTCATCTCCCAAAGACTGCCGATACTCTGGAATAAGCTTCCCTTTCATGTGAAGCACAGCACCTCACTGGACCTCTTCAAGAAAAATCTTGACAAGTGGATGGGTACCAGAAAGTTCACTCCAGGGATCATTCCAGTTGCACTACCGGATATGGGCGCTGTGAACTAACATTGGGTGGCACGGTGCCTGGGCAATTTATTTTGAGCTAGGCTTGTAAAGGCACCAGGGCCATTAGCCTAATACATACCTATGAACCTATGAACCTGTGTATCTCATGGGTAAGTGCATGCATGGGATACCCAGTCCTCTACCTTACATGCCCTGTGGATCTCATGTGTGAGTGCATGCATGAAATGCTCAGTCATCTACCTTACATGCCCTGTGTATCTCATGGGTGAGTGCATGCATGGGATGGTCAGCCCTCTACCTTACATGGCCTGTGTATCTCATGGGTGTTGCATGCATAGGATACCCAGTCCTCTACCTTGCATGCCCTATGTATCTTACAGGTGAGTGCATGCAGGGGATACCCACTCCTCTACCTTACATGCCCTGTGTATCTCATGGGTAAGTGCATGCATGGGATGTTCAGCCTTCTGCCTTACATGCCCTGTGTATCTCATCAGTGAGCACATGCATGAGATGCTCAGTCCTTACCTTACATGCCCTATACATGTCCAATATATCAATATAAAGAATTGCAACTACTGCTGAGGCTGTGTCCCAGCAGACACAGACTCACACCACCACAACCTCAAATACATCACACACAGGTATCCAGTGAAACTAGCCCTTCCCAAAGTCTTTTGTGGTAAAGGCCTCCCCCAAACTCAAAGTCTACACACAATATTGCAGTCTTGCCTTTAATTGTCCTCATCACTTACACATTTTCTGTGAAAGACATCTACATGTGCAAATGACGATAAGTATGACCCATCCTTTGTGCTTTGTTACCTGGATCACATATGACTGATGCACAGCATGGCCAGCCTACACATTTGAACACAGTCTGGTGTTGGTTTTCCATGCTACAGTTTTACTGTATGCTATCTGCTTTACTATGTGCCAAAGCTTTATGCAAGCTGCTGCCTCTTTGCCATTAACACAGAACACCGCACCCAGCTTTTTATAGTATGGTCATCGCCTACTGTTGGCTTCTCTACTAATACTCTTCTGTTTCAGCCAACACTACCTGATGTGTAGGGGGCTGTATCTCCTGCAACTGCCTTCCCCCTCTGCAATTGCCTTCTATACGTATGATATTATGCCACATTGCACATACTGAAAATTATTTTTGCACACAAGCCAGGATAATACTTCAAGGTGCCACTGGATGAATCTAGAGAGCTAATGCATGCCTTTATCTGTCTAAGCACATATTCAGTAATGCCCAACATTTGCAATTTGTTATAGGTTTACTCCTGACATGCTTATTCTATGGATTTTGGATGCATGTTAGCAGCCAGGGTTGCAGGTATATCCAGCATCACCAATAAGATGCCCCTGAAGGAAATCAAACTGTCACAAAATATTGGAACAGGTGATAGGTTTGTCATATATGGGAGTCATAGTAGCTGCCTGGGTTGCATGTAGATGATACCATGTGCATTAAAGAGCATTAGCAGTTGATGGAGGAATGAGGGAGCACCGAGATTCAATTCCATAATACAACCCATTTCTAAGAGGTACTGAGTTCCATAGACTGCACCCACATTGAAGTAGTAGCTTGTAGGAAAGCCAGAGTGGCTGCAGTACTGAGTTCTTAATAGAGCTAGAGCAGTTCTTGAGGCTTCAGGAGCTGGACAGGTGTAAGTCTGGGACTACTTGCATGTACCTCTGGATGTACAGCAAGCTGTCCTGGAATTCCTATGAGAACACCTCACAGTGTTCAATTTGTTAAAAACAGAATTAATTCACATGTTCACGAATGGTCTTGCATGCATGCCACTTGTTATGCAGCAGGAAAATGCAAGCATCATATATCAGGAACACTATACAGGTGATACTGTGAAACAGGACTACTACTTCTGGTCTTGGCAGGGCTGCTGCATCCTCAGGTAAGTTTATGTTATACTAGATATAGGTAATGAGTTTCATTAACATAGCATATTATGGAATCTCATTATGTGTACTTGGTCTAACAAGATTCCTGACCATTCAGAACCTCAGCAATAAGTGTTACTGAACTGAACATGCCTCACCCCCCTTGGATGATGTCATCCTGAGAATTGGGTGGGAAGGTAACTTTGGAGCAGCGAAAGCAGGATGGCAGAGCTCATCCTTTCTGGTATTCTGAAGTTTTTGAAATCTAGCCTCTAATGTCCACAGATGGATCTAGCAATAAGTAACCTAAGTAGCTGCCTAGAGCCCACTGTTGGTGGCTGGGGGTGCCCCCCAACATTAAATTAAACAACAACAACAACAAAAGGTTTCCTACAAAAACACAATGCTGCTAGAGTTCTCTGATCGGCATCCAAAGCAAACAGGTGATTTCCTGCTCTGCATGCCAGCTCTGGTCTCATTGGCTTAGCATATGAATCTGGCATAGCAAATGAAAAACTTCTGGGTATTGGCACAAGATTTATCTGTCACATGGGCTGCATTTTGATGTACTGAGTGGACTGGAAAACACTCTGAATTTCTTTTTTCAGCATACATTTTGATATACAAGCAGACAAAAAGCACACTAAATTTCTTTTTTGCAGCATGCAAGCAGGAACGAAATCATAAGGGGGGAATGAGTTGAACAGCAGGTAGCTTTATCATCACTGTGTGTGGGGGGTGGGGAGGCACTAAGGGAACACACTCAGCTAAACAGTTGTGGAAATGGCAATAATGTGCGTGTAAAATGTCCCAGTTAGAAGGGCTGGATAGTTACGTGACTTGCTCAGAATCAAACTCTGTACCTTAAGTGCAGGAGGTGAAAGCCTTAATCTTGAACACCAACTGTCAGGCCTTTATTATTTTTCTCCCTTTGGTAAATCACTCAGGATTATATTCAGTCAATGTCAGTCATTAGAGATTTACAGCTTTGTGGGTCAAAGAATAAACAAGTTGTTAGCACATGTTTTATTAACTTGGCTTTTGAATTCCTGCAATCTTCAAACAGGCACCAAGTAGTACTTCACTATATGATATCTGAGTATGAATACCAGCACATTCCAGATGCATTATTTCATGGGAAGAGAAGTTCAGCTTCTAATTCTATTATTGGGCTGTACTTGTAATAGTCTTCATATTGATTGCATAGTATTCACCTAATGTGTGTTTCTATTTTTTTAAACACCTTTATTGAATTATCACTTGTGACATAGGCAAATTTACATTTATACAAAAGTAATTATATTGTATTAAATTAACATTTACAAGCATTATACTTCACATATATTGCTATATATCATATAACCTAAGCAACTTTACATAAATTATTCAATTCCTGCCCCCTTTTTTAAACAAGGATTAGCTTTATTAAACCATCACTTCTGACATAAGCAATCATACATTTATATAAATGAAAACAAACCACATCGACACAATCCCAGTTGCAAGGGTTTTACATCACAAACCATACTGACACGCTCACAGTTGCAAACATTATGCATCACTTTTAATCTACCTAATGTGATTTTCAGTGCATTTTCATGGAATGTGAGCTTCACGGGAAGAGAAGTTTACTGTTGTTCATGCTAAATCTGTCTTCAATGTGAAACTGTTTTGTTTTGTTTAGCAAGTAGCCATCAATGTTTGTACAACAACATTTGAATAAACATTTTAAATTAAATGTAAATCTCTGTAATCATAGTAAAAGTAAACAAGAAAAAGATATGCATGCTGACAGGTTTAAACAGTGTTTATGCTAATTAGGGACAGATAGCTAGGCAATGGGACATCGGAATGGCTCCAGGGGTAGGGGAAGAGTCAGGTAATGTCCACAACATAATTTAGAATGGGAGAGTCAGTAGTAATTAAAATAAAAAACACTCCCTGTTTCTTATATGAGCATTGCTATATTACTAAGATTAATAGTTCTATCAAAATTGTTTCTATAAACTAACATAAACTCAGAAAAACAATGTACACTTTTTAAGAAATTTAAAAGCAATATATTTAGCAAGCTAAAATTTGAATTTCAATGGGATTCTCATGGAACTCATGGTGACATATTACAAAACAGTTCATTTTTGGAATAATGCACAGCACTGAGCTTACAGTAATTTTTCTGGTAGCTGGAATTTTGATAGAAGTTTGCTTGCTTCCCAGCATGGTGGAAGAAAATGAAGATGAAGAACTGTGCAGGTCTTCATTTGGGGAATAACCTAATTCCGATAGAATACTAGAATTTACAAATCCTAACAGCAAAGCAAGTGTAAACTTAAAAAAAAAAAAATGCACTTAAAAGGTCAAATACGTAATATTAGAAATTCCTTTTTGAATTAATTCACCATGTATATATAATCCAGAATCAGAAAATAAAAGAAAAATCAATTTTGCCCCATGCATATTTGCTAAAATATGAAGGAATTCACAGTAATTTGTTTTTTGTGTCATCTAGTTTTCCCTTTTCAGAGGGACTGGTGATTTTCTTTGACCACAGCCCACTGGCAAACTATATATTCAGCTACAAAAACAGAGATCATGTGGCCCTGTGCTTTATAAGCATTGGGAGAAAGTTCTGATTTCATTATGTTGCTGCTTGTCAGGGACATTATAGAACTGTGCTTGTGCCACATTTTTTGTTTGTACCAAGACCGGCAAATGAGTACAAACCTGTCTTTTATTCAGTGTAAGGGGAATGCACTTGTTCACTCTGTTATCCTAGTCATGCTCTGTTGAACATGGGTAATAGGTTCATAGGTAGGTACTGGGCTAGTGGCCCTAGGGCCTATATAAGCCTAGCCAAAAAGGTACCCTGGCTTTTACCACCCAAGAAAATTATTTACCTGTGCCCCTGTCAAACAGAGCCACAGAAGTGATCCCTGGGGTGAATTTTCTATTTCCCATCCAATCATCAAGATTTTTCTTGAAGAGTGCTAATGAGGAGCTTTGTTTGATATAGATAGGTAGTTTGTTCCAGAGTATGGGAAGTCTCTGGGGCAGGAATCTATCCCTCCAGCATGTTCTTTTTATTGTGGTGACAAGGTTTAGGTCCCTAGAGTGTATAGCTTGGAGGGACTGGGATTTCTTTAAGTGGAGCATGTCCAACAGCTCTGGGTTTGACATAGCTTTGCATGTTAGGAAGAGATCGCCTCTGAGTAGGCGATATTCAACGGAGTAAAGCTGGAGATTTTTGAGACGGTATGCGTAGGGCATCTGTTTGAGGCTGGTAATCCTCTTTGTGAGGTATTTCTGAGGCCATTCCAGTTGTTGTAGATGTCTTGTGAGGTACATATCAAAAGGGGTGTTGTACTCTATAATGGGTCTAATGAGTGACAAGTAGCAATGACCTCTTTTTTCCTGGATGAGAAACCTTATGTGATGAGGTGTGCCATGTAGAAGTATTTTCTGACTACTGTGTCGATGTGATTATCAAAGGAGAGACTACTGTCCACCTGTGTCCCAAGGTCTCTTATCACACTTTCAGTGTTAAGTAGACTACCACCTATGTGGTAGTTCATGGGTACAGAGTTTTTACAAAAAGGGATGACAATGCACTTTTTGGCATTGAGCTTGAGGCCATGGCTTTGATACCAGGCATCTGTCTCAGTGAGGCCCTATTGTAGGATGTCCACATTGTTAGGAGTTTCGATTATGGCTCCTAGTGTGCAGTCATCTTCAAACTTCATTAGCCAAAGACCTTCTGTGTTAGCCTGTACTTTGGAGAAGTAGATACCAAACAGGGGAGGACCCAGGACTGAACCCTGTGGTACTCCACTTGTCACTGGTCTGAAGTCAGATTTGGAGCCTGCTACTTTCACAGTGTGGGTTCTGTCAGTGAGCCAGTTGGCAACCCATCTTGTGACATAGGAATTTTTGCCTAGTTTAGTGAGTTTATCTATAATTCCAGAGTGGGGGATGGTGATGAAAGCCTTGGTGAGATCTAGATAGGCTGTGTGAACCACCTTACTCTCATCTACGGCTTTGGCGACTGCTTCAAAGAAGTCTATCAGGTTTAGGAGACATGATCTGCCTTTTACAAACCCAAACTGGGTGGGGTTCAGAGTTTGGAGATTACCAATGTCTTTGTTTATAAGTTCCATGATGATACATTCCATGGCCTTGCAGACCAGGCTCATCAGGCTAATATGGTGGCAGTTTCTGGGGTCTGTGGTGGATCCCCCTTTGTGGAGTGGAATAACTATAGCTGTGTGCCATTCAGTGAGCACAAAGCCTGAGGTGAGGCTATGATTGAACATGGTACTTAGGTGGGGTACCAGTTCATTCTGTAGTTCATGTAGAACGCAGCCTGGGATGTTGTCAGGTCCCATGGATGCTGTGCTCTTGGCTTTGGAGAGTGTGGTTTTTACCTGTGCAGCCGTGATTACAGGAACTTTGCATTCTTCAGGTATAGAGATGGGCCCTTTAGGGGGTGAGAGGGGGGTAAAGTTAGCACTGAACCTATCTGCCAGGATGTTGGCAATATAAGTTGATTCTGTATATTTAGTGCCATTGTGCTGTAACTCAGAGCAGATTTGAGTGTTGCCATTGAGATTTTTGACATAGCTATAGAATGCTTTGTGGTTGTCTTTAGAAACAGTGGCAGTTTTGTTTTCGTAACTAGCTTTGAGGATTTTATGAGGGATCTCAGCTTCTTACTCAGGCTGACCTGGGAGTTCCTCCAATCATGGGATTTTACTCTTTTTTGCAGCAGTTTCTTTCTTCTGTTGTAGAGTTTGTTTATGGCAGGGGACCACCAGATTGGCTTCCTTTTTTTGGAGGATAGCATCTTAATTCTGTTAGGGATAGCAAGATCCATGGACTCGTGTAAGTGCCTATAAAGTGCATTTGTGTAGGATTCAGCAGTCGTACCTCTATTGTCCGTCTGCATGAGTGTCGTGAAATTTGCCACTTCTGTCTTAAGCGTGAAGTTGGCTTTGAAGAATTTTTTTATGGTGGTTTCCCTAATGGCAGATGGGGGCGGGATGTGGATGTCTAGGGTGATTAGCTTGTGGTTGGAAATGACCAACGCAACATTGACCTGTTGTGTGGAACACCGGTCGCCCATGTTGGTAATGACCAGGTCTAGGATATTGCTGCCCCTGGTGGGGGTGTGGATAAGTTGATCCAAGTCACTGGAATTTATGAATTACAGAACACATTGAGCAAAAGAGTTGGTACATAAGTAGTTTTCCCAGTTAATGGTGGGGGAATTGAAATCACGCATTATTAGAGTATTAGGTTGTACCCTAATTTTTTCCAGTGTATCAAGAAATGAGGAGTGGGAATCCTGGGGCAGGGTGGGGGATCTGTAGCAATCTACAATTTGGATTGTGGTCTTCCCCAGAGTTAGTTGCACTTGGATAATCTCGGATGCATTATGCTGGGCAACTAGCCTGGAGGAGTGTATATCCTTAATGAATATGGACACGCCTCCACCTTTAGTGTTTTGGTCCAGGTTAGGTGTCTGTAAGGTGTGGTATGAATTATAGCCTGGTAATGCAGGGGTGCTCTCTGGAGTCTTGAACTAGGTCTCTGTCACTGCACAGATGTCAATGTTCTCCAATTCAAAGAGTGCCTTGAGTGAGTGCATTTTTAGGTTTAGACTTCTAGCATTGAGTAGCATTACCCTCAGATTTTGCTTGCTTGTACCTGTTACAGTGGAGAATTTGTCATTTGAGCCTTGCCTAAAAAAGGCACTATAATGCTGGCAAGAGCCTTAGCTAGTATCCGGAATCCCAAGGGCGACAGGTGCACGCTATCTCTGGCAAAGCATCGTGGTCTGTCAATCATGTCATCCCAGGCAGACAGATTCTGGATCCCTTTAGAATGACAACAGAAGCTTAGCCAATTGTTGAAGTCAATCATTTTCTCCTTGTACTGTGGTATCATTCTGGGTGATTGCAGGATGCTACTCAGGGCTAGGGTCATACCTGCCTGGGCTACAAGATTGGAGAGCTCCTCCATGTCTCTTTTCACGTAGTCCAGGGAAGTACATCTCAGGTCATTCACACAAACATGGACAATGACAGAGTCATATTTGTACTTGTTGTGAAGTGACCTGAGTGCGTGCATTATGCAGCGGATCCTGGCACCCAACAGGCAGCTGACAGTAATTTTCTCCTTGTTTAGCCTGGTGAGTGGAAAATCAGTGTGCCTGACTATAGAGTCACCTTTGACTAGAGTCTTGGGTATGTTGTTATGCCTTATGGGCTGTGGTTGAGTGGCACATTGAGTTTATGGGCTATGTGTCATTTGGGTTGTGTTGGGGGTATGAGGTTGCCTGCATTTCTGCTTTGGAGGTCTCTGTCTCGTGGGCAGATTTTTATTGAGATCCTCCGTGAATGTAGGTGTGTGTTTTGTGTTTCTATGTGTATGTTTTGGTAGTGTAGGTGATGAGTGTGCTGTGGTGCAAGTGTTTACCCTCTCCTCTTGTCTGTCTAGTCCAGTCTTGGGTGAAGAGGGCTTTGCTTCCAGTTTGGCTATATAAGTGCATCTCTCACAGGTTGTAGTGTTGGATGGAGGAGTGTCCATATTCACCAAGGATATTCACAACACCAGGCTAGTTGCCCAACACAATGCATCTGAAATTCTCCAGGTGCAACTAACACTATGTAAGACTGCAATCCAAATTGTAGCTTGTTACAGATCCCCCACCATGCCCCAAGATTCTCACTACACCTTTCTAAACATACTGGAAAATATTAAAGATACAACCAAACACCCTAATACTGGGTGATTTCAACTACCCTGCCATTAACTGGAAAAACTACTCAATTCTCCAGGTGCAACTAACACCTGGAAAAACTACTCATTGCCCAACTGTTCTTGGAATTCATAAATTCCAATGCCCTGGATCAACTAATCCTTATTCCCAACAGGGGCTCCAATATCCTAGACCTGGTTATTACCAACATGGGAAACCGATGCTCCATACCTATGGTCACCCCCTCGTTGGTCAGGTCTGACCATAAGCTAATCACCCTTGACATCCACATCCCACCCCCCAGTAAGGCAACCTCCGTAAAAAACTTGTCCAAAGCTAACTTCATGCTACTCAAGTCAGAAGTGACTTGAGTATGCAAATGGGAACTGAAGGTTTGACTGCTGAATCCTACACTAAGACACTGTACAAGCACATCCACTAGTGCATGAATCGTGCCATCCCCAATAGAACCAAGATGATCTCCTTCAAAAACGGAAGCCAATCTGGTGGCCCCTTGCCATAAACAAACTTTACAACAAAAGGAAGAAACTGGTGCAGAAAAGTGGAAAGTCCCAGAATGCAAAAAACTCCCTTACCTGCCTCAGTAGGAGGCTGAGATCCCTCATGAAATCCTCCAAAGCTAGTTGCAAAAATAAAATTTCCAAAGATTCCAAAGACAACCACAAGGCATTCTATAGCTATGTCAAGAATCTAAATGGCAATGCTCAGATCTGCTCTGAGCTATGACAGAATGGCATTAAATATACTGATCCCAAAGATATTTCCAGTATCCTGGCAGATCAATTCAGTGCAAACTTCAACCTCCCCTCACCCCCTAAAGGGCCCATCTCAATACCGAAAGATTGCCAAATTCCAGTAATAATGGCCACACAGGTAAAAAATGCACTCTCCAAAGTTAAGAATACAGCATCCATGGGACCAGATGACATCCCAGGCTGTGTACTACATGAACTACAAAATGAACTGGCACCTCACCTAAGTGTCATGTTTAATCATAGCCTCACCTCAGGCTTCGTGACCACTGAGTGGTGCACAGCTACAGTTATCCCACTCCACAAAGGGGGATTCACCTTGGATCCTGAGAACTACCACCTCATCAGTCTGATGAGCCTGATCTGCAAGACCATGGAACATATTATCATGGAACTTATAAACAAAGACATTGGCAACCATCAAACACTGGACCCCACACAGTTTGGGTTCGTGAAGGGCCGATCTTGTCTCCTGAACCTGATTGACTTCTTTGAATCAGTCTTCAGAGCTGTGGACAAGGGTAAGGTGGTCCACACAGCCTATCTGGATCTCGCCAAGGTCTTCAACACCATCCTCCAATCTGGAATAATAGATAAACTTACTAAGCTGGGCATTAATCCCTATGTCACTCAATGGGTTGCCAACTGGCTTACTGACAGAACCAACACTGTAAAAGTAACTGACTCCAAGTCCAGCTCCAGACAAGTGATAAGTGGAGTACCTCAGGGATCAGTCCTTGGACCACTCTTGTTTGGCATCTACTTCTCTGAACTACAGGCAAACACTTAGCGACTCTGGCTAACAAAGTTTACAGATGACTGCAAACTGGGAGCCATTATTGAATCCCCAAATGATGTGGATATTCTACAAAAGGACCTTACAGAAACAGATGCTTGGTGCCAGCTCAATGCCAATAAATGTATAGTTAGCCCCTTTGAAAAAAAAAAAACATGTACCCATGAATTACCACATAGGTGGCAGTACACTAAACACCAAAAGTGTGATAAGAGACTTAGGGACACAGGTGAACAGTGGTCTCACCTTCAATAACCACATCGCTACAACAGTCAGGAAATCCTTCTATGTGGCACACCTCATCACTAAGGGCTTTTCATCCAGAAAAAAGGCGGTCATTGTCCCACTGTACTCATCTCTCATTAGACCCATTATAGAATACAATGCCCCATTTGGTATGTACCTCTCAAGACATCTGCAACAAGTGGAAAGGCCACAGAAAAAACCCACTAAAAGAATCACAGGCCTAAAGCAGATGCCCTATACTAACCATCTAAAAATAAACTCCACCTATGTTGAATATCATCTACTCAGAGGCAATCTCTGCTTAACATACAAGGCCATGTCAAACCCAGAGCTGTTGGAGATGCTATACTTAAAGAAATCCCAATCCCTCAGAGACACATGCTCCAGGGATCTAAACCTTGTCATCACAATAAACAAAACATGATGGAAGGATAGGTTCCTGACCCAGAGACTCCCCAGACTCTGGAATAGACTACCCATACATGTCAAGCAGAGTACCTCTTTGGCCCTCTTCAAAAGGAACCTTGATGATTGGATGGAAGATAGAAAATTCACCCCGGGGATAATGTCAGTCGCCCTGCTAGACAGGTGTCAAGGGAAGTAAATACTGTGGGAAGAAATAGCCAGGGAATTGTTATGGCTAGACTTGTATAGGCCCTAGGGCCAATAGCCTAGTACCAGCCTATGAACCTATGAGCCTATGGTAGGAGGAGAAGGTTGTCTGTGTACATGAGGCAATTGCTGCATTGCCCCAAGATACCCAGATTCATCAGGTATACAGGAGAAAACACCAGGAGCTGACCCATAGACATGCTTGGATGGGTGCTTATTTATTAAGTACTAAAAACTGTTTTCCTCTAGACAAGTGAGGAAAGTTTAGTGCTGTAGTAATTTGTCACTTATTTAGTGTTTACAATGAGTTCTGAACAAGTGCTGAGCTCAAAGAAACAGATTTGAGTGCTAAAACTAAAAAACTGGCTAGTTTGAAGGAAAATTTTGAAGAACAGACTTTATGGCACCGGGAATAGTTTAACCCTAGGTAAGAGGCGATACATAAAGTATATATATATATATATATATATATATATATATATATATATATATATATATATATATATATATATATATATATATATATATATATATATATATATATATATATATATATATATATATATATATATATATATATATTTTTAATATAGCAGTAGCAAATGAGCAAACCAATTTAAACAAATTAACCAATTAACCAATAAAAAGCTAGAAATGGAGCCCCATTCCAGCAGTCTCCGATCAGACAAGTTCTAACTGCACACTCCTGCTACTATGGTGCAGGGGAACCTTCTCCAAAAAAAGATGGCCTGGATTAGTGTTCAAGTTAAAAAAACAAAGCTAGATTCAGCAGGTCTGAATCTAGTATATGCTACAGCAAACACGGCATACCAATTTCAGAAAGAAACAGTTCAAATAAGCAGGCACAATAAGTCTTTAATCAGAAACTCCCAGCTCAGAAGGGCAGAATCTACCCTCTCCTCCCACAAGAGTGCAGACCACACCTTCTTAATGTAAAATAACTGGCCCTAAGCCCAAGTGCTTAAACCAAAACTAATACACTTTTAGAATAACACACACTAAGCCTTCAAATCGACAACTCCCAACTTAGAAGGATGTAAGCTACCTGTTCTGCCACAGCAGTGCAGACCACAAACCTTCTTAATGTAAAACAACTGTTCTGAAGCCCAAGTGCTTAAACCAAAGGCTTAGATTAACAGTTACAATTTAATCAGGTTACTAACAAGCAGTAATAAATGCAGCAGAATAAATGCAATTAAGTACTTTTAAGAACAGGCAGCAAAAGCAATATAAATTAAAGTAGGAAGAAACACAAATACAGTAAAAGCAGATGAATAAAGTGCAATTTTTTTTTTGTTAATAAAGTGCAAGGAGAGAGGAAGTGGGTTGGCCTTCTCAAATATTCTCTCTGTATTAAGTAGAGTGAACACTAGACTGGGAGGGGTGTCCCAGATCAAATTTACAGGAGGGGCTGGCAAAGCCACCAGCTATAACAACACCACAAGAATAGGTGGGAAGGAGAGAGAAACCAGTTTCAGGACAGATGAGAACAGAAAACAATGCCAGAAAATATATAAAATAATTCAGTCAGGCAAAAAAAAATATTATTTCAGTCAGGCAAAATTAAGAAACTGTAGAACTCTGAAAGGTTAAAATGCTAAGAAATATACTTATCAATCAGCAATATATTTCCAGATTGTTTGAGAATCACACTTCAGCCTGAGCACCAGGAGTTTCCAACAGTGTATGGTATGGTATGGTACTGAGTTTAATATCTCTTCTCTACTTGGCAAGTATTTAGTGGTCTGCTTTTTGGTTATTTTAACTAAAATCAATACTAGCCTGTACTGTGCCTTAATCTTTCCCCTTCCCTTCCTTCTGTAATGAGCTACACCCTGCTCTTGCTGGCAGCCTGCACTTTCTTAATTGATCTTTCCAGCTACTCCTTTTTGTGACTCTCCCTGTTTGCCCTTTTCAGTGCCCTGAGGTTTTCACAAACTAATGAACAAACAACTTCTACTTTGAATATTAAATATGGCTAGCTTTAAAAGTAGTTAAGAAAAAGTTATTTTTTCATTTTTTTCCAACCTTTTTTTCCTACCTACCTCAGTCTGTTGCTTATCTCACACACCACAGTAGTGCACATACTCATTGTACACTTACATCTCTTCTTTCCACAATACTTCACTACAATTTTATTGTCCATTCTTATATAACCTTCAGGCTTACAGATATTTTTTTCACCCACAGCAGCTGTACCACCTTCTCAGTCTGCTCCTTTCACCATCGCTATGCTCTGGTTTACTCCATTACTCTATCCTACCCTCGATTTCCACACAACCCCATTTCATCTAATAGTATCCCCCACCCCTCATAACAAAACAATCAACCAAATTCACTGAGATATCCAACTGGCCTAACTCATCAATTTGCAATCTCATATCACAGGCCCGCCTTACAAATTTCTCCCAATCTACTCCAGCATAAATAGCATTTAACTTTCACCCAGCTAACTCTATCTTCCCCTAATGTATATATGATACATACACCTCCTCCAGTTTACTCTCACAGTTATAATAAGCATGCTCACCATTGCCACATCCTACCACACTTCCCTCCTCACATCACTCTATTTTCACCAATACTATACTCTTAGTAAACAAACACCCATGAACAACAACACTGCATACAGTCTGTACCTATTAGGTACACAGGCCATCATCAGTTACAGCTACATCAAAGAGAATTACCATACCCATATATCGGTATCTTACCTAAGAGTTGCATATAAAACATGATACGACTTTTCACACCACACTTTCACTCTCCCACTCTGTAGAGACATCCAACCAAACCCTGGAATATTCCCTCAAACCAACCAAACCCCATCTAACCAATCAGCTTCCACTATTACCACAACACAGCCAACTAATTGTAACCACAACCTACTATTAATGCACATAAACATCAGAAGCATCTACAACAAAGTTCCAGAACTCCATGCATGCATTGCAGCACACAACCCAGACTTTCTAATCCTCACTGAAATTTGGCTTAAACCTCAATTTCACTCAAGTAATCACATCACCCACTAGAACTGACAAACACGCAACAGGCACTCACTAATAGACTGGATCCTTAACACCTCACTGTCAAACATAAACACCTTTGGCTGTCTCCCAGACAATATCAGTGACCATCTCCCCACATTTATTACAAGACAAACTAATCACTCCTCCCAAACATACAGTATTAAAACAAGTACATAGAATCTCCTCTTTTAACAAAGACACCTTTATAAATAATTTCTCCCAATACAGCTAGAATATTCTATAAGATGCTGTTACCCATTTCAATAACAGATTTCTTAACATACTAAATGAGTTAGCTGCCATAAGAACAAAAAGAACCAAAAGTAATCCTGCTCCATGACTCACCAAGGAAACCAAACAGCTAGTTCTAAAGAGAAACAAAGCCTGGAAGTCATGGTATAAAGACAGAACACAACAAGAGGCTATATTTTAGACAACTTAGAAACTGATGTAAACAAGTCAAACTAGACAAAATTGCATTATTTCACTCACTGCAAGGCAAACATCAACACAATTGCAAGCAATTCTGGACATAAAATACCCTTCTATACCCCACTTAATCCACCATGCCCATCTCCTACCACAAACAATGACACAGACCCCATAGCCTCTGAATTCAAGACACACTTCATTCATTCTGTCCTCTCTCTACTAGAATCTAATCAACCCTTCCACCTCTGTTTTCACCAACAATGTTCACAATACCCTCTCTTTTCTTTCCACCTATTACCTACCTCAACTGTCAAAAATTACCTTCAAAAACAGAAAGCCACTGTATTAGCTGCTGACAGACTCCCACTCGAGTACTGTAAGGTCACTGCAGAGGTCTTGGCACAGTCCATGTCAATACTGATAAACAGAGCTATCACAGGAAACTATGTACCAACTGTCTGGAAGCAAAACACATATTATACCACTTCACAATGGTGGATAAGACACAGACCTCTCCAACTGCCATAAGTTAATAACGGCATTATAATTCTCTCTCCTCTGTACAAAGTCTCAGATGCATACATTCCCAACAACTCCTAACCCATTCCATAAACAACAAACTACTCTCCCCCACACAACATGCTTTTGGCCACACTACAACACAGCAGCAGTTCTCCTGGATCTGACAAAAGTATTTGACACAAAATCCCACCAACTCCTATTCAGTAAACTATCTTCCCTAAAATTGTCTCATTTAGCTCTTACTTGGTTGTGTAGCTATCTCTCCAATAGACAACAGGCTATAAAATGGAATCAGGACCTATCCTCCTTCATTCCTGTTTCCGTTGGTGTACCACAGGGGTCAATTCTAGACCCAGTACACAAACAGCCTGCACAAAACCAGCAAATCTGCCACCTTAGTACAATGTGCTGACAATGCTAGCATCACCTGTTTAACCTCAACCCTTCCATTACCTCAGCAAATGACTCAAACTCCTTCACTTCCATACAACCATGGCTAATGGGTCATTAGCTAATCCTAAATGCAAAAAAAAAAAAAAAAAAGATTTTTGCACCCAGAGCTCTTTCAACAACCTGTACACCCTTTAATATTACTTTAACAATCACCACCACCATAGAAAGTGTAAAAAGTACCAAACTACTAGGAATCATTATACACAATAACCTAAAATGTGATCTGCATATCACCCAGGCCATCAAGAAAACTCACCAAAACTGAGCTTCATCTACTGAAACAAAGCCTGCCTCACAGACTCAGCAAGAAAATCTTTAGCATCATCTTACCCTCATCCCCTCCCTTCTCTATGCATTTCCCATACAACTAACCTTCAAGCCACCCTACTAAATAAATTAGAGACATGCTTTAACACAATAGCCACATTTGTGGCTAATGCATCCACCTGTATGCACCACTGCTTAACACTAAAGAAACTCAGCTGGCTAGAACTACCTAATCACCTTGCACTCATTCAACTTCAAATTGCCCACAAAATAATACACAAACCACACACATACCCTTCTCTACAAAATATTGTCAGGCACTACTTCCCACCATGTTGCCTTTGCTCAGGTAATCAGAGCCTACTAATAACTTTCAAATCCCATAATACTGCTGGAGGCTCACTATACTCATCCTGTGTCACCAGACAGTGGAACTCCCTGCCTTTCCCACTAAGACAGGACAGCTGTGCATCTAGCTTTAAGCACAACCTAAAACAGCACTTAGACTCCTCCTGGCTCTCTTCTTGTTCACACACTGACTGTCTATCTCAGATGTTTAGACTACCACCAGCCCCTGACTCTCTATTTCTCCTACCTTATCCCGTAAATGTAAAGAAATCCTATTTATAACTGTATACTGCTTTTCATCACTCCCATTTGAATGAAATTTGTAAATTGCTGTATTTGTAAATGCAACCTGTTTATTGTATTCACTGCTAAGGAAATCAAATTGTAGCAACCTCTGTCTCGGTTGTATTACCCATTGGTTGGATAATTCTAAAATCCTATTTCTACTGTTAAGAAACTGTTTTTTTTTTCTGTGTAAATTCTGTGCTTTTCTCCTCAGGTCTTCACTGAAAATAGGCCTGAGTGCCCAGTTGGACCATCCCGGTAAACAAAAGGCAATAAATAACTAAATTTTAGTGTTTTGTTTTGGTAATTTCTTTTTAGCAAAACACAAGCAATATAAAGATGTAAATATTATACAGTGACCTTTGAACTCCTGGTAGTAGCAAACAATCAAACTACCAAAAAATAGCACTTTCTCCAGTTTTAAAACTGCATTACTAAAAGAATAAGGGTTGACCAATACAGTGCTCTGGAAATTCAAAAGTAATGGTCATCCTGATAGAAAAAAGAATACTATCAGGTACAATAAGACAACTTCAGTTATAGACAATAACTAAATCTGAAGAGGCTTCAAAACTCTTTATAGTCGCACAGTTATCCCATGTCTAACACTTGCACCTCCACCCCCTCCACTGCATTTAAATCCTAGGAGAACTTGATCAGAATCTTTCAGCCAATCTTTTCTGTACTACACTGTGTACCATTTACACAGAGTGTTATAAAATCAAGTTATTTCTTCTAGGCCATTCTTGTAGTGTTGATGCAGTGATTATAGACAGATGTCAGCAATGTTTTCATAGACCTTATCCCAATCTTGTATTCTTTTATGCACAAAGTGCTCTTTTAATCCTTTACTAATACAGCACATAGCAATGTTACCATTCTAAGTTTTTTAAAAAAAGTGAAAAGAAAGCCTCAATATTTAAAAGCTATGTATTTCAAAGGCTGTGCTTGCTTTTGAAAAGTGGCAGTCTAGACATTTAATTGAGATACATCATTAAAATGCCTAACTTCTAATGGATACTATATGTTATTTTAACTATTTGTTGACTGGGTAAGCCCACTGGACAAATTATCTGTTTTTCAATGGCAGTTTTGGAGAACTGTCTGATTAAGTGACTAGCTCAAAGTCACACGGTATGCAAATAAAGGTAGAAAGAATAAAACCCTGTACCACAGGCACAACAGGTCAGGCATTTGATCCTCAACACTCAATACCAGACATTGGTACTGTGCATAATTTATTAGCCAGATACCAAATCAGTTTATGCACTGGACAATACCTTGAATCCACAACTGTGCAAAAGATACTACCATTTCTAGAAGAAGGCCCATTTAATTCCTAGACTAATGCATGGACTTTAGGAACCATGCAGACCATGTCAAATATCTTTGGTGTACCTGAGCTTACACTAGGTTCTAAAGGATTTGGTTACACTTGTAAACTTAGAGGCAAGTATAAATCAGCAGTGTACACCAATAACAGTATGCCCCCTACTAAACTCCATTAGAACTACTGGTAATACACAATGACAGTATTGCAATATGGCCTGTACAGGTCTTTCTGCAGCTCACTGTTATTAATAATGAGTGCTAGTTATTTTCTTATGGTATGGTTTTAAAACAGTGCTTTGCATTCTTTTTTTTTTCCTCAATTTTTTTTAATTTTCAAATAAAATAACATTGACATAATATTTTTAATATAATTTTAAACAACTGTATACAATATTTACAATAGCCTGACTTTCAATTATATACACTGTATGTTATTAAATATAGCATTAACAAATCAGTTATCAGAGATACAGTATTGTTTATTGCAAAGCGTCTAACCAATATATAACTTTTTTCCAATGATTATTTACCAGTGGCCTGGGATAGATTCATAGTTCTTTGATTTATATTTCCATCAATGCAGTTGTCTTCAGTAAAGTGTAGAATTCTTCCAAGGTCAGGGGTGTATTTGAATTCCACCTTCTGGTTATGCATTTCCTAGATATAGAAAGTATTGTCCATAACAAATACATATTTGTCTTATTCAGGTAGGGACCTTCATTTACATTTAGTATAATCAATGCTTTAGTTAAGGTAAAGGATTCATTCAATAAAGCTTGTAAAAAATTATTGATTACATTCCAATATGATTTAATGTTATTACATTCATAAAAAATGAGTCCAGTCTGCTTTATTTGACTTTTCACCCCTCCAGCAAAAACCATTTGTAGTAGTACTGATCTTTTTAATTCTATCTGGTGTTAAAAATGCTCTATGTATTTCCAGTTAAATATTTTCTAGTACTGTGTGTTAGAGGTGTAATTAATTGATAATAAGATGTTAGTTTTAATTTCTTCTGTTAACTGCAATGACTGACCTTTTGTTAAGAACTGCCAGTATGATGGCTTGGGAATTGTTTTATATGGTATTAAATTAACTCTTTATATAGATTTGAAATGGAATTTTTCTTTTCACAACTATTATATATAAATTCATACAGAAAACTTATTAGATTTGGAATATCTTTAAATGAGGAATTATTAATTAATCTGCATAAATCTTGAATGTACATTAAAATGCTTTGTAAGGTTAACCAGTCGTGTTGGAATATTGTAAGCATTTTTTATCATATGTATATCTACATTTAATTTATTTACACATTGAAACCAGCATAAGAATCCATTTTCTTCCCAGCAGTTTATTGTTTCCCTATATATTTTCTGAGGAAAGTTCTTAGTGATGGTAAATGGGATTATTAGGTCAAACCAAAGTTTTAGATCTATGTTTGCATTGATAAGTTTCCTAAAGGAATTGATGTAATGATTAATCAGTGCTGTTTTAGAAGGTTTTGCGATATTATATTGTATACATATGCATCGTATGTACCAGGGTTTGTTTGATTTGTCTACTATTAACAATTTTTTTAACATATTCAATTCATTTGTTACTATAGCCATTGCTAATTCTTTCTAGTTGGCAAAATAATTTGGGTTTATCCAGTCTACTGTAGTTTTAAGCACAGATGCTTTTATATAGGTTTCTATTTCTGGGAAGCTCAGTCCTCCTTGTTTCCAGGGTCTAATGTGATGAATTAGAGCTACTCTATTCTTTTTGGGATACCACAAACATTTGATTAAACATGAGTTTATTTCTTTAAGAATGCATCTTTCAGGAATTAACTGTATTGCTAATGCTATATATAGTATTTTTGGCAATAAGACCATTTTTATTAATTGCAATCTATCTTCAAAAGTTAATATAACTTTGTTCCACTGTTCTAGATATATTTTATTGTTTCAATAATGTTTTTATAATTTATTAATATTGTTTCGTTTATATTTTTGCATAACACTATTCCTAAATAATTTAGCGTAGGTTCTTGTTTTCCTGTGATGGATTTATCTGTAACTTGTAGTTATTTTTTCTTATTTAAAAATAGAAATTTTGATTTTGATCTATTAAAGTGTAGACCTAAAATCTTATAAAATTTCGCCATTACTTCTTCTAGCTCTCCTAATGACTCTCTGGAGTTTGATAGGGTTAATAAAATATCAGCAAAACGCATTATTTTAGATATGTACTGGTCATAGACTCCTATTCCTTTTATTCTTGGATTATTGCGTATTATTTTTGCAAGTATTTCTATAGTCAAAGCAAATAAAATAGGAGAAAGGGGGCATCCTTGTTTTGTACCTTTCATTATATGGATAGATTCTGAGGTGAAAGGACCTAATTTAATGTAGGCTAAGTTATTAATATACATTTTTTTAGTAATAAGATGAAGGGAGGAGGAAATTCAAATAATTCTAAAGTTTTAAATAGATATTCCCAGTTGAGGGAATCGAAGGCTTTTTCTATGTTGAATCCAATTACAAGTGTTTCTCTGTCTTCTTTATTCACATAATCTATGAGTAAGTTGTTGTGTCTTTTTCGGGTTTTCCCGGTTAGGGGTCGCCACAGCAAAACTCCGGTCCGCTAATGATTGGCAGTAGATTTTTATGTGCCGAGTTGCCAGCCCTGATGCACAATCTTCAATGAAGGCACGCCCATTCATGCATGTCTCCACACAGAAGATGCTCTAGCTGAGAATCGAACAAGACAACGTCTTACTGTGAGGCGACAACACTACCGTAGCACCAAGTACCCTTTTAAAATTATCATGTGTGTGCCTGTTTTATAAAAATCCAGTTTGATCATTATTAATTGTCTTTGAAAGTGGGATTTTCATTCTGTTACCTAGGATTGACATGAATATTTTGTAATCATTATTCAGTAATGATATAGGTCTGTATGAGGTGCAAAGGTCTGATGGTTTATTATCTTTCAGAATTGGTGTTATGAGAGAATATTTCCATGAGGGTGATATTTTTGCTTCTGACTGGGAGATTGCTGATAAAGGGAAGAGTTTGTAAATTTCCATAATTATACATCTATCCCTGGAGCTTTGTTAGATTTACTTTCTTTTATCTTGTCAACAATTTCTTTGTAGGATATAGATTTTGTAGATCTAGTTTTACATTTTCTGGAATTTTTTTTTATATTGGTAAGGTTTGTATCTAAGTTTATTTGGTTGGTATCTAAATCTTCTTTTTTGAAGTGTTCCATATAATGGAACTGAAATGCTTCAAGGATGTCTCCTATATCTGATACTTTTTTTCCTTTCTTTTCATGATATATACTACTAATGTTATTTGCTTTAGATTGTATTTTAATTCTTGCAGATAAGTTATGTAGATATCTGGGGGAGGTGGCTAATGAGTTTATTTTTAATTTTTCTAAGGCTAGACAAGTTTTGTGTGTTAGAATTTCATTATATGATTTATTATATTCCTCTAGTTCTTTTTTCACTTCTGGACAATTCTGATTTTTTTTTTAGATTTTGCTGTCAAGAGTATGGTTTGCAAGTCTAATGATTCAGATGTTCACTCTCTAACTTTGTTTTTGTACTAGCTAAGGGTCTTACCAAATAAATAAGCTTTTAATG
Source organism: Protopterus annectens (assembly GCF_019279795.1). Taxonomy (NCBI): domain Eukaryota; kingdom Metazoa; phylum Chordata; order Ceratodontiformes; family Protopteridae; genus Protopterus; species Protopterus annectens. The sequence goes on from NC_056749.1 coordinate 758,142,997, forward strand.
AGTCCCAAACCATGACTGTACTGATTTCTGTTGTATTATTAATTTCAAGAAATAACTGTAGTTCTGACAACATCCAGAGTCTGAATTCTTTAATTTTCATGATATATGATGGAATTCTAGTTGAGAGGATTAAAGGTTTAAACTCTATTTGGAGCTTCATTATCAGACAGTCATGATCTGAGAAGGGGCATGGAACTATTGAGAAGTTGAGGATTTTTGTTTGTAAATCTTGAACTATGAATAATTTGTCTATTCTGGTTTGTGTTCCAAATCTATGGTCTTTATGAGAAAATAATAAGGATTTATCATCTTTTACTTTAAAAGTGTCTATTAAATGAAATGAATCAATCTATCCTTTTAAGGATTTTGAAGTAGTTGCTATCCAAAAAGACTTCTTGGTGGTTTCAGAAGCTTCTAAAGTACAATTAAAGTCTCCTCCCAGTATAAGATTTCCTTTATAATTGTTGGAAATAAAATGTAGGTGTTTTTAACCATTCCTGCTCCAGTTTCTGGGAACCAATATAGATTAGCTAAGGTCCATATTCTGTTATTAAATTTAATTATAACAAATACTAGTAGACTGTCTTTGTCTTCATATTTATAAAAAACTTTTGGAGTGATTATGTTTTTCTTCCAGAGAATTGATACTCCTTGTTTCTTTGTTCTATAGGAGGATTGAGCTAAGACCGTATAGTCCTTAGGGTTCCAAATAAAGCTATCATTAGTCTTAAAATATGTTTCCTGGAGAAATAGTATGTGTGCCTTATTTAGATTTAAATATTGTAGTAAGTTTGATCTTTTATTTGCATTACTTAAGCCATTAGTATTTAATGATAAGAATGTTAAATCCATTTCAAGTTATTGTTGGAAGAAAAATTTTGCTTCTTTTTTTATTTGATGATAGTAGTTATACCTTATTCTCTGATAACATTGAATGTTATTTTTATGTGTGTAAACTTGGGAGTGTAATTTAATGCTCTTTCTTCTTTAAATACAAGAATGGTAAAATTCTGGTCAGGCTTTAAAAAAGTACTTCTATAAAACATTAATTCTAAAGTATCAAATACAAATAAATATGAATTTCCCATTAAACATGGAATGAAAGTCATTCCTAATCCAACAGATAAAGATAGATCTATTGGATTATCATACATACCTTTAACCAGCAATATCAACTGAGCTCCATATGTTAAATTATTATATGGAGAATTTTCTTAAAAGAGATATGAACTTCTAATTATTCTATTATTATTCTATAGTATTTTATATATCAGGATGGAATGTTAGTAGTGTAAAAAATTATTATGTTGACATAGAAAATATCCAATATTTAGTTCCCCTTAAGAGATCCCGAACGTGTCAGATATGTCATTTTGGATAAATTAAATGCAACAGAGGAGCATACACTAAATAAGCCAACAACAAATAGATTATTACTAAAATAATTTTACTAAAAGGACTCTGTAGGAGACAATGAGTGATTACCAATGAAATATGAATTTACTGTAGGTTTACTATCTTCCTTTACTTTCCCCATGCTTCAGCTCACCAACTTCAACTTGCACTTATGAAAAGACATGGCTTATCAGTGGTATCCTGAATCTGAGTAGAGGCGCCCTACATTCTAGTGTGCAGTGCTTTTACATATTTATTGATTTACAAAGCAGAGTCTAAGAATAAACTATGATCACCCTGACAATTCCCATCCTGCATAGAGCACCTCCTGCTTCCAGAATGGTAATCACATCAGGTCTAGAATGAATGTGTAGGTATCCATATGATAATCAAGACTTACCTTAGGTTAGTATTAATCAAATAGTGTTTAGAGCATCTTAGAGAGTTCTCGGGGTAGTTAGAATACTCTTAAGTCTCTCCTCCCTTGACAAAAAACAGACATTTCCCTTCCATTTCTTTCCCTTGTTTTAAATCAGTACTAATAAAAGAAATTCAGCAAACATAGGTAAACAGAAATAACATTCAGCAGTCTGTCTTGTACATGACTTGCAATCTATTAAACAAGTCAGTGACTACCATCACTTTAGTAAGCATTTTAAAGAAAAATTAGAAATAATTTCCTAGCTCTTTAAATTCTCTGATAAAGCAAAAAGTTAGCAATAAGCTATTTTAACTAAAAGTGTAAAGCATTTCAATTTTTCCTTGCATGTATACATTTCTACTTATATTGTAGCTTCAATAGCTGTCTTTGAAATCTGTACAATACTTCACTTCTTCAAATCATTCCTTTTTCAATTCAGGTTTTGTTTTGTCAAAACGACAACAATATTTCAAGGGCACAACTAATATTTAGACCGATGTTTCAAACAAATAACTTGTCAGTTGCCAATTGAGTTAGTTTAGAATGGAAGGCTAGTGCAAATATAGCATGTTGCAAAAATATGTATTTTTTCATGTGCTCTAGAGCCTGTCATATGCAAGTGACATATATAATGTAGCATATATACAGCAGATAGCTTATGGATTCAGGTTGTTAAAGTAAGTTATGTTTATTAATCAGGCAGTTTTATTTAAGTTCGCAAGTAACTTGGGGACATTTCAGTTAAGTTTCCAGGAATGTGTAGTCCAATGTGAGTAATTGTGTCCACTTTTCCTCATAAGCATGTGTCACAATTCATTAAACAAAGCAGAGTCTAGCATATGTCTAATAATCATTATAAAGATAAATAATAGTAATTTACTAGCTCTTCAAACTTTCTGATATCGCAAAATGTTGGCAGTAAGCTATTTTTAACTGGAAGACTAAAACATTTCAATACTTCCTTGTGAATATACATTTTTACTTATACTGTAGTGTCAAGAACTGTATATCTCAATGCATTGGCTGCATGACAGCTTACTTAATATCTAGATGGAAACAAAAAGGTTGTGAGGCATGAAAAAATAAATTACTTTTTAAATACATTAATGGAATGCCAGTCAAAATCAAGTATAAGAAAAACAAGCAGCACTCAACTCAAACCACTTCTTGCACTGCAGTTCTAATTATAATTTATATTCAGCTTTATTAAAGTACCAAGTAACATGCTGAAAGTAGAAATCTCTGATGCCCCCACTTGTAAAAATGTTTCTTATCCAAAAAAGACATGCTGCCTGACAACTATCTATTTGTTTCATGGGGAAAACATGATCAAAGTAAAAAATGAAAAGCAAACAGGAAATAAGCTCAAGATTCATTGCTTAAAAGGATTACGGTACAGGTTATGGACCACATGATTGGCATTCTGTTTAGTTTACAGGTAAAGCCTGCAGAGATGACTGGAAGTCTCCAAGTGTAATGAGCTTCTTAAAATAATGTAATCCTGTCCTTTATTACAAATACTGTCATATGTATTTCAATACCCAAGGCTTATACATTATCTAGTTAAGTATTCTCTACATGGCAACAACAGAAAGGCTTTCAATGTTGGCAATTCTTTAACAGTATGCTTAGTAAAGCTTACTTGCATCTTATGATCTCAGCCAAGCTTACCTGATGGTCATTAAAGTATTGCTACTTAAATACAGAGCAGCAGGTACTTTGAGTAATAAGCATAAATCAACAGTACAAAAAATATGACAGAAACCAGACCATTCTGCAAAAATCAAGAACAGATGAAAAGCCACTCTAGTACTTGTGTCTACCTTGGATGGGGGGGGGGGGTACTCTGCACATTTACACTGCATAACTACTCCTTGCCTTGCTTCGACACATCTAGAGTCACTACATGGAGGAGTGGGGTGCAACAAGTATGTCACAATTTAAAATATCTCTGGCTGACTGTGATGGCCCTGACACATTTGTCATACCTCTCAACCTCAGAGCAAGAAATCTGAACAAAGCCATACAAAGAAGTGGGACAAAGGCTCAAAAATAAGGACAATTTTTAAATATTGCTCTTATAAACTTAGAAAGATAATAAAATAGGTCTTGCATTAGTATGAATTTTCTGAATGGTATGAAATCTGAAACGCAAATGTCTATCATTATTTTCTAACGTCAGTCTTTAATGATTTGTCACTAATTTTCCAAAAAAAACACAATTTTATGAAAAATGGACCAAAAATGTGATGTAAAAATATAAAATAGCCACACAATACAGCTGGGAACCTGTCAAAGAAGGGACACTTTAATATTAGTACTGCTAACTTGAGCAGCTGACAAAATAAAAGAATCTACATGCATTTCTGAAATAAAAGTAATCTATAACTCTGATTATTACAGTTATTTCTTAATTGTAAACCCTCCATGTTTTCTTCCAAAATTGCTATTTTTGCGGAGGGATTATTAGGGGGAAGAGCAACATTTTGAGCCAAAATCAGGGACAGTTGAGAGGTTTGGCTATGCCTAATTCTATAAAGCAATTTATTTGCATGTACCTCTCAACCTGTTAATGCAATAAATCTGGACAAGGCCAAATATATTGGGAGAGCATATAAACAGTACTAAAATTGCTCTTGTATAAACTGAGATAGTTGATAGAACAACGGGTCTTACTTTAGCATGCATTTTTCTGAAGGTTATGAAGTCTGAAACTAATGTCATTATTTAGTGACTTAATTCCTAAATGATTTGCCAGAAAACCACAAATTTTATGAGGAACAAACCAAAAATAAGAAGCAAAAATCCATTCATTCTTTGAAAATCTGGACAGTTGGGAGGTATAGTTCAGCTGGGGCTGTCTTTAAGTTTGCTGCCTCCCCCCTCACAAAACCATGGTTGAATGGAGCCTCCCCCTGCAGCCATTCCAATGATCCATTACTTGGCTATTTCACTCCATTTACCATAAACACTAATGTGCATACCGATTTACTTCTATGATGATTTGGACTTCATTTGAAAGTTTTATTTTGCATTTTACAGCACAAACACTAAGACATCTGCTAAACAAACTTAACATTAAAACTTCTCTGCCCTTGAAACTCACATTCCTTAAAACAGCATTGAAACCTACATTCAAAAAAAAATACATTTTACCAGTGGCAGATAAAGATTCATTCTGGGCTGTTTTCACATCATAGGCCCCTTGCATATGAAACATACATGTGCTCTTTGATACACCTTCCTACTGTTTTGAACATTTTTTCAGTAAACTATGAAACAAAATGCATGCACCAATAATGACAAAACTGCTCAATTCAGAACATATTTCCAGTAAACAATGAAACAAAATGCATGCACCCATAATGACAAAACTGCCCAGTTCAGAACATTTCCATCATAAAAGTCTACTCAGACTTCGACAGTCAACCATTATCAGTAAATATGCACAATTCTACAGTCCACCATTTTCAGTAAATATGCACAATTCTACAGTCCACCATTATCAGTAAATATACACAATTCTGCAGTCCACCATTATCAGTAAATATGCACAATCTCTGAAGAAGTAAAAAAGTCATCTAAATAATTCCACATTAAATAAATCTGTAACTAATGAAGAGGTTGCTGCTAGCCAACAACTTTATATTTCATGGTTTCATCGAAAAATAAAGTGTCTGATGCCCCTGAGGAATAAATTGCCTATATTACATTAAAAATGATAAGCTAGCAATATTGCAATAGGAAATGGATGGCAAACTGATAACAGGCTCATAGTTAGCATCTTAACTTTTTCAGTACGGCAGCATTCACACTTGTGGGAGTAGAACCAACAACCTTTTGTATCAAAAGCAAGTACACAACCTGTTGTGCTATTAACAATGCAAGCTGACTTAGCATAAGCAGCACTAAACTTCTCTTCCCCTGCAGCTCTCAGCTCCATGTAAAATCTACTCAATACTGAACTGTATCTCAACTTCGCAGCACAAGAAATCTGGATAAAGCCAAATTTATTGGGGGGGGGTGGGGGTGGTCAAAAGCCCAAAAACCAGGGACACATTAAACATTGCTTGTATAATCTTGGAAGGTTGCTAGAATAAAATGCTGTGTTACCACCATACATTTACTGCCAAGGTCCCTGTGCAAAAGAGTCAGAGCAACATACCACTATGCCAAATCAGCTGCTTTGTGAAAGAGAAATATTGTGTTACCACCATACATTTTACTACCAATGTTCCTGTGCAAAACAGTCAGAGCAACATACCACTATGCCAAATCACCTGCTTTGTGAAAGAAAAATGCTATGTTACCACCATACATTTTACTGGCAAGGTCCCTGTGCAAAACAGTCAGAGCAACATACCACTATGCCAAATCAGCTGCTTTGTGAAAGAGCGGAAGACTGAAACTTAAATGGCTATCATTTAATGAATTCAGTTCTCACCATAGCTGTCAAACTCTTAGCACAAAACACCTGGACAAACCCAGTAATGAGGGAATACAGCCCTCAAACATATTCAGTGAATTCAGTTCTTGCCATAGCTGTCAACCTTAACACAAAAAACCTGGACAAAGCCAATAATGGGGTAATACAGTCCCAAAAATAAAGACAAATTTCAAATATTCATCTTATAAACTTAGGTTGTGTTACTATATATTTTCTGAAGAATATGAAGTCTGAAATTCAAATGCCTGTCAATTTTACTTCTGACGGAACAAAAACAATTTTTAGCAGAGGCCGAGGGAGAAATACTGCAGACACATGTCTTTGTAAAATGGCAGGACACCAGAGCAAATCCACACAAACACAGTGATAAGATGCAGACTCCACACAGAAGGCACCCCAGCCAAGAATCAAACCTGAAAACCTATAGCTGTGAGGCAACAATGCTACCACTGCACCATCAAATATGTAAGGAGTTAAACATTCAGAAACCTGAAGTCTGAAATTCAAATGCCTGCCAATTTTATTTAACAAGAAAAAAACAATTTTCAGCAGAGGCCCAGGAAGAAATAATGCAGACATGTCTTTGTAACATGGGAGGACACAAAAGCAAACCCACACAAACACAGGGAGAAGATGCAGACCCCACAAAGAAGGCACCCCAGCCAAGAATCAAACCTGAGAACCTGCAGCTGTGAGGCAACAATGCTACCACTGCACTATCAAATATCAAGCATTGCAGTATTTAGAAACCACAGATATTATGGAGGAACAGATCAGATCAAATATGAGGCAAAAATCTGCAATTTTTTATACAAATGGTGGTGGGTAGGGAATTCAGGTCTTTAACACCTGCATACAAGGTACAGGGTTCAAGCCTGAGGTACTCCCTACCACACCATTGGGGCATTTTCACACACACACCTCCATTGCGAGATCTTCCTGATGAGGTTGGAGGTGACTTCTAGGATCTTGCTCTGACATGTTTCCCAGTCTGGACTGCTGCTGAAACAGACTGCACATTCTCCAGACTGTCTCAGCAGCAGTCCGGACTAGTGCGCATGCGTGAATTTTTTTTCTTTAATTTTCTTTTAATTTCTTTGTTTTACAGCTGGGGGGGGCCTGCAGTCTGGCAGTCCAATAGCATGGGCCACCCCTGCCCCAATCCCAATAAGCATAACAGTGACTATCATTAATCTAATAAATATTGTAATAACAATTAATTAAGTTCACTATTCCAGTTAGTCTACCTTAAAACTAGATTATTTTAGACTATTATTTATCTATGTATAGATAGTGAGTTATTAAATATGTACAGCCTATATTAGTAGAGTAAATAGGAGAGAATTTAGAAAGGAAGACAAGATGCAGTTAAAATAATAATGAGAAAAGAGAGAAGAGAGAGAAAAAAAAGAGAAAATTAAGAGAAAATGCACATATACTATGTATGCTGATTTACAGTATTAATATTTTGTGCTATATAATCCTCCTTCTGTGAAAGAAAAGTACACTGTTTTACATACCTGAGGTAATGTGAAAACTCTCATGTGTCATCTATTTTCAAAAAATATAGATAAAGATTCCAGTAGTTAGTTACCTTTGTTTTAAAATTACAAGCAGTAAAATTGGTCCTTTAAAGTAATGTTAAAACAATTCATATCATAGTAGATGCTTTGAGAGATTTGGCTGTAACAGTATCAGTCTTTTGTTTCTTCTTATTGACGTCTGTCCAGACATTTGTTTCTTTTGTTCTCTTGAGAGACAATGACATCCAATCCATATCTTCTGGTAAAGTAAGCACATTATTAGTTTTAATAAATGAAGAGGCTTCCTCTAATTCAATAAAAGTCCTCATCTCGTTGGCATACAGTATTCTTATCTTAGTTGGATATGCAATTGTACCTTGATGTTATTTTGTTTCAGAAATTTTATCATTGGCTACACTTTTTCCTTTGTTCCATTATTCTAGATGAATAGTTGTTATCAAATCTTATCAGCCTCTGGTTATATTTTAGAGGTGCCTTCCTCCAAGCAGATCTTAAAATCAGTTCCTTGTCCAAGTATGAAGGAAATTTGATAATTATTGACCTAGGAGGAGAGTTTGAGTGGCAGGTTTCCCAAGAGCTCTGTGCGCGCTTTCAATGCCAAAGGAAAGTCCTTCTTTCAAATTTAAAAAGCCAGGGATCCAGCTTGATAAAAAGGAAATAATATCCTCACCTTCTGTGTTTTCATGTAATCAAAAAATCCTGATGTTATTTCTCCTCTCCCTATTTTCCAAGTCATCTACTTTATTAACCAACCAAGTGTTTTGTTTAAGAAGCAGTTCTTTCTGTGTTTCCTCTTCCTTAAGTATGCTTTCTAAGTCATTTACTGAAACTTCTATTCCTGTTATCCTTGTCTGGTGTTGTAGCATTTCCTTGAGGGTATCAGCCTGTTTTTGACTGCTTGTTTTAATATTTTCTAGGTTCTCTTTAAAATCATCCATCTTCAAAGACAACTCCTGCAGGTTAGATGTCATCTGTTGTAGTTCCTTCTTTAAGGCATCCTGGTGAGAATTCTTTGAGTTGCTCATTTAACAAGTGAACATACCTCCAAACTTTTTGACAGGAAATTATTTGTAAAACTTCACTAAAGTTTCTTATTATGTAAATTAGTCCTTTATCTATAAGATTTTATACTTTGAAGGAAAAAACAGAATATTTTTTCCTGTCTTATTTAACTAGTTATATGGAACTCTAAAATACTGCTGCTTTCAGTTAGCCATTCAGGCTCCGCCCCAGTGCTTTACATTCTTGTTAGATAGCAAACACTATTGATATAAAGCTTTAATGAATGAAGAGCTTCACTTGTTAAACACTGAATTTTTGGACTCATCTAGAAATACTGGAGGAGCTAGTCATACATATAAAGTTAACAAATGTAGACTGGTTCTAAGATCTAAATACCTGCCACAATTAATGGTGCATCTATGGAACGGATTATCTCTGTTCATCTGTCAATCTCAGTTGAATTTTTCAAAAAACATTTAGACACATGGGTGGGCTCCAAATTGTTTTGTATTGTTATGTAGTCTGTGTTTTAATTGGCCTATGGCCCTAACACAATTTTAAATAAAGCACTGCGCTATTGATTTAAAATGCTTTGTCATGAGTAAATGTGAATCCGTGGTGGTGGTGCTGCGGCAGCATTGCCGCCTCACAGTAAGACGTTGTCCTGTTTGATTCTGAACTAGAGTGTCTTCTGTGTGGAAACATGCGTGAATGGGCATACCTTTGTTGAAGGTTGTGCGTCAGGGCTGGCAACTCGGCACATACAAATTTACTGCCAATCATTAGCGGACCGGAGTTCTGCTGTGGCGACCCCTAACCGGGAAAAGCCGAAAGACACAACAACATGAGTAAATGTGAAAAAAAATTATGTATTCAATATTTTTCATGTTAATATTATGCACATAGAGATCTGTAAGCCAAATAATGTAAACAGACCTAATTATCTTCCCCAGACAGGGATCACCAAGTCTGTTGACCAAAGCAGTCATGAAACACTTGCTATGTAACCTCATAGGTCTATTTCTATGCCAACTGGAGGTCATCGTTTTCACTCCTTCTTACATTATACCAAATACATATGTTTTCCTGTCTTTTGGTGATCACCAGATCCACACCTAGGTAATGCCAACATTATCTGTAGCTACATTTCCCCATGTTGACATGTATGGGTTGGAAATTGTCAAATTGCAGGAATTTTTCCATTCCTAAGATGTTATCTTCTTTCTTTATGGTTGGTACTCCAGTGGACACTGCCTCTGGACAGCTAGTACAGTTTCAGCTGCAGTTTTCATATTTCTATGCTTGAATGATTTTATCTGAAGTTGTCTTCTTTTAGTATACGAATTGACCAAAACGAAAAGGAGAGTCAAGCAACAAACTAGCAACACCGGTATATAAAAGTTTTAACGTAAACCAAGTTTATTTAAAACAAGACACGTTTTCTTCCCTCTTAATAGGAAGAATTATTCAGAAAAACAAAGAAAAAAGCCAGTTAGGGCTTTTTAAAAGTTCCGCTCCTGTACAGTCAAACCTTTGAGCCAATCAACTAGTCACATTTAATAAAGTAAGGCTCAAAATTTAAAGAGCCAACAACTAATCCAGTAGTTTAAATCACACACAAGTATTAAGCCCTACTATGGGCATGCTTAAACACACATTGTATTATAAAATAAGCCAATAAAGCTAATTTGTATAAACAAACTAATTTATATAAAAGCTATAGAAGAGACAGGTGGTAAAGATAGAAAACAACTGTCTATCAAGTCATATAATATAAATTTATAAACCCTTAGTGGTACATTTAATAAGCTTTAACTCTTATTGTCTTAAACAACTCTTTAGTTTCAAAAGACAAGTAATATTACAATTGTCGTTAAGACCAGGATAACAAAAAGCGTTTAACAACAATTGCCATTCACGTTCACGACATTCTAATAGTATAAAAGTAGGTCCTCCTCTAATGTCATCCATCAATTGGTCAATGGCTAAAAAGTGAAAAGAGTGATCAGGGTTAATGTTAATATGCTTAGCTAGAGCATTATCGCTCTTATTTTTAGTGACCACATAAATATGTTCATAAATCCTATCGCGGAATTTGCGGTCAGTTTTCTCCACATAGAACACATTACAGGTTTTACACTTAGCTAAGTAGATAATGCCCTTAGAATTACAATCTAATTTGTGCATAATATGAAATTTTTTACTTCCAGTTTCAAAAAGACTACTGTTTTTAACACATTTACACATTCTACAGGATCCACAAGCAAAAGACCCACAAATTCTGTTGTTCAATCTAGGTTTTTTACATTCAAGAGACTGTTATTGACTCGGATAGTCATTTGAATGGCACTGGACTTATTGGCATTCCTCCATTGTCAATGTGGTTGAACAATTCGAGTAATCTAGCCACAGGTTTCAGCTTGAATGCGGAAAGACCGGTTTCAGTGTCTACACCTATGTCTGTGAGTACGCAAGGTATTACAGATCAACTAAAGCTTTTTGACTTTAAACTGCTTAAACTGAAAAAACTTCAGCTTGAAGTGGTTTACTTCAAGCAATGTTTAACTAGGAAGTTGGTACCGAAGGGTCTACGTTACTATCAGTACCCGACAGGGTTACTCTCTGACTCTTTATTTCATAAAGAATTGGTAGACTTGTTTAATCGTTCTGGCTTCTCGTTGATGGAACTGATGATAAAACATTATTCCATCCAGATAGATAACATCATTGTTGAAGTAAATGAACTTGACAAGGACACCAAGTCCAACGTTGATTTTGCTAGATACAAATTTGATTATGAAAGAGTTTTCACTAGTATTGATCTGCTTTTAGAGAAACTAAAATCAAACAAAATAAAGAAATTAAATAGAGACCGTGTAGTCTATTCTAATGGGATAGCTTACCCCAAACCCCATGTAGCTCAAGTTTGGCACAACAAAAACTACATAAATGGGTCTAACTATCCGAATCCAACTAACACTTCAGACTGCATGGAGGATGTTAATACAGGTTCGGATGTTAATATTGTTCAAGAACCTAAACCATTAAGATGTAGCGAAAGACTACAATCTATCAACAATAAAAGTAACAATAATGCTAACATGCACCATTCCACCAATGTTACTATTAACCATCCACAAGAACAGGTTTTTCACCAAGGGGCTCCTTCCAAGAACCCATTGAAACCACAACGTTCCCGGAATCAGAGGAACAGAGGCTGGAACAACAGGAGGAAGAGATGAGTGACATTTCATCTTCTTCCTTGGATTATGCCCCAATAAAATTAACTGTATTGAGGAACACTAGTGGTGATTTTAACATTTACAACTTTTCGTCCATCACTATAGAACCTGACCTGGTGGAACTATTGGCAAAGGGTAACATTTTTGTACCTAGCAGAAATATGAACATTGCTAAAACATTGATGGACTTGAAATGCTTTGTGAGGAAACTAAACCTTTCGTTCCTTTTAGGTAACCATGATCCATCTCATGTTACATTTAAACCGTTAAGCACCTTTAACCCCCTGTTACACCCTTTATTGCGTGTGTTTGAAGAGGTTTGTGAACTTGATTTTAGACATATTGCATATACTCGTAAGTTTACGAACTATTCTAGATCATGCAATATTTCTCCTGAACAAACTCAAGCTTTAAACTTGATAAGATCTTCTATGGTACGGTGTATTAAACCAGATAAAGGGGGTGGTTTAGTTATTTTTGACACTACAGACTACAACAGTAGGATGGAAGTAGTGTTAAACAACTCAGCTTATTCTAAGGTATCATTGAATGAATACAATATAGCTTTGTCCAGAGTCAAAAATTACTTCAGAGACTTATTTATTGAAGCCAAAATTGATTTAGACACTTATAATTTTATTAATATTCCTTTTCCAAAGTTATCTATCATGTTCGGCATTTCAAAAATTCATAAAGACACCCTGAATCCTCCTATGAGACCTCTCATAGATGGTCGTACGTCTTTAACATACCCTTGTGCCAAAGTGGTTGACTTTATACTCCAAAAATATCTAAGAAAAATTCCACAAGTTTGTAAAGACTCTTGGTCTTTCTTGGATAGTCTAAATAATTTGTCTATTGACCACGACTTTAATTTTTTGACTATTGATGTAGTCGACCTCTATACTTCTATTCCACATACTGAGGCAGTAGAATGGGTGTCTTTAATGTTGAGAGATTTAAAAGCTCCAACTAATGATATAGATGTGGTCTCTGAACTTATTGACATAATTTTGACTAACAATTGTTTTACATTTAATGGCCAACATTTTTTGCAGCAACATGGAGTAGCCATGGGCTCCCCATGTGGGGCCAGTTTAGCTAACTTGTTTGTCGCCTATTGGGAAAAACAATTTATTTTTGATAAACCTGATATTTCCAATCTTCTTGTGTTTTACACAAGATCTTTGGATGATATTTTTATCATCCTTAAGGGTGACAGACTTGTTGCTGACAGGCTCTTAGAATATTTTAATTCTACAACTTCATTTCTTCGGTTTACACACAAATTTGATTCATTTAGTATTGATTACTTGGATGTAAAACTATTTAAAGTGTCTGCTTGCAATAAGTTGTGTTCCACTATTTACAGGAAACCAACTTATTGTAACTCTTTTTTACATTTCTCTAGTGCACACCCTTTTAAACAGAAACGTTCTATTGTCAAGGGACAACTTGTCAGAGCAGCCAGGATGTGTTCTGTTGAAATAGACTTCCTGGCTGAATGCCAACTGTTACAGAATATGTTTTTGAATAGAGGTTACCCTACTCAACTTGTTCAAGAACTTATTGTTGAGGTTACAAATAAACGTAAGTTATGTTTATTCAATCCTATTCTACTTTTTTCTTTTACTAATAACGAGGTGTTAAACCCTACAGCTGGCACGCTTGACATTACATATCTTACTAATGGTCTAACTAACACCGTCCTGATGGACATTAAAGAACCAGTGGTTAACTTTGGTCAAACAAATCAACATTATAGGTCTTGTTTTATTACAACCTTCAGTAATGACAGTGACCAAATTAAATGGTCTTTATTCAAGAACTGGTGCTTAATGCACAAAGACAACTTATTGATGGAGAGAATTGGACCATCACCAATAGTAGTTTATAGGAGGGGTGCAAATTTAAAAAGTCTTCTTGAATGTAAAAAACCTAGAGTGAACAACATAATTTGTGGGTCTTTTGTTTGTGGATCCTGTAGAATGTGTAAATGTGTTAAAAACAGTAGCTTTTTTGAAATTGGAAGTAGAAAATTTCATATTATGCACAAATTAGATTGTAATTCTAAGGGCATTATCTACTTAGCTAAGTGTAATACCTGTAACGTGTTCTATGTGGGGAAAACTGACCGCAAATTCCGCGATAGGATTTATGAACATATTTATGCGGTCACTAAAAATAAGAGCGATAATGCCCTAGCTAAGCATATTAACATTAACCCTGATCACTCTTTTCACTTTTTAGCCATTGACCAATTGATGGATGACATTAGAGGAGGACCTACTTCTATACTATTAGAATGTCGTGAACGTTAATGGCAATTGTTGTTAAACGCTTTTTGTTATCCTGGTCTTAACGACAATTGTAATATTACTTGTCTTTTGAAACTAAAGAGTTGTTTAAGACAATAAGAGTTAAAGCTTATTAAATGGTGCCACTAAGGGTTTATAAATTTATATTATATGACTTGATAGACAGTTGTTTTCTATCTTTACCACCTGTCTCTTCTATAGCTTTTATATAAATTAGTTTGTTTATACAAATTAGCTTTATTGGCTTATTTTATAATACAATGTGTGTTTAAGCATGCCCATAGTAGGGCTTAATACTTGTGTGTGATTTAAACTACTGGATTAGTGCTTATCTGTTTAGAGTTGCATTATTTTTATGGACTTACTTACTTATTAGTTTTTACTTAATTGGTGTATATTTACATGGATATTTTATTATGATTTGCACGTTGTTGGCTCTTTAAATTTTGAGCCTTACTTTATTAAATGTGACTAGTTGATTGGCTCAAAGGTTTGACTGTACAGGAGCGGAACTTTTAAAAAGCCCTAACTGGCTTTTTACTTTGTTTTTCTGATGAAGTCTTTCTATTAAGAGGGACGAAAAAGTGTCTTGTTCTAAATAAACTTGGTTTACATTAAAACGTTTATATACCGGTGTTACTAGTTCGCTGCTTGACTCTCCTTCTCATTTTGGTCAATTCGTGGAGTTTTCTTTTTCTTGTTACTGACTTCTTTTAGTATACTCCATGAGAAGACAATGCTCTTCATTAACATAGCAATCTACAGAACTATGTTACTTTTCATCATTACAACTGCGACATATGGAGGGGGGGTAATTGCAGATACTGTTACCTGAGTGTAAAGCTGCATTTGTCATCTTTGGCTGCATTCATATAGATGTGTAACTGTATATGCAGGCACTTGGAAGATGGCTAAATATTGTTGCAATGCATACTACAACAAACTGGTCACCTCTTAAAAACCTCCCTCTGGATCAGGCCGTACAGTACTTCAACACTACATTTCTCAGTATACTAAATAATCTTGCACCCACAAGAAGAATAAGATTAAAATCTAAACACATAACCTGTGTAACAAAATATACCAAATAACTCCTATAACAGACAGAGCATGGGTAGCTTATCACACCACTAAGAATAAAACAAATCTCACCATATATCTCTAGCTCCGAAATCTAGCTAAGAAAAAAGTAATATCTGACAAACAAACTTACTTCCAAACATGCCAACATATCCACCAAAGCAACCCCCAAAAATTATGGCAAAACATTAACATCCTTCTCAACCTAGGCTATGTCCCAGACACTTCACCAGTCACCTGAAACAAAACTACCCCCACAGCTTTACAATTCAGTGCTCAATTACTTCTCTTTTAGGTAGCCAACCAACACACCCTCTAACCATACCCACTCCTTCTTTGATTTTCCCCAGTCCCTTTACATTTACTCCTTTCCAGACTAACTACATAAAATCTCTTCTTTATGAGCTCAAACCCTGTTGCCTCACAGCAGACCTACTACCCGCTAAATTCCTTAAAATGGTGGCCCCCTTAATTGCCTATCCCATATCAGTCCTGATCAATCATTTGATTGCAGAGAAATACATTCCCTGCCTATGAAAAATATCTCATATTATTCCCCTACATAAAGATGGGCCTTCAAAAGAACTAACAAATTACCATCCCATTGCGATCCTCTCACCCTTAGCTAAAATCTTGGAAAAATTTATTCACAATCAACTTCATAACCATTTCCTTCAACACAACCTATTTTCTTCCACTCAGCATGGTTTTAGGCCAAAACATAGCACCACCACTGCCCTACTATCTTTTACTAACACCATCCAAAATCTCATAAATGAAGGCCAATTTGTTTCATCCATTTTCCTTGATATTTCAAAAGCCTTTGACACAGTTTCCCACCAAACTCTACTACACAAATTAGCTTCATACGGGCATAGCGCATCTGCCCAGTCTTGGTTCCATAGCTATCTCTCTAATCGTCAACAAGCTACCAAATGGGAAAATGCCCTTTCCCCCCATCTCCCCATCTCTATTCGAGTTCCCCAAAGTTCCATACTTAGCCGCCTACTCTTTATAATATTTACAAATAACATCAGCTCTGCAACCCATCTAGCCTCTATAGTCCAGTATGCAGATGATTCCACAATCATTTGCTCGGCCCCACTTCTCATGAACTTCAGGCAAAAATGCAAACTGCTTTTCAGGGCATAGAAAAATACCTCACTAATCACCAACTTATACTAAACCCTAACAAAACCAAGATAATAGTTTTCAGAAATAAACTAAAAACTTCTCAGTCTCCTGTAACAATACTTTCCTCAAACGGTACCAATATACAACCTACAAGCCAAACCAAACTTCTATGTGTCACTATTGATGATTTCTTAAGATTTGATAGCCACATTGCCCTCACCATCAAAAAGGTCCGCACCAAACTAGGCACCCTTTATAGATCCAAACCTTTTCTCTCAGATAGTGCCAGGCTAGCCACTACCCACTCACAATTTCTTTCCACCCTACTCTATGGAGCTCAAATATTTACCAGTCTACATAATTCAGACCTGAATAGTCTAGACTCCTGTTACAACAGAATTGCCAAATTTGCTACTGGCCACCCTTACAGAAACTACCACTGCTCATTTCTCTCCCAATTCAATTGGCTTGAACTTCCTAAACTGTTAAAACTCAATCAACTGACTATAACTTACAAAATACTTCACCAACCTAATGATTGCCCTGCACCTACTAAGCTAATCCAGCCAAATATGAACCACAGACTACTAAGGTCTTCAAACAAACTGCTGGTAAAGGTTACACAACCCCACAACACACCAGGCTCCCCCCTCTACACTTACATAATTGCCATGCTCTGGAACACTCTTCCCCAACCTATAGTTCAAAACCCTAACTTTCATGAGTTCAAACACCTCCTAAAAGAACATCTTGCAAATCATTGGCTCTGCTCCTGCCTTACTCCTGTTAAGCCTTCTCTTTTCCTTTTCTATCTCTCTCTTATTCAAAGATACCCCTAGTTTATCCTATATTATTTCTCTCTCTCCATCTTGCTCTTCCCTTTAATTTCCTTCCTTTTCTACCCCCTTTATTACTGTTTATCTCCCCTTAGCTAACACTTTACTTACTTTTCTCCTATTACTAGCTAGAGTGGTCTTATGTTTAGATAAACTTTCCTATCTTTCTTGGTTCCATTCCTGGCACTGTTTATTCTCTCCTATTATTTTTTTCAAATGTTGGTCATTCTCACTGTTACAAATCTGTATTTCATGTCTACTATAATTAATAGTATATCTTTTTTAATGATATACTCTTGCAAATCTAATGACTTAATATTGTTAATCTGTTTAGTATGTGCTTAGAATTCTCTACTGTATATTCTGTAGCTTTTCTCCTCGGGTCTCTGCTGAAAATGGGGTTCTGCCCAGTTGGACATTACCTGGTAAACAAATGCAATAAATAAATAAATGCATTTATTTGGAATCCACCCTGTATATTAGCTTAAATGTTATAACTGCTATGAGATATTATTTTTTGACAATTTATTTTCTTTTAAATATATTGAACACAGTTGCTATTTCATTCCATCAAGAAAAACTTTTACAACCCAATTAAAATGTATTTTATAACTGATATGGGTGGCTGTGGTAGTGCAGTGGTTAGCATTGCCACCTCACAGCAAGAGGTTCTCCAGTTCGTTCCTCGGATGGGGTGCCTTCTGTGCGGAGTCTGTATATCCTCCCTGTGGTCACATAGGTTTCCTGCGGGTGCTCTGGTTTCCTCCCACATCCTAAAGACATGCTGTAGGTGGATTGGACACTAAATTGGCCCTAGGTGTGAGTGTGTGCATGTGTGTGCCTTCTGTGGAATGTTGGGCACTGGGCTGGCAACTTGACACCATAAAAAACTCCACTGCCAATCATGAGCAGACAGGTGATCCGCTCCTAACTGGGAAAAGCCAGAAGAAGATGATAAACGAAAATGCAAAGATGTTCACTAAACTACCCCATCTAGAATTGTAATGTATAAAAGATATGACAGCTTGAAATGCAGGCAGAGAAAATTAGACTAAAAATCGTGTATAATTTTGTTGTATTATTGTAAACAAATGGTAAGTGTGGTATACTGATTTCAGCAAGCCAGTTTGTGACCATTAATCAGTCTCTAGGAACAACGGTATCAGCTACTAAAGCACAACTAGTTCTACAATATTTTCCTGCTGCCAATTACATCTCATCAAGTAACCTATTTAGACAGAGTTTGCTACTTTGTGACAACTTGAACCAGCTACAAAGCTTCTCTTATATGTGTTATGTTATATATGTCAAACCATTTGAATTCATACTATATATGGAAGATACTTCAAACTCGGTTTGTTGTCCCTTCAGTAATATAGTTCCCTGCTGAAAGTGCAAAACAAAAAGTAACAAAACTCACTGCTATGCAATTAAAACAAAGCCTTCTGTATTCTGACATGAAAGCTATACCCCACACAACTACTTCATTTGTATGTTCAGTACTACAGTAACCCCCCCCCCACACACACACACACATATTATATACATAATATCTCTATATATAAATATATGTGTATATCTGTGTGTGTGTGTGTGTGTGTGTGTGTGTGTGTGTGTGTGTGTGTGTGTGTGTGTGTGTGTGTGTGTATGTTTGTATTTATATGTATGTGTATATATACCTATAGCTACCTATCTATGAAGTATAGCCTTGACCAATGAATTGAGAATTGAAAATTCACCCCAGGTCTGGGCCTCATGTCTCTGATAAACAGAGGCAGGCGGTAACTATGCCCAAACTCACATACTCCTATATAACCTTTAGAACCTTCCTAAGTAGCATAACCCTCCAAAAATACCCACAATACAAAGGGACAAAAGTGGGTTGGGTTGCATGGCTAGACTTATAAAGACCATAAATAATATAAATAGATGCACCAAAGCAATGTTTGCTTGGAATTTCAGGTGTGAAGAATTAAATCTCTTTTAAATAGTACCAGCACTAAAAGTTATTCCATGTATACTTTTAAATCCCAAAAATATTTATTTAACAAAGACAATGCAGAAATATCTCAATATATTTAGGTAGAGGTAAGTTGCTCTAACAAACAATAAATCAAGTCAGAAAATACCAACAAAAAGAAACATGGATTTCAAAAGAATGTCATAACCTTGAAGCATGCAAATCCAAACATCAATGTTTTTTGCAAAGAACCCCACACACACATACACACCCTGCTACTTATATATACAAAATCTGAGATTACACCAATGTGACAAAGGGCATAATCCCTTCCTTATAATAACAGTCATCTCATACAGATATGACAATCAGCTATTCTGCTGATCATCTGTGGTCAACATAAGAACTGCTGACTTAGTCTATTTGATCTAGATAGAAGACCCTATATATGTATATATACATATATATATATATATATATATATATATATATATATATATATATATATATATATGTACTGGATCATTAAAAGCAGCAGAAATATTGGTCCTAAAAATTATCATTGTTTATAACAATTAGTTGAGCCTACAATGATTGACACGTAATTGTCGAAAACCAAAACATTAATTCACAATGGATCAAAAATATTTTTTTTACCAACTTATTATTTTTACCAACTCTGAGATCACACTGCAGTGTGGAAAAGGGCATATTCCCCATTCCCCTAACCAACTGTTTCCCTACTGTATGTATCGTGGGCATTTATTTAGAGGGGGTATGTTAGTAAGGAAGTTTCTAAAGGCTATGAGAGATATGTTAGTTTGGGCATAGTTACTGACTGCCAGTGTCTATCAGAGACATGGGGCCAGACCTTGTGTGAATTTCTGATTTCCCATCCATTGGTCAAGGCACCATGAACTTGTACTGACAAAGCTGGTAAATTTCAATCAGTTGTTACTTGATCAGCTGAACTGGCTCTGCACAATATTGATGAGTTTCATTTTTGATGGAAAGCAGAGGTCTCATAGATAAACATATTGGTAGATATAAACATTAGCAACTTTCTTTTTGACAGAAGGAGCCTAGAACAGAGAGACTAGTATATGTGAAAAGAGAAAACTAAAAGAATATTGTAAGCTATTTTTTCATCACTTATCTCAATAGACTGTATAGGTATTTACCTGAACCAAAACAAAATTGGCTTACTTCCTCTTATTTCAAAAAGTTGTAAAAGGAAAGAAAGAAAACTGTTAGAAATACATGAAATGAAGCTTAAAGCAGCAGTCTATGTGTATTTGAAACATTAAAAAACTAATTTATATGACATGCTTGGAATCTTGAACATTTTTGTTTGAGCTTTGTTCATCAATTTGCTTTAATCAAAACCTTGATTTGACAATTATGTGAGGTCCTATTTATATCCTATTTATATTGTCTGGATTCAACAAATGAAACAATATGAAGTAGCTTTCAATGACAGATGCATCACTTTCGAGGCACAGATGGAAGGAACCCTACATACAATCCATGTGACTGTAGTTCATTTTGCTGCCCTGTCACTGGAGGAGCTGACAAGGGGATGAAGAGGAATGAGGGGGATGTGCCTTTTTGCCAATCTCGGGAGGGAGAGGGTGGATCATACCTCTTAACCTCTTAGTGCAAAAAATCTGGACAAAGCCTTATAGCTTAGATAAAATTGGGACAGATTTTAAATACTGCTCTTATAAACTTAGAAAGTTGCCATAATAACAGGATTTGTCTTGGCATGCATTTTTCTGATGGGTATGAAATCTGAAACTCAAATGTATATCATTAATTAGTGACTTGAGTTCTCAGATCATCATAGTAATTTGCCAGAAAATCATATATTTTATGAGGAACATACCAAAAATATGAGGCAGGAATCTGGACATTCTGCAAACATCTGGACAATTGAGAAGTATGGGATGAGTTTATTCATCAGGGAAGAGTGTTTTTGCTGTGCTGCTGGGGATTTTGAGAGCACAGTGCAGTTCATGCTAGGACAAGAGATGATGGCCTGTGAGGAGGTCGCTCATATCTTCAAAGAAAATGAGTGTTCTTGCAGTGCCCCATTGTATGTTCTCTTTGGGCAGGGATTCAGGCAGACATGATACTGTGGAGGTGGGATATTCATCTCAAAAGGCCAAAAGCCCAAGATCAAGCCTGGAAATAGTAGAGGGAAACAGGGCATAAAATCTGCCTGCCTGCCTGCCTACCTGCCTGCCTGCCTGCCTACCTGCCTGCCTGCCTGCAATATGATGCTGTCTCCTTGGTCAACCCAACCCTCTCCCATAGCTGCAGAAGGGTAAGAAGTGAGACAATTGGGTGACTGGGAATGTATAGTTGATGGTCAGTCACAGGAAGAGGGAGAAAGGAGAACAGAAAAGTATGGACATACTGGGAGTATCTGACAACTGGAGTTGGTTTTAATAATAGGTGAATTCCACCAAGGGTCTTCCACTAGGATATGACATCCAGCAATAAAATAAATGTCACAATAAACCAAGAAAAGTAGGCGTACACCAATTTGACAACTTAATGAAGTCTATTCTCACACAAAAAATCCTGACTATAACCTATACACATACTTGTAAGTTTTATCATGGGATCTACCTCTACTCTACCTGACTCAGTTAAACACACTGCTGTGGGAACTCACTCCATTCTGACAATCAGATATGACTTTGTAATAGATTCATAGATTGTTAAAAGGCTAATGATCTGGGGGGGGGGGGCTTTTTAAGCCTAACCAGGTTTTCCCTAAAGAATAATGATGTATCGTATCCAAACAGGACACTGAGGTCCAGGCATTAATAAGCTCCCTCTGTCCATAAAGGACATGGGCATAAATATTATCTGGAAAAGTTTCAATGACTCATTTACCACTCTGTGGGCCTACTTTCCTTATCATAATTACCTGCAGAACTGACAAAGTAGTCAACAGAAGTATCCATTGCTGAGTGTTCATGACAGCTTTGGTAATCCCTTTCTAATCTACTCAACATAATCTCAATGTTGTTGTTGTTGTTGTCTTTCGGCTTTTCCCAGTTAGGGGTCACCACAGCGGAACTCCGGTCTGCTAATGATTGGCAGTAGATTTTTCACAAACGCCGAGGTGCCAGTTTGACGTTCAACCTTCAACGAAGAAATGCCCATTTATGCATGTCTTTCAAATGCCCACCCAACCACGGGGAGGACATGCAGACTCCAGAGAGGAAAGCACTACCCGCACTCCAACCGAGAATTGAACGGGAGAACCTCTTGCTGTGAGGCAACAACGCTACCGCTGCACCACCGTGGAAGTCAAGAATATCATTATGGTGTACCCAGAAACAAAACAGGATTTCATCTTTCTTTTATCAGAGCAGGTGTAAATCAAATGGTCTGTTCCTTGCTTCTTCAAGGTAGACCTTGCTGAGTCTTCTACTTCATTGTCAATTGCATGTCAGGCCTTAGCAAGAAAAAATACAAAAGCAAAAGCATTGTTTTTGGTCATTTGTGAAATAAAACTTCAGATAATCAGGCAAATTCTTTAGTATACTAAATGAAGTTACAGACAATACTTAACTCAATGAGGGTAACTTCAAAATAAAATAGAATTTATGCTGCATTGCCTCCATTGACCAAAACAGTTTACTTTCAAGACCAAAATGCTACACATAGATACCATCCACAATATCCCCCACAAAACATGACCGCATTATTTAACTTAGGAAAAAGTATCAGCCAGGCACCCTTGTTAATTCCAGCTACCAAGATTAATATATTTTTCTCTAAGACTGCTCATTCAGAAATGCTTTATAATATGTGGAGAAGACATGGTCCAGAGGCTGATCAACATCCTTCCATTGGTTTACTTTGTTTTTCTGTCTGTGACTGAAAATGAAGCTACTTACAGGCTATAAAGCACTTTTGCTTTTAGTTCCTAGGTTCATAGATATATACTTAGATAATGACCATCAGGGTTTTATAACCCTAGCCACACAAACCCAACTGTGTCTCTAAGTATCATGAACATTTCTTAGGAAGGGGTATGTTTGTTAGGGAGTTTCTAAATGTTCTGTGAAGGGAGGTGTGTCAGCTTTGGCATAGTTACTGTCTACTTCTGTTTATCAGAGACTTGGAGGACAGACCTGGGGTGAATTTCTAATGTCCCTTCTATTGGTCAAGGTTATGCTTAAGGAAGGTTAGGGATGGACTCTGCTTAACATGGATGGGGACCCTTTTTGAGAGCATGGAGATCCTCTGAGACACATATCTGTCTTGCCAACATTTCCTTTTTATATCAAAAGCAAAATTTAAATTCTTGGATTCTCCTGGCAAGGAACCTTTGTGGGTGTTTCAACTGTTGCATGTATCTGATCAGGTACATGTTGAAGAGCACATTACATATAATGATGGGGTCTTTCAAGAGCCAAATAAAGTAGCACCGTGACTTGCTTAGATCTGGATGCCATACTCTTACATATAAGTTGAGCAACATAAAATAATTTTCTTACTACCTTGGCCACATGTTAGTCAAAGGTCAGATTACTGTCTACGTATGTTCCCCGATCCTTGACTACTAGGTCAACACTTAGGGTTGCCTTATCAATGGAGTAAATAACTTGTTTGTCCATTTTCTCAAAGGGTACTGTAATGCACTTATTGTTATTGAGTTTTAGTTTGCGACTCCAAGAAGTAGATGCTAAATAGGAGATGTCCCAATACAAAGCCATGAAGTATCCCACTGAGGACTGCTCTCTTAGTTGAGTTGGTCTCACCAATCCTGGCTCCCTGAGTTCTGTTTGTGACCCATCTGGAAATCCAGTGAGTTATGTAAGGGTTTATGACCAGTTTGTTGAGTTTGTCAACTATACCTGAATGGGGTAATGTATTAAATGCCTTAACCAGATCTAGGTATGTGCACCATTTTCCCCCTCATTAATTGCCTTTGTGACCTTCTCAAAGTAGTTCACCAGGTTTAGTAGGAATGGCATTCCCTTTACAGAGGCAAATTGGATTGGGTCCAATGTCTAAAGTTTGTCTTTGTTGATCATTTCCTGATAAATCATTCCATGACTTTGCATATTAGATTAGTCAGATTAATGGGTCTGTAGTTACTGGTGTTGATTGATGGTCCACCCTTTTGAAATGAGATAAACATTTTGTCCTCCATTCTTATGGTACAATATTGTTTTGATGCTATAGCTGAAAAGTGGCATGTTTCCACTATTTAGTAGGCATCCCATGATACTGTCAGGGACCTCTGGGACTGTTTGGTTTAGACAGTACCTCAGGACCTGCTTCCGGCTTGCTAGTAGCTATTTCATGTGGAGAGGCAGGGAGAAGTGGGAGATGAAGTTTGAGGTGAATTTGTCAGCCAGCAGATTCACTATGCCACTCTACTCAATGAAGGTGGATACACTGACCACCAATTTGGGACACTGATGTGTGCTGCCTTTGAGGTTATGGACATAGCTGTAGAAGGCCGTGTGGTTGTCTTTAGTCTGTAAGGCTATCATGACCTAGTAATTGACCTTGTTGGGCTTAATTAGTACTCTTAGTTTCCTGTTTAATTTAATTAGAGAGCGCTTATCATTATGGGAGTTACTCTTCCTGATTTTAGCCATGACTTTTTTCCTTTTGTTATATACACTATTAAGTTTAGGACTCCACCAGTGTGGTTTGTTTATAGGGTTTGTTTTGGGCTTACATTTTGCAAGTACAGCTACCTCTGTATAACCTTTACATATTTGTACAGACTACCACTTAATAGGATGTAGTTTGCTTTGCAATAGTTCCTAACTGTTATAGGGATTGCTGGAGTTACCAAGCTGATTTTTATTTCAAAGGAAACAGCTTTGTTGTCTGACCTCAGCGGTGGAGTCATGACACTGTGGGGGGAGTGCAGCACTCTCCCATATTGGTGAGTACCATGTCCAGTATGTTTGAACCTGTGGTGGGTGTGAGCACTATCTGGTCAAGGGTATTTGTGGTAATAAAGTCCAGGGATCATTGTGCCAGCAAGTTTGAAGCACAGTATGTTCCCCAGTCTATGGAGGGGTAATAAAAGTCTCCCATGTATAGGGTATTTGGTTTAATGGTGAGTGTCTCCAGTAGGCCTAGGTATGGGCTATGGAATCTGTAGGACAAAGAAGGTTACCTACTGTTTGCTAACACATGTTATGGGACTTTGTCTATGGTGATTTGCATAAGCCATTGCCCTGTTTAATGGCCTAATGCATACTTCTTGCTAATGTAGACAGAGGTTCCTCCATCTTTTGTCCCTGTCTGTGCAGCTGATGTTCTAAATGTGTAGAAGTTGTAGATGGCATTCTACGGTAATTTGTAATATTTTCCCCAGAAATCATTGTGTGCTCTTTTTCCATGCCTATAAACCACTCAGTTAACAGCTGGTAGGCTCTTTTGCTCTAGAAATCATAGATCATCTTTCTTTGTATCTAAGGGGGGCTCACCAATGAGCTGATACATTTTAACCTATTGTCGTTCTACTTTCTTTTGCAAAAATCCTTGGGAAGTATACCTGTATGGGATTCCTGCACCATGTCAGATCAAGCAACTTAATTTACTTTAGTTAGCATGCTATCTGTCACATTCATGCAACAGTTATTTACTTTAACAGAATATATCAGTGGTAGCCGAATGTAACCAAAACAATAGACCTAATATCATTAAAACCTATCCAAGACATTTATTATTGTGAATTATCACCTGTGGCTATAACAGCTACCATACAATGACCTCGTTGTTAAAAATTGGCCTTAAAACACTGAAATTGTTTCATTTTTGATGTCTTTAATCTTCATTGCATGCACTGTTCTGTATCTAGTAACCTAAAATGTCATTTCAGAGCAGTATTTCACAATATTTATTTGATAAAATACTGTAATGCTTGGGAAAATCTGTGTCCAAGAGTCTCAATTTATGCTTGTCAGAGAAATCTAAAACAAAATCACAAATGAAAGTAAAGGATTCCCAGATGTCACGTTTATCTTTCCAAAAAGTGATTTTATTTCCCTGTAATTCAACATGGCATATGTAATAAACTGAAAAAAGAAGCACTAAATAATTATTCTATTTGTTTGATGTCCTAATTTATTTCTGTTTGCTTTCTTTCCTTCACTTCTCTCATGATTTGTTACATCATGGAGGCTACTAAGACTGAGAAATAGGTTACAGCAGTTATTCCAACTACAAAGCCACTAAGAAAATATGGCTCTTAAACAATGATGTTTAAATGTGCCATATCAGTCACAGGGTGCCAGCATCACACCTCAGATAAATAATGTGACCTGGAGTCTGAGCAAAAGCAAGTATTTCAAGCCACCTTTTCAGGTGCAAATGAGAAGGACAATGCAATTCATACTTAATTCTTCTCATATTAAAATTAGTTGTCTTTCCCATAATCAAACTTTCAGTGCCACAAAGAAAGAAAACATTTTCAACTTACTATACTTATCATCTGTCATTATTGGTTCTTGCATTTTTCTACACAGTATTTTCTGCAAATGAATGTTTCCCCTGGTGTTTTTTTTTATATACAGCATTTTTACATTGCAGACAGTGTTTTGTTGAAACAAGTCAGTTCTGGCTACAGTATTAAAAACTGTGACTGCAACACAAACCATGTATTAATCACAATGAGTAGCACCTCTTAATCACAGGGGTCAGACTTCTCACACTTGAACATTGAATCAGTTGTTACTTATAAAAAGCAATTACCTTGTCTACATTTTCAAGCCTTTCATTCAAAAAAAACATTCCTTAAAATGCTGTATCAGAAATGCCCGCTCATGAAAATCAAAATAAGAAAACTAATTAAAAGTGTGGAATTTTGTTGGGCAATCAGAAGTAGGCAGTTACAGCATTATTGTAAGCAGTGACAGAGAAAACCACAGTAAATGACCCTCTTATCACAGAGATTTCCTCTCTGTCTCTTTAAAATGACATCAGAAAGGCAAAGGCACTAACTGTAAAAGAGAAACATGCTATTTGTGGTATCTTTTATGACATAAACATGAAACATGCTATTCGTGGTATCACTTTCAGACCATTCTGGGGTGTTACAAATTAGGAAATAATAGTAACCACTTTCTTTGATACAGAGAAATTAATAATACAGAAACATTCAAGACAAGCTGAAGAACATACTTTTTTCAGGTTTTGGGTGCTTTTTAACTTGAGGTTCATTGTATTTTATTAGAAAGCGCAAAACAATCTGTTGCTTGACGAAGGCTATAGATGCAAATCACAGAAAACAAAGTTGTGCAAAGACATCCATCAAAATAAATTTTTCAAGTTAACTAACAGCAGGAAGACCAAAGAACAGGTCATCCATTCATTTATATAGTCAGTTATGCAAGTGAGGGTCAATGTGATAAAAACTCTTTAAGCAAAACAAAGTAACAGCTGCTAGCTTATCCTTCTGAATATCCTGTTTGGCCCAGGCAAGCTGGGAAATATAATCTCTCTTCGATTTTCTAAATCTGATCTAGATCTTTCTTTTTCTGGGACATATTTGTGGTAGACCTGCCATAGACCAGCCACCCATGTGACATCATCACTATTAAACCAAAACATGTCGGTAGTCTCAACTCACCCCATTGGAGAGCAACTATATTCTGAAATAATTAATCACTCTACAGTGGCACAACAGGGTGGCATGGTGGCACAGCGGCACACTGGTGCAACAAATGACATTGTCACCTCACAGCAAGAAGATGACTGGTTTGATTCTCATCTTGGGTGCTTTCTTTGCAGAGTCTGGATGTCCTCCCTATATATCTTGGTTTTCTCAAGGTGCTCTGGTTTCCTCCCATGTGCAAAAGACATGCAGAAAGTGGACTGGCCACTCTAAATTGGCCATAGATGTGGATGTGAGTGTAAATGTGTGGTATGGAAGAACAACTCCAGCAGATCTAGCCATGATGTGAACCTTGGCTCTAAATTATTCTCACTGCTGAACAAACACATCAACCCCATATATAAATATGGGAACAAGGTGTTCTGAACTGATGGCTTAACTACTGTCAAGCATTGTACTCTTGGCTGGGGAATGAGTTTAGGAACCCTACAAAGAAACCCCGTTTTCCTTAATTGTATTGATGACTGCGTTCTTTTTAACACTATGGGAGGTTTGTGTGAGGAAGATGAGGCTATAAAATGACCACTAAATTGAGAATTTCTTGCTATGAATCACAGCTCACATTAAAATTACAGTCTGTTGCAATATGTGCACCACTGCTGCAGCTGTACCCATAATTTAATTTCCTGATTCACTGCATACCGTGAACAGGACCCAATGATACTACTTCAGGTAGCTGATTTCCTCATATTTGCTGACACCAATTCACATACTTTGGGGAAAAACCAAGACTTCACTTTTGGATGTGTTAGCTTTTAGCCTGGCTACTTTACAGATACATAGTATAAAGCTGCTTTGATCCCAGTCTGTTGAGGCCAATAAGACAACATCATCTGCAAGCATCAGAGCTATAACCCACATGCCCCTAAACTGGATACTGGTCAACATCAAGTACAGCTTGCAAAAAGCATATGATAATCATAAATGAGGAGAAAGACAAAGAAACCATTATGAAGGTGTATGGTCATGCAAAACATATCTGATAATGTGGTGAATGGGGACACAAGTCTTAGTCCTCAAATACAGGGGGCAAATGGCACAAAACAGTGGCTGTCAAACTCCACACTGCTGTAACACATCCTTCAAGGCATTCAGTGAGGGTAATAACCCTTCTCATGTCTACAACAGCATGCAGATTTTACTGAAAAACTCTGTTGAATTCTGTATTATCAGTGCAAGGTGATAGACTGAACCATTTGTTCACCATACAGGATAGAATCTAAGTTCATCTGTTTCAGACATTTAGCTGCAAGATGAGGCTTGCCCTTTAGCACCTTGAAACAGAATTTCCCAGTGAAACTAAAGAATGCAATTTTTCTATATATGTAACACAACTTCCAGACCTTTCTAAAAATGTGGGCAACATATCACTTTTATTGGCCCAGGCTTTCATATGGATTGAAAGTGTTTGTTAAACGTATCTTATAAAAAATATTCTCATCATAGTTATCACAGCAAAGTATGTGTATAATAATAAATATAAATTCATATGGATTGAAAGTGTTTGTTAAACGTATCTTATAAAATTATTCTCATCATAGTTATCACAGCAAAGTATATCTATAATAATAAATATAATTCATATGGATTGAAAGTGTTTGTTAAAGGTATCTTATACATCATAGTTATCACAGCAAAGTATATCTATAATAATAAATATAAAATCATATGGACTGAAAGTGTTTGTTAAAGGTACCTTATAAAATTATTCTCATCATAGTTATCACAGCAAAGTATATGTATAATAATAAATATAATTCATATGGATTGAAAGTGTTTGTTAAAGGTATCTTATACAATTATGCTCATCATAGTTATCACAGCAAAGTATATGTATAATAATAAATATAATTCATATGGATTGAAAGTGTTTGTTAAAGGTATCTTATAAAATTATTCTCATCATAGTTATCACAGCAAAGTATATCTATAATAATAAATATAATTCATATGGATTGAAAGTGTTTGTTAAACGTATCTTATAAAATTATTCTCATCATAGTTATCACAGCAAAGTATATCTATAATAATAAATACAAATTCATATGGATTGAAAGTGTTTGTTAAATGTAGCTTATAAAATTATTCTCATCATAGCTATCACAGCAAAGTATATATATAAAATAATAAATATAAAATCATATGGATTGAAAGTGTTTGTTAAAGGTATCTTATACAATTATGCTCATCATAGTTATTACAACAAAGTATATCTATAATAATAAATATAAAATCATATGGAATGAAAAAATTGTTAAAGGTATCTTATAAAATTATTCTCATCATAATTATCAAAGTAAAGTATATCTATAATAATACATATTGCAAAATCCCAATCTCCAATAAGGCCAGAAATATAATCAACAGATGTAAAATTAACAACCCCCCCAAAATAATCCTAAACATGCCAACATCAGTATCAGAAATCTCTACTTGGGTTCATATGTGCTTATCTAAAGCTCTCAATGTTACAAGCTGACATGTTCAAAAAGTATCATGTTTCAGTGAGCTGGAGCATTATACAAAAGGAACAATGGTTCTTATGTTCAGAATTTACCTGCAGAACCAATAACTGTATCTTTCTGTAGACTAGAATGACAGAGGACCATGGTCAGATACGTCAGATATCGAACTTCAAGTGGTAAACCAAGAATTTTAATACCATCTGAACCTCCAATAGCAGCCTTTGCTTTTCTTACAAGAAAGGAGTAATGTGGCCATGATAAAACATAACGATCATCACCATGGTTTTAGAACTTTACATTCCGCAAGTGGACAGGGTTCAAAGCATTGCTGGGGTCAGACTATGAAGACAGCGGAACATATATCACTGCTTCCAGGTCAGAAAATGGAATAAATTGCTTAATTCTGAAAATGTTCCTTAGATGAAAATATAAATATTATATAGCAACTGACATTTACTTCTTCAGTGTCAGAGATGTTTGTGGAATACTCTAAGACTATTTAACTGAGACATTAACTCAAAACTAGATCACTACAAAAAAATTAAAAGAGACAAATAATGCATCTCATATAAATAGCTATAGCATATATAAACACTAGAATAGCATTAGCAGTCTTTATCTTATATGACTCTGATTTAATCAAGTAAAGTCTGAAATCCAGTTATCCTCTAAGATGTTAAAGTCTCACATAGATTTATGAGATCTGAATATCATCTGCCTGGGAGCAGTTCATTCTCAATACTATCTCCTTTTACAGTCTTACTAGATAAGCTATGCAAAACCTCACAGTGTGAATGCAAACTATCCCGCAATATCCCATGGTCCATGATGTTACATGTTACTGAAATATCAGGGAGCAGGCGAGAGAAACATGATGTCACTCACAATCAGCACCATGTGACCCATAAAAGGTCCAGCTTGTTACTATATCTGGTCCCTAAAAATAAAAAAAAACAGGTAACAATAATCCAGAAGACCATGCATGGTCATTTAGGAATACATTTTGCTGTATACAACCTTCTCAGTAATGTTTCCAATAAAAGAAAGGTACATGGCAGGGAGGTACTTCTTCAGATTAGAGGATGTAAAAATAGTTTTATAAATGAACAGATCATCAAGACCTCTCTCTTAAAGCAGACAGACAATTGCTTCTTGTAACATACATTCACATTCTAAAAATGTATTGGCCCAAGCTTTCAAGTAAGAATTAAAAAGCTATCTAGGACCTGACTCAAGTCTGCAGTATGTTAGATGGAAAGATTAAACCACCTTCCTGGCTTTGTCAGACTTGGCATCCCTAAACCAGACCAATATATGCTCAAGGATATCATTGTTTTTTTGCACTGCTAAGTTCATGTAAGACAAGTGGGAGAAGAGAAGCCTTATTTTGGACAACTTGTCTGCAAAGAAAAGTATAGCCTTCTCACACTTGGAGAAAAAAAGCTGTAAGACTTGTCAACTTGACAAATTGTATATCACTCAAAAGAGCTTGGCTGGATGATTCACTATGGCAGAAGTCGAACTGGACAAAAAGCATAATTTCTTGTATACAATTTCTGAATTTTATGCCACATAATGTACTACATACATCTATGATCAGACCTAATGTTCTGATAACTTACAGTTTAGCTTGTGAAGATTGTACTTATGTCACAGCAATCAATGACAATCTGATCCAACATGATGAAGACTGCAACTTTATATGCAGCCACCTGAACATCTAAATTATCTACGCTGTTATTCAACTGAAGCTGGTTTAATACAAGGATAAGGACACTGATTCTGATGTTTCTTAAATCACTCTACCAACCTATTTCAATATCACTGATGTTACCAATGGAATCCTTATACAGAATCAATCAAGACTGTGGTCTGACCATGACACTGACTCAACACCAGATCAGGTATGATCACATTGACCAAATAGGTCAAGTCTAATGTTTGCTTTTGAATATATGTGGCATAGGAAATCTCCTTAAAGTGGGATCTTTCCATAATCTCAAAGAATCTGAAAACCAGACCACAAGATTCCTTCCCAAATCAGGTACTTGGATCTCCTGGAATGTACCACTTCAGTCTGTAGACAATGAGTAGATATGAAAGTCCACTGACTCCTGGAAGAAAATCCCAGACTCCCAAGTTTACAGTATATCAGGAGATTGCTTACCTTTTAGGCAACTGAGAGAAAGCAGGTTGTGTTCTAACAGCATGAACACATCTAACTTGATCACCATTTTTGTAGACTGAATTGTAGCATCTTTGGCATTGTAGGAACACTGTTTATGTAAAACCACTGTGCACTTTAATGTAGAGTTTTTCCATCCTATTGCTGTACAACCACGGAGTTAGCAAATATAGGATTAGGAGGTCATGGCAAGGGCACATGGCGTCCCACAACAATACTCATTACAGTGTTAGCAGGTAGGCAGTAGGGGAAATAGAAATGTATCTGCTGTGCTTGACTACTATTATAAGTGCTCATACAATGATCATTAATAGGACAGGTGAGAAGAATGTCACAGTTTGTTCTTGCTACAAGGATGTACTATATAATAAGTATCTGCTGCATCTGTCTGTGATAACTCCAGTCCAAATCTTATACTGATGGCAATCACTGGCAATGGCTTGCTTATGGCTCTGAATTAGTGCACAGCCAGGTGGAATAAATGCAGCCCAATGAGGGACAAAATTCCAATTAAGCTGAATTTTGATAGATATTCTGAGACAAGCCATGGATAATCCCAGTTCTGCTGCAAATCAATCTGATATTACATGACATAACTTGAAGCATGGATTATAGACCACATTAACTATGCCACTCTATCAAGATCAAACACCTACAACAATTCTCACTGCATCTCAGCCATTTCTGTAACTTTGCCACCATGAGGCTGTTTTATTGCTGCAG
The DNA here is from genome assembly GCF_019279795.1 of Protopterus annectens. NCBI lineage: Eukaryota > Metazoa > Chordata > Ceratodontiformes > Protopteridae > Protopterus > Protopterus annectens. Next base: position 758,176,417 of record NC_056749.1, read on the forward strand.
TTATCCAGCACCTCCAATGGCCTTCCAAAGGACAGTGTCCACTGTGTGCTGAATCTCCTCAGATTGTTCCTTCTACTTTCTTGACAAAGCTGTCATGAACATCAGGATTTCTGCTTCCTTGTACAGGACATCTGTACAACACATCTCTCTCATTTGCTAGATTGTCTGCAGGGACCTTTTTGAGGCCATCCAAATGCCATTTTTCCATGACCACACCAAGCTCCTGATCCAGGAATTAGTTTCAGCAACTATTGTAACTGATGCCTTTCTAGCACAAAGGTACCTTCTTCCCAAATCCTGAAATATCCCTACTACCAATGTCTTACGGTGTTAACAACTGAGTGTTTTTCTGTATTACAGCTGATCTTTAAAGGAGCTTTCTACTTTTAAATGAGTGATGATTTTCAGCATTGTTATAAACACCCTGAGTAACGATGTGCAGTTGGCTTTCCTCTATGACTTTATTTCACACTACTAATTCTGATTAATTATTCAAGAGATTCCTGCTGTATGCATAATTAGTCCAGCAAGAATGACACCACTTATATTCTGGTTATCATTCACTGCAGTGGAGCTCAGGAAGTTTGCATTCTAACTTCCAATGGGTGGAGCCTAAGCCTTTTGAAAGAATCAAATTATGTCCTCACATTTCAAACAAATGTTCATATCTCTGGAAGCATAGGGGTTAAAAAAGAAGTATAAATGGCGATTCCTTCAACACGAACAATTTTTATAATGGTAGTATGGTTTAGGTTCTAGGTTTTATCTGAATTTTATAAAGTCACAGTAAACACAGTAGCTATTACGTTTGTAACATTTTGTAAACAACTTACATTATCATAACAACCACTCAAGTTAAATACATACTGTCAGCAGCACTTTATTCATCTAGCTAAGAGCATTCATAAGAGGCTAAGGAGTTCTGTCTGTATTACTTGGTTGTTGAGATATTTAGCAAAATGTGAAATCTATTTAAATTAATATCATAAAAACAACAGTTAATATTTTTTTACCTGCAGTAGACAGAAGTCATATATTAACACAGTTGAGTTTGCTGCTGTGTAAGCTTTAAGATGAAATCCTTTTAAAACCTTCTACTTAGTATGGTTTTGGAAATATTGATGCAAGTATGAACAAGCAATATTTGATGCCAAGAGGCGTCAGTAGGAGTTAACTGCAGATGCACCTGGAGGTATCCCTCGGATGTAATGAGTTTTAACAGATTTCTTCACTGTGTGTCTCGTACTTGAGTAGTTTATGCAAATATGCACTTGTTTTTATTGCCTGCATACTACATCATGAATGGAAAGGGTACCTGTATGCAGCAAACTCAGTTGAATATCAAATTAATAAATAAGTACATTTTTGCACTTGAGATGCAATATTTCTGAAATTTTGTCAAGTTTCTTTCCAGTTTACAAAACTGCATTCTGATACATTGCTGCATTTGCCATTAACTTCCCATGCTGCTTGGACTATTTGCCTCAGACACAAATGTAAGTGACTTTTTTTTATGAAATAAGCTAGTGATGAAGAGGTTTAGGCATACAGTTTTTTCAATATTGCATATTACCACTCCTGTGTCTACAGTTCATATCCGGTTAACCTTTGCAATCCTTCACTGTACCCCACACCATTTGTTATATTTTGTCTATCAGGTTAGTCCAGACTAGTTAAAAACTCAGATATTTTATTATTTATTTATTTACTTGGACTTACTTACCAGGAAAAAAACCTTTTCAGAAAAGACTTGAGGAGAAAAGCTCAAAAATAGTGACAATAATCAGTATCTGTTATATAGCTGAACAAATATGCATACAAATATACAGTGTACAGTTGAACATATATAGGTGTAGAATGTACAGACATAATAGTCCATTGTATAATGCTCATTATGCAATGAACCCCCATTAATATTCAAAAACGCGCATGCTGATTGGTCAGCATGCACGTTGTAAATCAGAGTTATAGTAATGGTAAAGGTTCCGTTCACCCGGACTTTTTCCATTACTATAACTCTTTTTTTACAGCAGTGGAGAACACAAGATCTCCGTTGCTTCACACTGTCTTGCTATGTTAAACAAGTTTAACATAGCGGAACAGCTTTAAAAAAAGCAACGGAGATTCTCCGTTGCTTTTATTAAAGCTGTCTCGCTATGTTAAACTCCTTTAACATAGCGAGACAGTTTGTAAAAAGCAATGGAGATCTTGCTTTCTCCATTGCATTTCTTAAAGCTGCCTCGCTATGTTAAACCCATTTAACATAGCGAAACAGTTTGTAAAAAGCAATGGAGATCTTGCTTTCTCTGTTGCTTTTGCCCACAGCTCTGATATACTGCATAGGCATACGCATGGGCAGTACATCAGAACTGCCGCAGAATGCCAGACAGCTGCGAAAGGGTAGCAAGGAGGCATTATACAATGCCATTACTTAAGAAAAGTAATTACTTTTTTTCTTAAATAATGTCATTGTATAATAGCAATAACCCACTTCTGGGTCTGGGTAATGCTGGATTTATCAACGGTTGCCTTTGTTTGGCCACTCGGGCTTCACCCTTGTGACCAAACCACACCAACCGTGGGTAAATCCAGCATTACCCACACCCAGGCATGGGTTATTGCTATATTCAGTTATGGAACATTATGTGATACTTCCTAATATTATAGCAGCAAGAGATGTATCAGCATGTGACATGTTATATACTTAATGCAAATTGTTAGAGCACTTCATATTCTGGAAGCATTCAGAAGATCTTATCACTTTACAGTCGAGAATTTTTTTTTTTTTTTTTTTTTATTGAGGCATGAGGGTTGTAAGTGGATGTGTTGAGTTGAGACTCAGGGGAATTGCATAAGGGGTATAGTACAGTGTGAAGAACTTACAGGTGATTAACTAAGGATATATTATGTGTATCTAAATATCAATGTCCTATGTGACTACACAGTGAATAGTGTATTTAGATGGAATGGAGGCTGTTATGGATACAGTACATTTTCCAGGGTGGAGAGGTACAGTGACATATCCAGATATTCCTGAAATATTATTTTAATGAGGATTTGAAGAGGTTTGGTTTGCAGATCTGTCAAATGTTGGTGGGAATGGAGTTATACATTTTTGGAAAATAGCTTAAGTAAAGAGAGTAACAGAGGGAGTTATGGGAGGGAGTGACATAATGCCAGGAATTTATCATAGCAGACATGTTTCCTATGGGATTATACAATGAAGATAATTACTGAAGGATGGGCAGTTGTCTGGATGTGCAAAAATTTCCCATGTTGGCAATGACCAGGTCAAGGATATTGGAGCCCCTGGTGGGACTAAGGATTAGTTGGTCCAGGTCATTGGAATTTATGAATTCCAAGAACCATTGGGCAAAGGTGTTGGTGCATGAGTAATTTCCCAGTTAATGACAAGGTAGTTGAAATCACCCAGTATTAGGGTGTTTGGTTGTATCTTAATATCTTCCAGTATGTTTAGAAAGGTGTAATGAGAATCTTGGGACATGGTGAGGGATCTGTAGCAAGCTACAATTTGGACTGCAGTCTTACCTAGTGTTAGTTGCACCTGGAGAATTTCAGATGCATTGTGTTGGGCAACTAACCTGGTGTTGTGAATATCCTTGGTGAATATGGACACTCCTCCACCTTTAGTGTTTCAGTCCTGGTTTGCTGGCCGAAAAGTGTGGTAAGAGTTGTAGCCTGGTATTGCAGGGTTGCTCTCTGGAGCCTTGATCCAGGTCTCAGTTACTGCACAGATATCGATGTGCTCCATTTTTAGGAGTGCCTCAAGAGAGTGCATTTTGAGGTTTAGACTTCAAGCATTGAGTAGCATTACCTTCAGATTTTGCATGCTTGTACCTGTTATGGTGGTGGTTTTGTCCTTTGAACTTTGCCTAAAAAGGCACTATATGGGTGGCAAGAGCCTTAGACAGTAACCTGAATCCCAGTGCAGACAGGTGCAGACATCTCTGGCAAAGCATTGTGGTCTGTCGATCATATCATTCCAGGCAGACAGATATTGGATCCCCTTTGAATGACACTAGAAGCTTAGCCAATTGTTGAAGTCAATCATTTTGTCCTTATACTGCGGTATCATTCTGGGTGAAGGCAGGATGCTACTTGGGGCTAGGGTCATACCTACCTGGGCCACATGATCAGAGAGCTCTTCCATGTCTCTTTTCATGTAGTCCAGGGAGGTATGGCTCAAGTTAATCACTTTGATCCAAGTCAGACAGCGAACAAATGAAGGTTGAAGGAATCAAACCCTAGACTACAGGAAGCTGCTCATTTACAGCTTATAGCAAGACATTCCTTTGTGTTAACAGGAAATCATTAGTGTGAGCTGAAAAGTCTCTATATGTGGTGATTACAGCCAAGGAATTAAAATATGCTTGTTTGCATCTTGGAAGGAAATCCATGGCAAAAGTAGATAATATTTTAAAGAACAAATATCATCCCAATTGTCAGCAAAGCTCCACATAGTCAGTGCTACAATTCTCCCACTAATTCATTTTATTGTATTTATTTATATGCAGTTTATTAACTGGGAGAGTCCATTGGGCAAGATGAGCCCTTTTTCAATGGAGGCCTGGAGAGAAAAGCTCCACGTACATATATATAAAACAAAAATTAACAGGAATTAATACAGAATTAATACAAAATATTACAGAAGCAGGATCATCAGAACATAATACAAAATATTGCATAATCTTAACATTAATAAAGTCAAATTGTAGTAGTGATAGTAGAAACAATGCATTTATAGTATACGATGATAAGAGGATCTGAACAACCTGAGATGATAAGTGTTCTCTTTTGTGTGGAGTGCTAATGCCTACATTATGTAAGGCATAAAAGGAAATAAGTAATTGCTAGAGAGAGAAGTGAAGGAGGAAAAACTATCGCTAGGGTTTGGTAGACGTTTGGGAGAAAAAGGTTAGGCAAAGTGTGGGTAACTGGGAGGAGGTTAGGAGGGGTGAGACCTGGAGCATTCCTAAGTAGAAGAGAGATAGGAGTGGAGCAAAGTCTTAAAAGAGGAGAGGTTCTGGGTAGTTCAGATATAGGGAGGAAGTGAGTTTCATTTTCATGCTAGAGAAAATGACAATAGAAGTTGCCCAGGAGTGCATAAAGGTTTGTACACTTTAAGGAGATTCTGATTTTTGGTCCTAAGGGATCTATCAGGGAGATGCATAGTAAGGATGGAGGAGAGGGAGGGGCATTGGGATGGCTTAAAGATAAGTTTGTGAGCAGTACAGAGCTGAATGTAAAAGAGATAGTTGGGGAGTTCCAGCCAGTTCATTGAGTGTAAGGCAATGCAATGGTGAAAGGAGAAGAATTTGGAGCTGGTAGCAAACTTGGAGATTTTATTGCAACAGGATGCTAATTTAGCCTTAATGGTGGCTTGTATATTGGTAAGGAGTGGGATCCCATACATGATTGAGGGAAAGATGTAGGTGGTAGATAGGGTAAGCTTAGTCGAAGAGGTAAGGAAGTGATTATGACGATAAAGCATTCCGAGCTTCTGGTGAGTTTTCTTAATGTTGATTTGAAGGTGGATCTCAAACTGTAGTTGTTCATTGATAAAGACACCCAGAAGCTTAGTGTAGGGGACTATTTTGATAGGAGTCATGTTTTGACTTATATAGAGAAGGGGTTTTTGTCTATTTTGGTGTTTGTAGATGGGGTGAAGATCATAATTCTGATTTTGGAAGCATTGAGAACTAGGTGATTGTTTAGCATCCATGTCTCAGTGCTGTTAAAGGTGACCTGAGTTACATGCATGAGTTTGGGGAGAGCATCAGCAGAGCAGATGATAGTAGAGTTGTCTGTATATTGGACTAGTTTAGTGTTTGGGATACAGTGATGAAAGTTGGTAATGAAGATGTTAAATAGTAAAAGACCCAGGATAGAACCTGACAATAACACATGACTGTTACCAGGGGACAAGTAAGTTAAAGATTTTTACCAGAAAATCAATGCTTTTGAATTGTGGTGTTGGAAAAAATTAGAGTTTTGTGGGTTGCCAGAAAATCCATATTTAAGGAAAAGAACCCAGACTATTTACTGGAAGGTATGCAAATAAATCTAAAACTTTAATATGTTGGTCACATAATGCAAAGACAAGATTCACTAGAAGACAGTGATGCTGGGAAAGACCAAATGCAAAAGAAGAAAGGGGTGGCAGAGGTTATGATGGATAGAACGCATTAACAAAGTAATTAATATGAATTTGTAAGAGTTTAAAAGAGCAGTAGTTGACAGAGATGGCCGATGAGCTCAAGTCTTTGAGGTCACAAAGAGTCATCTTCACTAAATGAGTAAACAACAACAGCTTCTGTATGTGCTAAGAAGACATGATTGTACTGTGATAATGTGTTTGTCTCTTGACACGGAATATCATTTCTCTTTGTTCTTCATCTTACTATTCTGCAGTTACTATAACAGGTTGTATCTAAATATGGCCTCAGTCCAATCAACTTACATTGAATAAATCCAAATGATCAGTCAAATAATGATTACAATGTATCAAGCAGCCATTTTTGTTCATCTTTTCACTGCGACCACTGGTGAAGGCCGGATGCATATCCAGTTTCCAACTGCACAAGGTCAAAGTCTTAATGTCTTCCCTTCATAGGAGGCTAAGTAAACTGATCCAAGTCAGACAGCAAACAAATGAAGGTTGAAGGAATCAAACCCTGGACTACAGGAAGCTGCTCATTTACAGCTTATAGCAAGACATTCCTCTGTGCTAACAGGAAATCATTAGTGTGAACTGAAAAATCTCTATATGTGGTGATTGCAGCCAAGGAATTAAAATATGCTTGTTTGTTTCTTGGAAGGAAATATATGGTAAAAGCAGATAAGATTTTAAAGAACAAATATCATCCCATTGTCAGCAAAGCTTCATGTAGTCATTGCTACAGTTCTCTCACTAATTTATTTTATTTTATTTATTTACATGCAGTTTGCTAACTGGGAGAGTCCGTTGGGCAAGATGAGCCCTTTTTCAATGAAGGCTTGGAGAGAAAAGCTCCACATACATACATATAAAACAAAAATTAACAGTAATTTAAGCAGAATGAATACAAAATATTACAGAAGCAGGATCATCAAAACATAATACAAAATATTGCATAATCTTAACATTAACAAAGTCAAATTGTAGTAGTGATAGTAGAAACAATGCATTTATAGTATACAATGATAAGAGGATCTGAACAACCTGAGATGATAAGTATTCTCTTTTGTGTGGATTGCTAATGCCTACATTATGTAAGGCATAAAAGGAAGGAAGTAATTGCTAGAGAGAAAAGTGAAGGAGGAAAAAATATAGCTAGTGTTTGGTAGACATTTGGGAGAAAAAGGTTAGGCAAAGTGTGGGTAACTGGGAGGAGGTTAGGAGGGGTGAGACCTGGAGCATTCCCAAGTAGAAGAGAGATAGGAGTGGAGCAAAGTCTTAAAAGAGGAGAGGTTCTGGGTAGTTCAGATATAGAGAGGAAGTGACTTTCATTTTCTTGCTAGAGAAAATGACAGTAGGAGTTGCCCAGGAGTGCATAAGGGTTTATACACTTTAAGGAGATTCTGATTTTTGGTCCTAAGGGATCTATCAGGGAGATGCATAGTAAGGATGGAGGAGAGGGAGGGGCATTGGGATGGCTTAAAGATAAGTTTGTGAGCAGTACAGAGCTGAATGTAAAAGAGATAGTTGGGGAGTTCCAACCAGTTCAGGGAGTGTAAGGCAATGCAATGGTGGAAGGAGAAGAATTTGGATCTGGTAGCAAACTTGGAGATTTTATTGTAACAGGATGCTAATTTAGCCTTAATGGTGGCTTGTATATTGGTAAGGAGTGGGGTCCCATACATGATAGAGAGAAGAATGTAGGTGGTAGAGAGGGTAAGCTTAGTTGAAGAGGTAAGAAAGCGATTATGACGATAAAGCATTTCGAGCTTCTCGTGAGTTTTCTTAATGTTGGTTTGAAGGTGGATGTCAAACTTTAGTTGTTCAGTGATAAAGACACCCAGAAGCTTAATGTAGGGGACAATTTTTGACTTCTACAGGGAAGGTTTTTTTGTCTATTTTGGTGTTTTAAGATGGGGTAAAAATGATAATTTTGGTTTTAGAAGCATTGAGAACTAAGTGATTGTTTAGCATCAATGTCTCAGTGCTGTTAAAGGTGACCTGAGTTACATGCATGAGTTTGGGGAGAGCATCAGCAGAGCTGCTTCCTGGGACCACTCATTGCTTGCTGGGACTACTAAACTTGACTTAGTCTCTCTCTGGCTAACTCTGAACCATGACTAGAATTAGTGAGGAGACTGAGGTCGCACAGCGCACAACACAGCAGTACCATACTACTGTTGAGAAGTGTTTCCTGTAATCCCACCTCCTTACTACTGTTGAGAAGTATTTCCTGTAATCCCACCTCCTTACTACTGCTGAGGAGTGTTTCCTGTAATCCCACTTCATTACTACTGCTGAGAAGTGTTTCCTGTAATCCAACCTCCTTACTACTGCTGAGGAGTGTTTGCCTAATCCCACATCCTTACTACTGCTGAGAAATGTTTCCTGTAATCCAACCTCCTTACTACTGCTGAGGAATGTTTCCCCTAATCCCACCTCCTTACTACTGCTGAGGAGTTCTTGCCTTAATTCTACTTCTTTGCTACTGCTGAGGGGTGTTTCCCATAATCCCACCTCCTTACTACTGTTGAGATGTGTTTCCTGTGATCCAACCTCCTTACTACTGCTGAGGAGTGTTCCCCTAATCCCACCTCCTTACTACTGCTGAGGAGTGCTTGGCTTAATTCTACTTCCTTGCTACTGCTGAGGGGTGTTTCCCATAATCCCACATCCTTACTTCTGCTGAGCAGTGTTTCCCCTAATCTCTCCTCCTTGCTACTGCTGGGGAGTGGTCACCTAATTTCACCTCCTTACTGCTGCCGAGGAGCGTTTCCTCTAATCCCACCTCCTTACTAATACTGAGGAGTGTTTCCCCAAATTCCACATCCTTACTACTGCTGAGGAGTGTTTCCCCTATTCCTACCTCCTTACTACTGATAAAATGTGTTTCCCCTAATCCCATCTCCTTACTACAGCTGGATATGTTTCCCCTAATCCCACCTCCTTACTACTGCTGAGGGCTGTTTCCTCTAACCTCACCTCCTTACTGCTGCTGAGGAGTGTTTCCCCTAATCTCACCTTCTTACCACTGCTGAGGAGTGTTTCCCCTAATCCCACCTCCTTAATATTGCTGTGGAGTGTTCCCCTAATCCTACCACCTTTCTACTGCTGAGGAGTGTTTCCACTATCCCACCTCCTAACTAGTGCTGAGGAGTGTTTCCCCTAATCCCACCTCCTTAATACTGCTGTGGAGTGTTCCCCTAATCCTACCTCCTTTGTACTGCTGAGGAGTGTTTCCTCTAATCCCACCTCCTTACTACTACTGATGACTGTTTCCCCTAACCCCATCTCTTGCACATGTCCCATGGGCTATGGTGTGTATCATTCACAGGTGTGCATGTGAACCAGCCCTAGTTTTGCTACACCCTACAGAAGCAATCCCCATATACTCAATCTCCCCCCCACACACACACAGTATGGATCATCCCATCCTCCCTGCCTCCTCTGTTAAGCACTTGTGCCTTTATTTGAACTTTGATCATCCAGGCTGTAGTCAGGGCTTAATCTCTCTATATCATTGGTGTAAGCAGACATTATTATATTTCCCTGTGTGAATTTTCTAAAGACTTCTACATTTTACCCAGTTTCTGAGGTTCTCATAGTTGACTGTGGATAAATGGGGCTAAGGTTGTCTGTTTTCCATTTAAGCATCTTCTTAGGGCTGTTAGAGTAACCGTTGACTCAGCATAAATATGTTCCTGGACAAAAACTTACCTGAGTGCTCTTCATCCAACAGGAAGGACTAATGTAGACAAATGATTTGTGCCCAAACCATGGTTTAAAACTCAATGCCAATAAATGCATAATAGTGCACTTTGGGAAGTTGGCCTCCCTAGGAAACCACCTCATTGATAACACACCCCTAAAATTGGGACCCAATAGTCATGGATTTGGGAATGTATATGGATAGTGGATGGTAACCTGACTTTCAGCTAGCATGTATCTGAAGTAGAAAGGAAATCATTCTATGTTACTCAACCTATAAGCAAACACATGGCATTTAGGTCCAAGGAGGTCATTGTTTCTCTGTAATCACCCCTCATTAGAGCCAACACTGAGTACAATGCACCCTTTGGTATGAACCTGACCTGGTACATGCAGCAGATGGAACATCCACACAGGTTTCTCGTGAAATGAAAACAAGGTGTAAACAGCATGACGTAGGCAGATCTTTTTAAAGGCCTATCTCTACATTTTGTTTCCTACAGAATATTGAGAGGTGATCTGTGCCCGACATACAAGGCATCCATGGATCTACTCTGATGGACCTTTTGTACATCCACAAAAGCAGCAGCATCAAAACTACTCAGTCTAGGGACTTGATCCTTGCTTGCAGCATAAATAGGACTTATTGCAAGGACAAGTATGTGTCTCAGAAAATTCCTCTTCTCTGGAACAGGCTTCCCATCCATGTGAAGCAGAGTTCTTCCCTAACTTTATTTAAGCACAACTGAATCAGTAAAAGGGAAACTGAAAATTCATGCCATGTCTAGCAACACTCTGATGGACACAGACAGACTATAAATAATAGCCTAGCTTACATATACCTCTTAGAATAACCTCTAAGGCTCAAAAAACATGAGGGGATACATTTGAGATAATGGCTAAGCTTATAAATGCCCCAGAGCCATACCTGTCAACTGTCCAGATTTTTGCAGAATGCCCAGATTTTTGCAGAATGCCCAGATTTTTGCAGAATGCCCAGATTTTTGCTTGATATTTTTACTCTTTTCTCTTAAAATTAGTGGTTTTCTGTCAAACTATTGAGGATGGAAGTCACTAAATAATGATAGACATTTGATTTTCAGACTGTATATCCTTCAGAAAACACATGCAAACACAAAACCTTTTATTCTATCAATTTTTTAGGTTTACAAAAGCAATATTTAAAATCTGTCCCTATTTTTGGGCCTTTGTCCCCCCATTATTTTTAGCTTTGTCCAGATTTCTGATGACAAGAAGTTGAGAGGTATGCCCAGTGCTTGTTAGCCTAGTATGCAGCTATGAACCTATGGGATTTTACACAAACTCACTGCACCTCTGTTCTTGCATCATGTGAGGGTGCTATTAGAGTTTGATGGTAACAGTTCCCCAGATTATGATATTCTTTTACTCTAAATTGGGTCTTCTGCAAAAAGAGAATATGTGATGCTGAAACTTTGAGCCACTGAAAAAAATCTTGAACAGTTAGCAGTGCTGTGAACCCCATTTGTATTTAATGAAATAAGCTTCACACTAAATATATGAGAAAAAAAACAGCACTGCAACCCTTTCCAGAAGCAGTTTCATCATAGGAATCTGCAGATCACCTGTACAGGAGGTCTGTTGAAAGTAAAGAGAAAAAAAAAGCAAACTTGTTGGTCAAAAAGTATGAGAGACAATGTGTCTATCTATCTATCTATCTATCTATCTATCTATCTATCTATCTATCTATCTATCTATCTATCTATCTATCTATCTATCTATCTATCTATCTATCTATCTGTTTGCTCATATCTGTTCCCTCAGCACAAAGAGAGAGCGAGAGAATATAATCAGATGATATAGTGATAACAGTTGGACACATAGCAGAGAACTGTATACAATACTTTGCTGCAGAAATGTAGGGAGTTGCAAGTGTTCACTGTCAGTGTTAAAAGAGAAGTTGCCCTGAATACGGTAATACTTCCCTGAGGTGTATTAAAAGTCCACATTAATAACTCTGATGTGGTCCTGAGATATAATTAAAAGGTTGTGATGTGCAATACTTTGCATCTGTAGGGATTATGAATATTATAAACATGAATGGAAAAATATTCTTCAGCTCTAATAAACTTCACATGTATTTATAGTAACTTGTAGGAAGTAAGGAAATTGGTCAGGTATAATTATATAATACACAGAACGGAATTTATAATACAGACACTACTCAGACGGGAATATATTATCTGTGTAAGGACAACTAATGTAATTATTACACACTCATACATGTAAAAAACTTGTTTCAGTATTCAGAGTAAATTTACTACTGAAATTATATGGAAGATAGATGATTAAATTAAAATGAATAGCCCTTAGCCAAGCTGTATGTCAGCCTCATAATCATCATACAAAGTAAATGAAGCTTCCCAGCACAGAGTTCCTTCTTTATGTTAACATTTGTTAACATTTGTTCAGTAACTTAAACTTGGCAGTTAACAGCAGAGATTTCTGTATAAGATATTAACTGACAAAGGTCTTGTATTATGAAAGGTAATATTTAGCAAAGACATTAGGAAGTTTGTACACACAGTAAACTTTGTAATATGTTGAAATATTACATTATATAATTACATATTGTTAGATCCCTGAATGGTAAACATACTTTACCGATTGTGCAAGCTTTGCTAAAGTACAGCAAGTAAGAGCTTCACATAGCGTTTTTTATTTTATTGAGACACATGACATGCTTTGCATTTATTTCAATGCAGCAAATTTGTTTTAAGGCAAACCCAACTATTAGTTATGTACCAAATGCTGAGGTTATAGTTTTTCATTCTATCTGGCATGGGCTCATTGCTAGAATAATTATCAGTACTTAGGAATCTGGTGATTTGGAATTTGCAAATAGCATTTCTATATAACAAATAATGCAATCTTCTCAAAGATGGAAGTTACAGTTCAATCTGAATGTATGGTACATGATGCAGGAACTTCACACATATACAGAAACCACTGCCGCACACCAGTATGGACTAACCAGATGTATGCAGATTCAATGTATATATATATATATATATATATATATATATATATATATATATATATATATATATATATATATATATATATATATATATATATATATATATATATATATATATATATATATATATACACACACACACACACACACACACACACACACACACACACACGCACACACACACACCTTCAGGTAAGGCATTGTCAGATGCTCTTACACTGCTAAAATGAACCACTTCAGAATTCTGTAAAAAACATGGAAGAAGACAGTTGATGCCATGCTAAACAGTTCAAAAAGTGAAACTATAAAATATATTTTGAGAGAAATATAATTATTTTCAGGAGATAACACATCTGCCATGTTCAATACACTGATGAAAATTTCTTTCATAAAATTGGAGTTCTGATCTCACAGTGACTCTCCTTTGAATTCAGCGTACAATATATAATTGAAATGGATCCCTATCCTAAAAGGTATAAAGTCAGTTATTTAATTAAGGCAAATAGATTCATAGGTTTATGGATAAAAAATTGCAAACAAAGTTAAGCTTTGTGTTCATCGATTTCTGATCTCCAATCCATAAGCACTGAAAATCAAAGGTTTTGACTACATCTCCTGTGTACTTCGACATATTCTAATTGATGTACTGTAATCTGAATTCCCTTTTGATTGTGTCACCCTTGTCCATGATACTGAAACAAGATTCAGTAAGGAATTTTACTCCCATTCAGAAAAATGCATAACGTTATCAGACCCCACTAGAACCAAGTATCATGGATAATTCAAAAATAAATCATCCTAGTGGCCTACTACAACAAAACTCTTTAAATTGTATATCTCATCCAAAACTACTCATCTCTGGGAAAGAATAAAGAGGATTTCAAAAAGCTTAAAGCTACAGTCAGGTCCACTGAAAGAGCCTGTAAGTATAAGCCTGTCTCTGAAGTCAAAGATAATTATAAATCTTTATTAAGATATGTAAGAAGACTGAGACACAATGCCCTACATTGCTCTGAATGTAGTCAAAATGACATTTCCTGTTCTGAATCAATAGACATCACCAACATTGTTGCAATCAAATTCATTACCAACTTTACCTAAAGACTTTTATCCAAAGCATGAAACTTGAATTCCTTACTCCCCCAATTATCTGTAAAGGTCATTTACTGAAAGTGCTACATTTCTTCCATGAGACCTAACAATATATTGGATCACTTAACAGTGTTAAACACATCTTTGCAGACCCAGTCCTTAAACTATTTAACCTAAGTTTAGCTACTCATTTCATCCCTAATGACTAGTACACTGCAGTCATGATGGCCATCTGTAAGGTTGGTCTTGCTATCAAACCAGGTGATTTCAGACCTATCACTCTTACAAGCCTCATCTATGAAGCCATCATATATATTACAATTAATCTCATTAACTACAATATCAAGCATCCTATTGCTCTTTACCCCCAGCAGTTTAGTAATATGGAAGGTTTGACACTGTGTACTGAATCTGGTCATCTTCTTCAAAAGGGTAACAGCGTCTGTAGACAGTGACCATGTGGTGCACACAATGTGTCTGAATCTGGCCAAGGCCTTTGATATCATTCCCCATATTGGTATCATACAGAAACTAAATGCATTAAAAAGCACCTCATATGAGGAAAGATGGATAGCAAAGTGGCTGCAAGGCAAGACTCACACAGTGTGAGTTGCAGTACTATATGCAGAATGCATGAAAGTGACCAGTGGTGTCTCTTGGGTCTCACTGCTAGGACCTCTTCTTTTTGGCTTTTATTTCACAGATCTTCAAGTAAAGAGTCAAGATCTCTGGCTGATGACTTTAAACTGCTGATTGTTGTTGACTCTACCTCTGACACCCAAAGCACCCAGCATGAACTCACCTTAATAAACTCTTGGTGTACTAAAAATGTCCTCAAACTAATTGCTGCAAACTGTAGTATTTTAACATTTGACAGGCGATCCCACCCACATCATACTATGTAGACAAAACACCACTTCAAATTGTAGTTAGAGATTTAGAGATTTGCATTGATGACTCCCTTTTGTTAATCAGGAAGTCCTTTTATAACTCTACATAAACTATTATGTTTGTTACTTATTAATGGTTGATGCAAACTGTCTTCACACTGCCCTGGTTATTGTTCTCAACATTCCCCACTTTTTCTGTAGCATATAAACAAGTTGTAAGTGACAAACACACAAATCCTTAGTTATCAATCTCCTCTCATTAACTCCAGAGGAAACTTGATGAAACAAAAAGAAATGTATAACAGAACCAGATAATTCTGAGCAGAAAGCAGACTACATAGAAGTGTGATTCCCCTCATAACACAATGCCCTCCTTTGAATGAAAATAAAGACATGCTCAATCATAATTCAAGTAACTTACCATTCATACTAAGGCATGTAGATATTATATAAACTTAAACACATGGTGACCTTAAAGAAATAAACTTGCGTGCAGCAGGAAAACAAGGGGCTGTGTTTTGATGATCATGGTAATGTCTAAATACAGGAGCTGTATTGCATAGATCTGAATTTAATAGAGAACCAAATAAATTGGTCATTATAAAAATGGGAGGCATAGTAATCTAGACATGGAAAAAGACATCAGCTTTGGGTTATATTATTTGTATTGGAAGGAAATAGGTCTAGCTTTCTTTGTTTATTTTGATTAAACCCACACTATGAGACTCAGCACATCTGGTACCAAGTGATACCAAAATTATACATCAGATAGGTGAGTTAATCATGTCAGATTTCACTGACTGGATACATCTGTGAAACTGTGGAACAACAACAAAAATAAAATAAAATTATTAACTTGGGAAAGTCTGATCCATGCCTATGTAGAGACAAAGTCCTTTGCATATCATTACTAATATAATCACCTACAAGTTTACACCAGATCAGGGGAAGGGGGCGACTTCAAAAAAGTGCTCTGTCACCAAAACAGGAGTTGATTAAATGACCAGTTACTGACCTGATGATGGGGTCTGCATGTATAATAAGGAGAAACACACGAATCATGAGAAGATCAGACTCTTTCACAGAGATGTTAGAGAAGATGCTGTTGACAATAGGTGAGGTACATTGATGCCAGTACATTAGACAGAAGGACTTGTTCACAAGCAGGATAACAATATGTGTACAGTGTATGGAAGGGATGCTCAGAATGTGGCTTTTCATTTCTTTGTATCTCCTGAGACCAGTTGACCTGCTGACTTGGGCTTTGTGTAGGAACACATTCACTTGACTCTATGTAAGGCAAAGGAACAGGGTTTAGAGAACAAGAATACTCGTCCGTCTACCTACGTAACTGAATAAACTACTGAAAACTTCAACTAGGTGTCTTTATTCCTCCCATAGGGAGGGTATGAGAGAAAGATTCTCCCAGATTGCTAGCTAAAGTGATTTTATCTGGACTAATCCTTTGTACTCTGTTTCTTGTTATTCCTGTCACTCTCTGGGTCACAGGTGGGATACCAGATTCAGTCAAGCCCTGTGGATTACCTCTGTTTTACGTGGGGCAAAGAAGGACAATGTTTGCTGACAGATAGCACAGAAATGTAATGCAATTAGACTGAAAATGGGGTATGAGTCGAATGCCCTATATACTAGAATATTTAACAATTTTTGTGATTTGCTACTGTTTCTGAGTATGACTGATGTGTTGTGATAGGGATCAAAGATGATAAATCATATGTTTGCATGGATTTCTATGCTGAGGAAGGTTTACATGACTGCTTTTAGTAATAAAACATGGATAACAAGACCTACAAAAGCCAATATGAGCCTTTAAGGAACTGTTCTAGTAATCTGTGGTGGCAGCAAATTATAAACTGCTTGCAGTTCTAAAAGATACAGATAAGCAAATGTAATATTTTTTCTCATCTATCGCATAACAATAACTCTTCATGTTGCTTTTCTGAAAACTGTGTGTTATATGTTTTGGAAAGAAACAGGCAACAAAAGAAATCTGAATTAATATTCTCAAGTAATAAATAACCAAGTCAGCCTTCAAATCATAC
The DNA here is from genome assembly GCF_019279795.1 of Protopterus annectens. Classification (NCBI taxonomy): domain Eukaryota; kingdom Metazoa; phylum Chordata; order Ceratodontiformes; family Protopteridae; genus Protopterus; species Protopterus annectens. The sequence goes on from NC_056749.1 coordinate 758,193,367, forward strand.
AAGAACTGTACTATAAGATAAATTACATTAAAGCCGAGCAAGTCATTTCTTGTGGGGCAACAGAATATTTCAAAGGCATTCTTCTCATCACTGACGCAAGTAAGAAAGGAATTTCTCTTTTTGAGAAGACAGTAAGACTTATTCTAATTAACGGAAAACATTCAGCAAAATATCTAGTCTGATGGCAAACTTACAGTTCATTTTTACATATTGATTGGGCAAATAATAGTTTCCTGCTAACATATCAGTTTGCACAGGACAATATAATCTGTCAGACCCTTTTCCTTGTAGAGGAGAGCTTTAAAGTTATCAGTGACAGTTCTGCATGGTTTTTATGATGATTATACTCATCAGCCTTGTTTTAATAATTCAATATCAACATTGTACTGATAATTTTAAGTCGTGTTTGTATAAATGTTTTATATCACTTTTCTCTACAATTGAAGAAACCCATTATTTATAACGTTATAATTTATATTACATTTTCATGTTAGCAGGTGAAAACATTTTATAGAGTTGCATTCATTAATACAGTCAGTCTTTCATCAACATGCTATGATAAAACCCATCATATCCTATTGTATTATCACTATATGCTAAGTGTACTTAATTTGCTCAACAATTTAGGTGTCTATGATTTACCAGCTGCTTAATACTGGTGTTTTTTAGGTCATGTAGGACTGTACCAGCTTGATAACTGAGTTTTAGGGCACCAAGAATTCACCATTACTGTGTTGCCATTTCAATTTCGGCCTCTGCATAGTTGCATGGTTCAACAGTCTATTTGTCAGCAAATTATATTACTGATTCAGGACTGTAAAGAGAATACAATAATGCATGATATCACTTAGCAGTTTAAAGTCCTTATCTGAGTGACATTAATTATAGCTATATGTTTGAGGTGATGTAATAAACTTTTCTTAGCAGTTTGTAATGATTTGACCTACATTGTTAAGCTGGTATATGGTTGCATTGTTGTATAAAAGCCATTATAAAACAAGCAAATGTAGGGGTCAGAACACATATTTTATACTCATGTAGACTAAATTAGTTTGTGTTTTTAGGGAGAGTTATGCTTACATATTTATAAAATTCATCTCTTGTTGTCTATAGGAATGTATAGAAACACATTTGTCATGAACACATTCCTGAAATAGTGCAGAATGCTTCCAGACTACAGCATGTCATTCTATGACCTGAAATTTTTGTTCATTGTTCTTCTTTTTATTTGGATTAATAGAAACAAACAAAAACAATTATGGCTCCCTATCAGTTTTTTGTTCCTGCACTACATGATGAATTGCTTCATTTTTTTAATACTAGTACTGCCAGCTGACTATCATGTGATCTGAATTCCTTTCTGTGGTTTATCTGTTAGTGAGACCAAAGAACTACAGTGACTGAGAGATGTATCGTTGCACCATTCAAACAAACTGAAGACCTGCAACAGTACAATATAATTCTTAACTCAGCAACAACACTCACAGGTAAGCACTCTCAGATAATGAAGGCATGACAATTTTCATATATCACATTCACAGAAAACTCATGTGACTTAGAAATGATCATAGTTGGCCAGATTCACTATAGCGCACTATTTGTTATTCATTAAATAGCTGTCCATGTGTAGAGTTGCAAAGCAAAGGCAAAAGCAGAATATGCTAATGACAGCATAAAGAGCAGAAGCACATGCTAATTAACCAATCCAATATGGCGGAGCTATTCAGAAAGCTATAAAGCAATCGGGTATAGTCAGTGTAGCCATTTGCCCTGAACATCAAAACTCTTTGTAATACAGTCATGATTACACTTAGAATAAAAATATATGTTGGGGTTGCTGCTGCTGTTATTATTCTGTATGTGCAACAGGCTTTAAATCAGGGTGCTGCTGCTGTTATTATTCTGTATGTGCAACAGGCTTTAAATCAGGGTGCTGCTGCTGTTATTATTCTGTATGTGCAACAGGCTTTAAATCAGGGTGCTGCTGCTGTTATTATTCTGTATGTGCAACAGGCTTTAAATCAGGGTGCTGCTGCTGTTATTATTCTGTATGTGCAACAGGCTTTAAATCAGGGTGCTGCTGCTGTTATTATTCTGTATGTGCAACAGGCTTTAAATCAGGGTGCTGCTGCTGTTATTATTCTGTATGTGCAACAGGCTTTAAATCAGGGTGCTGCTGCTGCCAGACCGCAGACAAGAAGAAGAAGGAGAAGGAGAAGGGCGTTTACACCCTGTTTCAATTATTGGGAAATGCGTGATACAGAGAATGCTGAGAGATACAGGGTGGACGGAGAAACTATGGAGGAAATATGCAACATCTGTCCCACTTCCCACCTCAGGCCCCAGAGAAACTGTGGATAACCCATCCCAATGGAAACAAAGGAATGTGTAGCATTACGTATGCTAGATAATGGTATTTTTATGTAGATCCACAGGAGATATATTAGGGTTGTCACAGGTATTAGCCTCTTGAATATTACAACAGTTTTTTAAATACAATGCTACTGCAAGCAAGGGATCACATCTGTTTCCCATGCACCCCAAAAGACAGAGCAAGAACCATGCAGGAAGTCTATGTGGTAGCATACTTCCCTGAAGTGTTGGAGCCATAAATTGCACATATATAGAAATAAAAGCCCCACCCAGTGAACAGTGAAGGACGTACATCAAGAGAAAAGGATTCCAGTCTGTAAAATGTCAGGTTGTCTGTAATGCCCAAGGAATCTACAATGTGGTTGGCATAATAGTTACAAGGTATAAGGTTTGATTCTCACATGTGGTAATTGGCTAGGCTTAAAAGGTCCACAAAGGTAGTTAGCCTAGTACTAGTCTATAAACCTATGAACCTATGCCTACAGAGTTAATCTAGGCAGCTTCCATGACTCACAAATAAGGCACACCTGTGAGCTCTACACCAGGTTTGCTAAGGGTGACATTCCTTAAGGGTATCTAGTGGGGAATGCAGGTTATGCACTGGAGCCCTGGCTCATGACATCCTTGAAAAACTTACACAACCACACTGACAAGGATACAATGAGGCCCTCACTCAAACTTTGGATATCATAGAACACATGTTTGGATTGTCCAAATCAATGCTCCAGTGTCTAGACACATCAGGAGGTGCACTGCAGTAAGACTTAGGCACCTCTGTCAAAATAATTATTGTCTGTGCCATGTTACATAATATAATTCTCAGGAAACAGCTTCAACAAGGACAGCAGGGGCAGGAGCACAGTTTCAAGACTGCTAGCAGGGTCAGCAGCAGAAGAAACATATGAGGACTCTGAGAGAGGAACACCAGCTGCCAATGGTGCTGGCAGATGGATGCATGCACAGTATGCTCTGGCTAAGAGACAGAGGATAGTGCACACAATCACTACCTAGTTCAAAGCCTAAGATCCCATACACAAATGTACAGAAACTGTTGCCTGTCAAATAACTTTTACTTAAACATGTAATGGCTGTCTTCTGATATCATCAGTCAGGAACATCCTCCAAGAACATAATTGATACCTGCAGTAATAACAAGGTAAGTGTGGACTCCGTAGTTACTGATGGAGCAGTGGAAGTAGTGTCACTATCGGAGAAGGATCTTGCATGTCCATGTCTGCTAACACTAGTAGATGTACCAGCTGTCCATCCAAATGGATTCCCACACTGCCCCAGCAGATATTTCATCAAAGACTCTACCCAATCTAGTGTGTCATTCATCTTGTCCAGGGTGTCACCCACATGGTTCATGAAGTCATGCATGTCACAATGTATGGTGTTTAGTGCTCACAATATTTCTTCCAAGGCCCTGTTGCAATATACCTGTACCTTCACTATGGCCCTACACACAAGTCTGATGACACACCTCCATCAGACGTTTGATGGGCAGCAGGCCTCTTCTGAGCACCTCTACCAATCCTTTCATGTGGCGTCTTATTCTCACAATGGCTACAGGCATAAGCAACCAGCATTGCAACTAGAGTAACTACATTACCCTGATCAACCTACCCTACATCCTGAGATCTCTGTGTCACAGGTATGCGTAAATAATACTGACTGTGTCTGAAATATGGGCAGGGGGTATGGGAGCCACAACATCAGTGTTAGAATGACCATTATCAGATGCTACCGATATTCTGACATCAGGTGGTAGGAGTTCCACTGTTCCACTGTCAGGATCACCTGTGATGACAAGCAATAAACACAGAAAAACACAGAATAAAAGTGATCAAAATATGTTCTTATATGAAAGAAGGTATGTTAAACTATAGTAAATGCCAAAACAACACAAAGTTTACTCTCAGACCTAAATGTACTTTATATACAGTAATAAGAATAACTAAGTGTGCTTCCCATGTGCAGAGGGTCTTGCAGTCTGCAATCCAGATGTCCCTGTATGTAAGGAAGACAAAGGAAAGAAAGCTGATAAGTATTACAATGCAAATGAAACAAGATCAAGAGAACCATTTACTTTATATGTGCATCCTCCTTCTATCTCTTACCACATTGTATGACTAACACTTATCCCTGGTGAATTAACTGATTTGCATTTATTTTTTCAATATGTCAACTCTGCCTGGGAATACTTAAAGTTTACGTATGAATATGATTTATATAAGATCCGTTTTCTAGATGCTGAAGTTTATAAAGATGAAGTGAAGTTTAAGACCAAGATTTCTTAAAAGAACAGTCAAAATAATTCTTACTTAGAATATAGTAGTATGCATTCTGTTCATATAAAGCATAATATAGTCAAAGGACAACTATTAAGGGCAAGCCAATTAACCGATGATGAGGATTTATTTTTAGAAGAAGGGGTAGCCTTATGCTCCAAATTTGCAGCAAGAGGGTACCTGATTGAAGAGGCTGTTAGTTTAAGGAAGAAAAATAAAAGGTGAAGCTCTAAGGGCTGAAAAGGTAAATGATTAAAAGCTGAGCATGTCTTTGCAACATTCGTTGGCTTCAAAAAGTATAAAATTAATTCTTCAAAATAACTGGAAAATATTAAGTAGTTTTGCGGAAATTAAGGAAAAAGTAGGTGAAAAGCCAGCTTTTAAAGTCAAAAAGGTAAACATTTTAAAGACATTTTTCAGGTTAAATTAAATAAAAATGAGGTCTTGCATGTACAAGTGTTATAGTTCTAACTATTGTGAAAGTTTATTAGTGGATAAAGAAGAGGTGAAGATTAATGATAAAAAAAATTATAAAGGGATATTACAACTGCAAATCTAGCTATGTGGTTTATCTTTCCATCTGTATGGAATGCTCAGCATATTATATAGGTAAGACTGCCAGATAGTTAAATAAGAGAATTTATGAACACTTGCATGCTATTGAAAAGGGTGATCTTAATAATGCATGGGGCAAACATTGTGTTAATAAGGGATGTAAAGGCTTGCATAAGTTTTTAGTTATAGACAGTGTTCCTGACTATTGAATTAGGTTTGACACAGAGCAGGAAATAGATTGGAAAGAGTATTGCTAGCAGATACGTGTATATGCCAGCATTGCCCTGGTTTGAATGATAAGGACAATTTTAAAGTGTTTTTAAAAAGAAAAAGGTTAAGGCAATAAACCAGGCAGAACTGTAATTAATTGAAGTGAGAAATGTTAATTATGATTGCTATTTAAGAGAGGTGTCTATTTTACAACATTCAGTCTGAAGAAGTCTTTATGCAGACAAAAGCACTTACAAAGTCATTTAATAAGCCACGTTTCAATTTTTGCATGCTTTATTCCATGGGGTTGATTCCCAGCTGGTACAACAATATGTTGACATTGTGTAAGCCCCAACATCACAATATTTCACAATTCATCTTCCTTCTCATAACAAGGATTAAAAGTCACACCATTGAGCATGCCATTGTTGAACATAATACATGACAAAGCTCAGTGCTATGTTTCAGATGTTTATTGCTAGCTGATGTAAGTAGTGCCAATGTGTCTGCCAAGGTGTGGCATCTTTATTTAGCTGTAGTGCTTCCCTGGCATGCTGTTCTCTACCTGACTATTGCTGATCTCTGTGTACATGTGTTTTTTTTTTAAAAATGTTTTTTTTTACCACCCCCCTACTATAAATCTGATTTTGGACACTCCTCCCAGCCTCATCTCATCAGCTTATTCAACTGAGCACTGAGAGATCAGTTGGGAAGGACCTCTCCTTATTCTCTACCTTTCCACTTACTAAAAATGTACTTTATTCAGCTGCTTTTACTGTATTTGTGCTCCTTCTTACTTTAACTTTGTACTGCACATTCTTAAAGTGTTCAGTTGCATTTTATCTGCTGCATTTATTACTGCGGTTAGAAGCCTTTTTACATTGTAACTGTTTTTCTAAGAGTCTTAATTCTGATTTAAGCACTTTGGCTCTAAACTAGTTACCTTACATAAAGAAGGTTTGTGGTCTACACTCGTGTGGCAGAAAAGATAGCTTATACCCTTCTGAGTTGAGAATTGCTGGTTGAAAGCTTATTGTGTCTGTTTTTCTAAAAGTGTCTTTGCTATGGTTAAAGCATTTGGGTTCCAAACTGGTTATTTCACATTAAGAAGGTTTGTGGTCTACACTCTTGTTTGAGGAGAAGGTGGCCTTCACCCTTCTGAGCTGAGAATTCCTGGTGAAGTCTTATTGTGCCTACTATTCTAAGTGTCTGTTCTGGTTTACAAACTTGTGCTCAGAACCAGTTATTTTCTATAAGGAAGGTTTGTGGTCTACACTTTTCTGAAGGGACAAGATAGCCTATGCCCTTCTGTGCTCAGAATTGCTGGTTGAAGGCTTATTGTGTCTGTTATTCTAAAAGTGTCTAAGTTCTGGTTTAAGGACGTGGGCATAAAACCAGTTATTTTGCTTTAAGAAGTTTTGTGTTATACACTCTTGTGGGGAGAGAGGGTAGCCTCCACCCTTGTGAGCTGTGAATTGCTGGTGAAGGCTTATTACCTGTTCTTCTAAGTGTGTTCATTCTGATTTAAGCATTTGGGCTCCAAACCAGTTATTTTGCATTAGGAAGGTCTGTGGTGTACACTGTTGTGGCCAGAGAGGATAAATACACCCTTCTGAGCAGGGAATTGTTGTAATAAGTCTTATTGTGCCTTCATTTGTTTGGCTAAAGAGCTAGTTTGTTTAAAAAATTGAATATCCATGCCCTGAGTGTTTGGCGATGTTTCGTGACCAAGAAGAGTGTTGCTGGTTTCTGCTAAACTCTGCAAAAGATAACACTTACTTTACCACTTCCACTGTTTTGGTACTTGTTTTTTGCATTTGCTTTTGTCACAACAGCATTAGTTGAATGTTTCTGTTTTTAATATCTGCACTGTTTTGACATTTTTACAATCTTTAGTTAGAACTGCCTTGGTTCCACTTAAGTGGGAGTAGAAGGGACCTGAGTTATTTTCTGGCACAGCATTGTGTAAAAGAAAGAAGAATGTGCTGTTTTTTTATTAGCTACAGGGCCTTGTTTGTCCATTTTGTAACAAATCTCCTCTGCTGTTTAAGCACCACAGTTGCACAATGTTTGAATCATATCCTACAAGCAAGCTAAGACTTACATTACCATCCCCACTGTTTGGCACTTGTGTTTTGCATTGCTTTTGTCAGAGCTGCATTAATTTAGTGGTTTTGTTGAATATCTGTACTTTTTGATCTTTTTTACAGTATTTCGTTAGAACTGCTGCTCTCTACTCAGCTGAGCCTAGCATTGCTCTGTATAGTCACCAATATCTTGCAACATAATCCCCTATTGTAATCTGTAGTGTAAGTGTCTCATAATATACCCTTACTGTCTGGACAATTTTTTTAACTACTAGGGCATCTAGTTTGCACATAGCTGAGCTTTGATCATCAAGTTCCTTGTCTTATTAACCTATTCAATATTTAAATTTCCTTCACTCCCTAGTGGATCAGTAGCCACAGATATGCACTTGCTGACTTTCTCTGTGGTCAGTCTGGCTGAGATGGGTATTCTGAGGGATTATAGCAATTTCCTCATGTAAACTGACAACCCACTTATTCTTTGTAAAACAGATAAAGTATGTGAAAGGTATAAATACACTTTACTGCTGCAGGCAAAACTCTCTCACAACTAAAACTAATATACAGAGGTTGTCAGCAACACTTGTATAATTCCTGTTGCACAGGGCAAAGATCCTACACATAAAATTACTTATGCTGGGGCATTTAAAGGTAATCTTCCAAAAACACTAAGACTTCCTGCACAGCACAATCTAAGAAAGGGTTTTCAGCTATCATGTAAACACTCCATTAAAACACCACCCACAGCTACTCATAACACTGTATCCAATGCCTCTATTGCTAAGCCCTTAAGGCAAACTGGTGCACAGCCAAATGTCCTGGTCATTGGTGATTCTGTAGGGAGACACATGTCCTTCTCACCAGAAAGTCACAGTTAGCTGCCTTTCTAGGGCTAGGATCCATCAATTAGCACAGGCACTCAGGTCATTGAACCACAGGTACCAGTATGACTGTGTCCTAGTCCATGTGGGTGTTAATGACCTGAGACATACATATCTCCCTTGACTATATAAAGTGAGACATGATCAAGCTCACTGATTATGTGTCTCAGGCAGGTATGAGCCTAGCACTGAGCAGCATACTACCTTCTCCAAGGAAGATGCCATGTTACCAACAGAAAATGATTTTAACAATTGGCTTAACTTCTGGTGTCATTCCAAGGGGGTTCAACATTTGACAGCCTGGAAGGACAGGGTTAATAGACCACTCTGCTTTGCCAGGGATGGTCTGCACTTATCCCCTCTAGACTTCGATATTGGTAATGACCTTTTCCACCCAATAGTGCCTCTGATAGGGGATGCCAAACTGATAAATCTCCCAGCTCAATTGAACCTATGAAGGAATATCTGAAGGTGGTACTGCTCAGTGCTAGATGTCTTAAGAAACTCCACTCCCTGCAAGCCCTTGTCTCTCTGGAGAGTGTAGACATCTGTATAGTAATGGAGACATAGTTTAATGTTACCGAGAGTACCCCAGCAATGCAAGGTTATAATGCCTTTCACACCTTTAGACCAGCCACTGCACAGGAGAGAACTAAAGGTAGAGGAGTCTTGGTCTATATTGAAAACAGCCTCACATCCAGAATAGTTAAAGTGTATGACCCACTAGAGCTCACACATGTGCAACTCACTATAATCAGGGTCTCATATCATATCCTTGCAACCTATATCTCCCCTCCATGTCCCAGGAAACCTGGACTACCTATTTCAATGTACTAGAGTCACTCACCTTTTAACCCAAAATTATATTCATGGGGGATCTCAACTACCACTCTATAGATTGGGAATCCTACACCACTTCTAATGCATAAGTCCAGCGATTCTTAAACTTTCTTAATGCCAATATCCTGGAACAGTTGGTCCATTCTCCTACTAGGGATACAAACATCCTTGACCTTGTACTCACAAACATGGGGGGGGTCAATGTTCCTCACCCAATGTAATATCTTCACCCATCAGATCTAACTGTAATGCAGTAAAGCTTGAAACAAAAAATGAAATCCAGGGATATAGTAAAACCAAAAACCTTTAGGAACTATTCCAAAGCTAAATTCTCTCTACTAAGGGACACCTTGGCTAAATTCCAGTCATCCCCAAACCCAGTAAACACCATAGCACATGATGACCTATTAACAAAATCTCTGTACTGTCATACTGATAACTGTATAAATCAAGCTGTGCCCATTCATGTTAATAGGACAAACTCAAAAGACAAGCCACCATGGTGGAATACCAATATCAATCAGATATACAACAAAAGAAAAAAATGTTGGCCAAGCATAGTAGAAACAAAGCCATACATAATAAAATTCCCCTGACCAATCTAAATACTCAACTTCAAAAGCTAAATTTGAATTACAAATAGCTTCTCAGGCAAAGGACAGCCACAAAGCTTTCTACAGTTATGGCTAACCTCAGGGGAAATATGCAACAATGCACAGAACTTATTGTAAATGCCATTACCCACACTGAACCAGAGGCCATTGCCAACTTTTTCATTGACAGCTTCAACTCAAATCTCCCCCACCCGATACTCCAAAGGAAATACCATGTACCACAATCCCCCAACCATTATTAGGGAACAGGTCATCAATGCACTTTCCAAGGCCAAAAACATTGCATTGTTAGGCCCAATAACATCCCAGGATGCTTCATAAATAGCACAAAACATGATCTGTCTGGTCTACTTGATTAAATCAAGTTTTGTGCCCAAGGAATGGAAGATGGAAAAAGTCATTCCCCTGCACAAAGGAGGTCCAACCACTGATCCAGGTAACTACAGGTCCCCATGCCTGACCAGCCTCATATTTAAGGCCATGAAAAGAATCATCATGGACATGATAAATGAGGACATAGATAAGCTGCAAATGCTGAACTCACAGTTTGGCTTTGTTAAAGGAAGGACATAGCTATTAAATCTGGTGAATTTTGAGAGGATTCACAAAGCATTCAATGAAAGCAAGATCGTGTACCCAGCTTACCTCAACCTGGCCAAGCTTTTGATACCATACCACACCCGGGCATTGTAGACAAACTCACCATTTTAGGTATAAACCCTTTTATCACCCACTAGATAGCCAACTAGCTCACTTATAGGACCAAGGAGGTCAAAATAGGTGAGGACACCACCATCAAGAGACCAATCAGTAGAGGAATTCCCCCAGGGCTCAGTATTGGGACTGCTCCTTTTTGGCATCTATTTCTCTGAAATGGAAAAAAATGCTGAAGGTTTATGGCTGACTAAGTTTGCAGATAATTGCAAGCTGGGAGTTATCATCAACTCCCCTGCAGACATTATCATTCTTTATGAAGGCCTATCTCTGACAAAAAATGGTGTCAAAGCCATAGTCTTAAACTCAATGCTAAGAAATGCATAATTGTACCCTTCAGACAGTCAACCACCCCGACTAATTACCATGTTGATAATACACCCGTAAGAGTCAAACAAGTGATCAGGGATCTGGGTATGGACATAGACAGTTGCTTTAACTTCGATCATCACATGGCCACAGTGTTGAGGAAGTCTTTTTAAGCTGTGCAACTTATAAGTAAGGACATGGCATCTAGGTCCAAAGAGGTCATCATCCCACTGTACTCTGTCCTTATCAGAGCAATCATAGAGTACAATCCTTCCATCGGTATGTAGCTGACCAGCATATGCAGCAACTAGAGCAACTTCAGAGGTTCCTTACAAAAAGAATACAAGATGTAACAAACTTCTATCTATGAATGACTTAAAAGGCATCTGCAAGCCCCACACTTATGAATTTTCTGCACATTTGTAAGTCAATCGGTACCAAAGTGCAAGGTCTAGGGACCTGAATTTTGTATGTGATTTAAACAGAACTTGCTGGAGAGACAGAAATGTGCCCCAGAGACTGCCTGTTCTATGGAACAGGCTCCCCATCCATGTGAAGCTGAGTTCATGTATTACCCAGTTTGAGCACAACCTAAACCAGTGGATGGGGAAAAGGAAATTTACACCAAGCCTGGCACCCATGTCCCTTATGGAGAGAGAGGTAGCTTATAAATGCCTGGCATTTAATGTTCTATTTGGATACAGGACTTATTATTCTTTCATGAAAACTTTGGTAGGCTTAGAAAGGCCCCTCGAGTCATTAGCCTAGCAACAATGTATGGATCTGTGAATCTATGCAGCCACATGCTTTCAATTGTGCAAATGCAGTTGGCAAGACTGCATCTTTGTGCACAGCAAGTTACACGTGAGATCTGAACTGGCTGCCAAATTGTTTGGTCTTTATACTGTAATGCATAAATGGCATACACCACACTTATAATGTGTAGATTTTGGGAAAGGCCTCCATCATTCCTTTTATCTCAAATGCATTGTTTATGACACATACATATGATGTCATAAGTTACCATAGGTCGAATGTCACACTTGTCTTAGAACTGCTACTGTGGGGCTTGTGGTTCATCATCCGCATGTCAGTCTGTAGAGTCACATCACTTGCTGTTCAATTCTTGAAAGGGCAAACTTATACAAATGTACTGACATTACACAAACATTGTGCCTGGTTATTTATACCCATTTATGTTGAACAATGATATATCATCACAGTTGTGATTGCATGGCAGTGAAATGTTTTTTAAGGCAGGTCATGCTGTGAGTGCTCCTGTGTGTCACGTCCAGTGAGTACTAGCTTGTATAGCATATCTACACTACACTAGGGAAACAGCTTCCTCGGCAATGATGCACTGATATTGTACTGCTCACTGTTGTGTGGACAATAACATATAGGTTCATAGGTTCATACTAGGCTATCTGCCCTAGGGCATTTATAAGCCTAGCCAGAGTGTGTTTGGCTTTCGCCACCCATTTTAAATGAATTTTGCTATGCCCTTTTTCGAGGTTAGTATACTGTGCCTCTGTCTAACAGTGACACAGAAGTGATACCCGGGGTAAACCTATGATCTCCCATCCACTCATCAAGATTCCTCTTGAAGAGAGTCAATGAGGGACTCTGCCTAACCTGGACTGGGATTTTATTCCAGAGTGAAGGGAGCCTCTGGGTTATGAATCTGTCCCTCCAGCATGTCCTATTTATTTCAGTGCTGAGGTTCAAGTCTCGAGGCGTAGCTCGATGGGATTTGGATTTTCTGAGGTGCAGCATGTCCATTAATTCCAGGTTGGACATGGCTTTATACATCAGGCACAGATCGCCTCTGAGCATGCGGTATGCCACTGAGCAGAGCTGGAGTTTCTTTAACCGGGCAGCATATGGCATCTGTTTGAGCCCTTTGATCCTCTTGGTGAGGTACTTTTGGTACTTTTGGGGTCATTCCAGTTGCTGCAGGTGTCTGGTAAGGTACATCCCAAAAGGGGCATTGTACTCAATTATGGGCCTAATGAGGGATGAGTAAAGATTCCTCTTGAAGAGAGTAAATGAGGGACTCTGCCTAACCTGGACTGGGATTTTATTCCAGAGTGAAGGGAGTCTCTGGGTTATGAATCTGTCCCTCCAGCATGTCCTATTTATTTCAGTGCTGAGGTTCAAGTCTCTCGAGCACGTAGCTCGATGGGATTTGGATTTTCTGAGGTGCAGCATGTCCATTAATTCCAGGTTGGACATGGCTTCATACGTCAGGCACAGATCGCCTCTGAGCAGGCGGTATGCCACTGAGTAGAGCTGGAGTTTCTTTAACCGGGCAGCATATGGCATCTGTTTGAGACCTTTGATCCTCTTGTTGAGGTACTTTTGGGGTCTTTCCAGTTGCTACAGGTGTCTGGTAAGGTACATCCCAAAAGGGGCATTGTACTCAATTATGGGCCTGATGAGGGATGAGTAAAGAGGCACGATGACCTCCCCTGATCTAGATGTGAATCCCTTCGTGATTAGGTGGGCTATATAAAATGTTTTTCTAACCACTTTGGCCACGTGGTTGTCAAATGAGAGATTGCTATCAACTTGGGTCCCCAGGTCCCTAATTACTTCTTCCGTACTTAATGGATTACCACCTATGTAGTAATTTGTGGGCACTTTGTTTTTGCCAAAGGGGATGACTATACACTTTTTGGCATTTAACTTGAGGCCATGTAGATCCTTTTCAACATTCTGTATATATCAGATTGTTCATATTGTATTTGTAACTCCTTTTTTTACTGCACACATTGATTTCAGTTATTTGTGATAGTCTTCATTACTATCTCCTGTGGCATGTTCGGTCAATACAGGGGTCTGTAGAGAGCCTGGTATCACAGGTAGGGGTTTAAGCCTGATAACATCTCTCTGACAGATAACTGTGTCAGACAGCAGTAGCTTAAATGCAGACAATAGTTATGGCGCAGTCAGAGGGCCACCTTTTTCAGGCTACTGTCCTACCAGGTAGGACATCCATTTCTCTTATGGTAGGAAAGTGCTGTAAGCCCTTCAAGGGTGTTCTTCTTGACATAACCAATATGCATATTGCTGTGGCATCCATGATTGAAATGCACCTGTCTTAGATCTGTATTGGCATGTATTTTAAAATGACATGATGCGATTGTTTATGTCATTCATTGCTCACGGGCACTAACTACTTCTGAAATAATTATGGTCTGTATTGCAAGTCTTTATCCAGACATTTCTTTATTACTACACTTGATTTTGTCACACCGTGCAGCTTAATTTTAGATAAGGGTCTCTGTAAACATTTCTTACTGTATATGTTGCCAGACCATCAGAAACTGTGACCTGTCCTCTGTTACCACACTTTCTAGTGCGCTGGTGCTGTTGAAGTGCTGTTATAATATGGTTCCCTGTAATTCCTTGTGAGTATGCCCAGTATAACAATGTCTGAGATGTTTGCAAATTAAGAATGGAAAACTTGAAATCATGAAATGTCATCTGATCTGTGTTGTCAAGTATCACTTATGTATGTTGAGTATTATATTACCATTTAAAATTTACATGACTATACAGCGTTTGTCTATTACATGTTGATTGATGATAAATTCCTTACTTATGGGTGCCACTGGCATTTATTTGCAAACCATGTGTCTTTCTGATGTGCATGACATTACAGGTGTAAGGTCCATTTGCTCTTGTATATACATGCTGAGGTGGAGAATACATCAGTGGTGTCAGCTTGTGCACATAAATTCCCTGTATATGCATTTCATAAGCAATAACTGTAGTCTATGCATGCACCCCAAAATGTATCTTCTGTTTCTTGCTAACTTTTATCTCAGCTGAAGCATTTTATTAACATGTATATCCTATTTTAATTCCACTTTGTTACACTGCTGCTTTATATTGCTATCACATTTTTGTTAGCATGCCTGTTTTATGTATATCCATAACTCAGATGTTTTCATTGGCATTAATTAGTATTAAATCAATATGCCAGGCTTTATGTTAGAAATGTTTCTTTGACACTTCAGCACTTTTGCCTGCAGTATATGAGTACACGTTACCCATTTCCCCTTTCCTATTTACTAATTATACAGTACAGATCATTATTATTAGTGTACAATTCCCCTGTTTCACTTCCCCTCCTTCACAATTCTTCCACTGAACTTCCCCTTAATATTTTCAGGCTCCAGGACATGCTCATATCTTAGGTCTGCCTATAGACAAGCTGTTTTGCTTACATTACATAGTCATACTTACAAGCACCTTTCTATGGCCACGGACACTATTGCTGGCACCAAAAAAAGGTGCTTGCAAACATCTAACAGTATGCAAATTTGATTAGTGCTGCTGCTCATATGTTAACACACCTAAATTGTGTAGGTTTAGCATGACGCCTACACAATTATTAATAAATCCTAGGGACTGACTGAAAGCAAAAATTTTAACCTGCAATAATATACAGAAAGACAGAAAATCATCTTCCTTTGATGCTGGAGCAAAGGCAATAAAACAGTTCACCAGAACAACATGACCATAAGAAATTGGATCCAGCACACCTCAATGACAAAAAGTAAAATATCATCTGTGAACTGGTGGAAAGCTAACAAATTTGCTGTGAGCAGAGTTGGGATCTATTCCAAACTGATAAGTACACTTTTAGCAACTTAATTTACACTGTGATGTATTTATAAATGTGTTTATTATTTATAGTGGTGCTGTATTGTTTCTGTCCCTTGTTGTCTCCACTATGTTTTTTTCTCAGGGTAGCTCAGAAGCTAGTATCAGGTAGGGGGTTGTTGAGTCAGCCCACATCCTAGCTGTTAGTCATTGCCTGAGGTGTATTTTCATTGCTGTAATTCCAATACAGACTGCATTTCTGTGAACTGGTGGAAAGCTGATAGATTTGCTGTGAGCAGAGTTGGAATCTATTCCAAACTGATAAGTACACTTTTTGCAACTTAATTTGCACTGTGCTGTATTTATACATTTCCTTATTATTTATAGTGGTGCTGTATTGTTTCTGTCCCTTGTCTCCACTGTGTTTTTTTCTCATGGTAGCTCAGAAGCTAGTATCAAGTAGGGGGTTGTTGAGCCAGCCCACATCCTAGCTGTTAGTCATTGCCTGAGGTGTATTTTCATTACTGTAATTCCAATACAGACTGCATTTCTGTGAACTGTTGGAAAGCTGATAGATTTGCTATGAGCAGAGTTGGAATCTATTCCAAACTGATAAGTACACTTTTTGCAACTTAATTTGCACTGTGCTGTATTTATACATTTGCTTATTATTTATAGTGGTGCTATATTGTTTCTGTCCCTTGTTGTCTCCACTGTTTTTTTTCTCCTGGTAGCTCAGAAGCTAGTATCAAGTAGGGGGTTGTTGAGATAGACCACATCCTAGCTGTTAAGTCATTGCCTGAGGTGTATTTTATTTGCTGTAATTCCAATACAGACTGCATTTCTCTGAACTGGTGGAAAGCTGATAGATTTGCTGTGAGCAGAGTTGGAATCTTCCTAAATGATAAGTACACTTTTTGCAACTTAATTTGCAATGTGCTGTATTTATACATTTGCTTATTATTTATAGTTTTGCTGAATTGTTTCTGTCCCTTGTTGTCTCCACTGTGTTTTTTCTCATGGTAGCTCAGAAGCTAGTATCAAGTAGGGGATTGATGAGACAGCCACATCCTAGCTTTTAGTCATTGCCTGAGGTGTATTTTCATTGCTGTAATTGCAATACAGACTGCATTTCTGTGAACTGGAGGAAAGCTGATAGATTTGCTGTGAGCAGAGATGGAATCTATTCCAAACTGAGTACACTTTTTGAAACTTAATTTGCACTGTGCTGTATTTGTGCATTTGCTTATTATTTATAGTGGTGCTATATTGTTTCTGTCCCTTGTTGTCTCCATTGTTGTTTTTTCAGGGTAGCTCAGAAGCTAGTATCAAGTAGGGGGTTGTTGAGCCAGCCCACATCCTAACTGTTAGTCATTGCCTGAGGTGTATTTTCATTGCTTGTAATTCCAATACAGACTCCATTTCTGTGAACTGGTGGAAAGCTGATAGATTTGCTGTGAGCAGAGTTGGAATCTTTTCCAAACTGATAAGTACACTTTTTGCAACTTCATTTGCACTGTGCTGTATTTATACATTTGCTTATTATATATAGTGGTGCTGTATTCTTTCTGTCCCTTGTCTCCACTGTGCTTTTTTCTCAGGGTAGCTCAGAAGCTAGTATCAAGTAGGGGGTTGTTGAGCCAGCCCACATCATAGGTTCATAGGTTGATACTAGGCTATCTGCCCTAGGACATTTATAAGCCTAGCCAGAGTGTGTTTGGCATTCACCACCCTTTTAGATGAGTTGACTGTGCCTCTGTATAGTAGGTTGCAGATGATAGCCCTTTTGAGGTTAGTTTACTGGGCCTCTGTCTAGTAGGGACACAGAAGAGATCCCAGGGGTAAACCTACGATCTCCCATCCACTCGTCAGGATTTCATTGAGGGACTCTGCCTAACATGGATTGGGATTTTGTTCCAGAGTGAGGGGAGCCTCTGGGATATGAATCTGTCCCTCCAGCATGTCCTATTTATTTCTGTGCTGAGGTTTAAGTCCCTGGTGCATGTAACTCTAAGGGATTTGGATTTCCTGAGGTGGAGCATGTCCATTAATTCTGGGTTGGACATGGCTTTATACGTCAGGCACAGATCGTCTCTGAGTAGGTGGTAAGCAACTGAGTAGAGCTGGAGTTTCTTTAGCCTAACTGTGTAGGGCATCTGTTTGAGTCCCTTGATCCTCTTGGTGAGGTACTTTTGGGGTCTTTCCAGTTGCTGCAGGTGCCGGGTTAGGTACATCCCAAATGGGGCATTGTAATCAATTATGGGCCTGATGAGTGATGAGTAGAGGGGCACAATGACCTCTCTTGATCTAGATGTGAACCCTTTCATGATAAGGTGGGCTATATAGAAGGTCTTTCTAACCACTTTGGCAATGTGATTGTCAAAGGAGAGATTGCTATCTACTTGGGTCCCCAAATCCCTAATTACTTCTTCCGTACTTAATGGATTACCACCTATGTGGTAATTTGTGGGCAGTTTGTTTTTCCCAAAGGGGATGATTATGCACTTTTTGGCATTTAGCTTTAGGCCATGGCTCTGGCACCAGTTATCCGTCTCTGTGAGACAATTTTGGAGGATGCTTGTGTCAGTCGGCGAGTCGATTATGGCACCCAGTTTGTAGTCATCTGCGAACTTGGTCAGCCATAGTCCTCCTGTGTTAGCCTATACCTCAGAGAAATATATACCGAACAAGAGAGGTCCCAGGACTGAGCCTTGTGGGACGCCACTTGTAACTGGTTTAGAGTCTGACATGGCACCTGCAATTCTGACCATATGGGTTCTATCCCTGAGCCAGTTTACAACCCATCTTGTGACATAGGGGTTGATATTTAAGCTGGTGAGCTTATTTATGATGCCCAAGTGGGGTATTGTGTCGAAGGCTTTTGTGAGGTCCAGGTAGGATGTGTGAACTACCTTCCCTTCATCTATGGCCTTGGTGACTGTTTCAAAGAAGTTGACCAGGTTCAAGAGGCAAGATCTGCCCTTAATAAAGCTGAATTGGGTAGGATCCAGTGTTTGGAGGTTCCCAATGTCTTTGTTTATGAGTATCATGATGATACGCTCCATAGCTTTGCAGACCAGGCTAGTCAGGCTTATAGGGCGATAGTTTCCGGGGTCTGTTGTGGCACCACATTTGTGGAATGGGACCACTGTTGCTGTATGCCATTCCTTGGGTACATATCCTGTAGTAAGGCTGAGACTGAACAGTGACTTTATGTGAGGGTTCAGTTCTTCTTGGAGTTTGTGTAAGACGCAGCCCGGGACACCATCCGGTCCCATTGATGCTGTGTTTTTTGCTTTGGAGATGGCAGCTCTCACCTGTGCATCTGTGATGTCAGGGAGGCTACACTCTGTTGGGATAGACATTTGCTCGTTTTGGGGGGAAGGGGGGAGAAGTTTGCACTGAATCTGCCTGCCAGGATGTTGGCAATGCTTGTGGGTTCAGTGTATTTTTTGTCATTTTGAACTAAGTCAGAGCATATCTGGGAGTTGCCACCCAGGTTCCTGACATAACTAAAGAAGGCCTTGTGATTATCTTTAGCGTCTTGTGCAATTTTTCTTTCAAAGCTGGCCTTAGATGATTTTATGAGAGATCGTAGTTTCTTGCTAGTACTGATCAGAGATGCCTTCCCTTTTTGGGATTTTGCTGTATCATGTAGTAGCTTCCTCCTTCTGTTGTATAGCTTATTTATGTCTGGGATCCACCAGACAGGTCTCCTGCCTTTGGAGGAGTGAGTCTTGGTTTTATTTGGGATAGCACGATCCATGCATTCCTGTAGGAGTCCATAGAATGCGTTTGTAAAGGATTATGCAGTTTGGGCCGTATTTTCCACTGGCCGGGGGTTGTGAAGGATTCCATCTCAGTTTTGAGAAGTGTGAAGTTTGCTTTTGAGAAGTTCTTCACCATGGTTTCCTTGGCTGGGGGTGGGGATGGGATATGGATGTCCAGTGAGATTAATTTATGGTCAGATCTTACCAATGAGGAGTATACCTCTGGTATGGAACATAGAGTCCCCATGTTGGTGATGATCAGGCCTAATATGTTTTCCCCTCTTGTGGGAGTGGTGACCAGTTGTTCCATAGCATTTGAGTTTATAAATTCTAGGAACCGTTGGGCGAGGGTGTTGGGGCTTGAGTAGTGCTCCCAGTCTATGTTTGGGTAGTTGAAGTCATCCAATATAATGGTGTTTGGAGAGACCTTCATATTCTCCAGTGTTCTCAGGAAAGCCGAGTGGGGTTCCTGTGTTTGGGATGGTGGTCTGTAGCAGGCTACAAACTGAAAGGCAGTTTTTCCCACTGTTAGTTGCACATGGATGGTCTCCGATGCTTCGTGCAGTGCCACTAACCTGGAGGTGTGGGTATCTTTGATGACTATGGATACTCCCCCTCCTTTTGTGGTTTGGTCTGAGTTTTGGGGCCAAAAAGCATGGTATGAGGTATAACCTGGTAGTGCTGGGGTGCTCTCGGGAGCCTTGAACCAGGTTTCTGTTACTGCACAGATATCGATATTCTCCATACTGAGGAGAGCCTCGAGTGTGTGCATCTTGAGGTTTAGACTTCTGGCGTTGAGCAGCATTACCCTTAGTTTCTTTTTCTTTGTGTTGTCTATGGAGGTGGGTTTGTCTTTTGAGCCTTGCCTAAAAAAGGCACTATGGGGTGGCAAGAGCCTTAGCCAGTATTTGAAAGCCCAGGTGTGACAGGTGCAAGCCGTCCCTAGCAAAGCAACGTGGCTTGTCGAGCATGTCATCCCAGGTTGACAGACATTAGTTCCCCTTTGAATGACACCAATACTTTAGCCAATTGTTAAAATTGATAATTTTGTCTTTATACTGTGGCATCATTCTTGGTGAGGGTAAGATGCCACTCAAGGTCAGGGTCATACTGGCCTGGGCTACATGATCAGAGAGCTCCTCTATGTCTCTTTTCATGTAGTCCAGGGAAGTACGTCTCAGGTCATTCACACCAGCATGGACAATGACGGAGTCATATTTGTACTTGCTTTGGAGTGACCTGAGTGCTTGTGTTATGTGGTGGATCCTGGCACCTGACAGGCAGCTTACAGTGACCTTCTCCTTGTTCAGCCTGGTGAGTGGGACGTCAGTGTGTCGGACAATAGAGTCACCTATTACAAGTGTATTAGGTGTGTTGTTTAGCCTTAAGGGCTGTGACTGTGTGGCACACTGACATTGTGAACTATGTGATACATGGGTATTGTTGTGGGGTAGCAGTTGCTTGGATGTCTGCTTTGGAGGTCTCTGCTGCCTGGGCAGATTTTCATTTAGAGCCTCCGAGTATGGTTTTGTGTGTTTATGTGTTTGGTTTTCTGTTGCGATAGGTCTATGTGAGACTGGATTTGTGGTGTGTGTGGTTACCTTCTCCTCCTGACTGTGCTAGTACTGGGTTGAGAGAGCTCAGCCTCCAGTTTGGCTATATAGTTGCATCTCTCACATATATTTGAGCTTGTTGGGAGTAGGAGAGGGTGGTCTGTGTTCATAAGGCAGTTGTAACATTAACTCAAGATTCCCAGATTCACCAGCTGGACTGGAGAGTATAGCTGTTAGTCATTGCCTGAGGTGTATTTTCATTGCTGTAATTCCCAAACAGACTGCATTTATATGAACTGGTGGAAAGTTGATAGATTTGCTGTGAGCAGAGTTGGAATCTATTCCAAACTGATAAGTACACTTTTTGCAACTTACTTTGCACTGTGCTGTATTTATACATTTGCTTATTATTTATAGTAGTGCTGTATTGTTTCTGTCCCTTGTTGTCTCCACTGTGTTTTTTCTCAGGGTAGCTCAGAAGCTAGTATCAAGTAGAGGGTTGTTGAGCCAGCCCACATCCTAGCTGTTAGTCATTGCCTGAGGTGTATTTTCATTGCTGTAATTCCAATACAGACTGCATTTCTGTGAACTGGTGGAAAGCTGATAGATTTGCTGTGAGCAGAGTTGGAATCTATTCCAAACTGTTAAGTACACTTTTTGCAACTTAATTTGCACTGTACTGTATTTATACATTTGCTTATTATTTATAGTGGTGCTATATTGTTTCTGTACCTTGCTGTCTCAACTGTTTTTTTCTCCTGGTAGCTCAGATGCTAGTATCAAGTAGAGGGTTGTTGAGTCATCCCACATCCTAGCTGTTAGTCATTGCCTGAGGTGTATATTCATTGTTGTAATTTCAATACAGACTGCATTTCTGTGAACTGGTGGAAAGCTGATAGATTTGCTGTGAGCAGAGTTAGAATCTATTCCAAGCTGATAAGTACACTTTTTGCAACTTAATTTGCACTGTGCTGTATTTATACATTTGCTTATTATTTATAGTGGTGCTGTATTGTTTCCATCCCTTTTTGTCTCCACTGTGTTTTTTTCTCAGGGTAGCTCAGACGCTATTATCAAGTAGGGGGTTGTTGAACAAGCCCACATCCTAGCTGTTAGTCATTGCCTGAGGTGTATTTTCATTGCTGTAATTCCAAAACAGACTGCATTTCTGTGAACTGGTGGAAAGCTGATAGATTTGCTGTGAGCAGAGTTGGAATCTATTCCAAACTGATAAGTACAGTTTTTGCAACTTAATTTGCACTGTGCTGTATTTATACATTTGCTTATTATTTATAGTGGTGCTGTATTTTTTCTGTCCCTTGTTGTCTCCACTGTGTTTCCCACCCATCCTCCCTGTTCTTGTTTTGGTTGTAATCTTGGTGGCTTTGAAACTGCCCGCCCCTCTTGTAAATTTGTATTTGGATACTCCTTCTGGGCCCATCTCATTTGCTCACTCAACTGAGTGCAGTGAGAGAATATTCTGATTTCAGTCACTGCTACTGTGTACAAAGAGAGCATTTGGGAAAGACAAACCCTGTAGCCTTTTAATCCTGCTCTGTTCCCTCCCTCAAAAAAAAAAAAAAAAAAAAAAAAATATATATATATATATATATATATATATATATATATATATATACTTTATTTAGCTGTTCTTACTGTAACTGTCTTAGTTGCTGTTCTGCGTGCTTTTATCTGTTCAGTCGCTCTTACTCTGCACTTATTACCTCTTGTTAGTAGCTTTCTAATTTAATGCCTTCTGCACTTGTTTTTTAGTCATTTGTTAATTTAATTGCATTTAATTAAACTGTATTTGCCGTAATATTGCTACACATTTGTGCTAGCCTGCACTGCATTTGAATTTTATATACTGCTGTTTTAGCTTCTTTTCTGTAAAAAAAAAAAATTCTAAGCTTGTTTCCTGCCTTTCCTGTAACTAGTCTAGTCCACCATGACAGTTTGTAAGCTGTTGAGCCCCCCAAGCCTTTCTGTGTTGGAAGGAAGCCTTCTAGCTTTTCAGTGGGAGTGGTAAGCATTAGGTAGCCTATCTACCACAGGAGGAGAGGTTTCTGGCCCAGAAATTATAATTTTTTGACCGTTTGGGAAGTTTTTCCATCTCTTTCAACCTACTGATTTAAAAGCTTGTGTTTGCGCTTGTTGCCTGCCTTTCCTGTTACTAGTCTAGTCCAGGTACAGATTTGCTATATCCAGGACTCTTTGTGAGCTTCTGAGCCCCCAATCATTTCTGTGTTGGAGGGAAGCCTTCTAGCTTATCAGTGGGAATGGTAAGCACTAGGTAGCCTATCTACCACAAGAGGAGTGGCTTCTGGCCCAATACTTGTACCTTATTGACTGTTTGAGCAGATTTTTTCCCATCTCTTTCAACTTTCTGGTTTAAAAGCCGCATTTACGCTTGTTTCCTGCCTTCCCTGTAACTAGTCTAGTCCAGATACAGACTTGCTGTATCCGGGACTATTGGTAAGCATCTGAGTCGCCCAAGCCTTTCTGTGTTGGAGGGAAGCCTTCTAGCTTATCAGTGGGAGTGGTAAGCACTAAGTAGCCTATCTTCCATGTGAAGAGTAGGTTTTGGCCCATAAATTGTAGTTTATTGTCCATTTAGGCAGTTTTCCATCTTTTTCAACTTGCTGGCTTAAAAGCCTGTGTTTGTGCTTGTTCCCCACCTTTTCTGTAACTAGTCTAGTCCAGGTACAGATTTGCTGTATCCAGGACTCTTTGTAAGCTTCTGAGCCCCCCAAGCCTTTCTGTGTTGGAGGGAAGCCTTCTAGCTTATCAGTGGGAGTGGTAAGCACTAGGTAGCCTATCTAACACAAGAGTGGTTTCTGGCCCAGAAATTGTAGATTATTGGCCGTTTGGGCAGTTTTTCCATCTCTCTAAACTTTCTGGTTTGAAAGCCCGTGTTTGCGTTTGATCCCCACCTTTCCTGTAACTAGTCTAGTCCAGGTACAGATTTGCTATATCCAGGACTGTTTGTAAGCTTCTGAGCCCCCCAAGCCTTTGTGTTGGAGTGGAGCCTTCTAGCTTATCAGTGGGAGTGGTAAGTACTAGACAGCCTGTCTACCACAAGAGGAGTGGTTCTTGGCCCAGGAATTGTAGTTTATTGATCATTTAGGAAGCTGTCCATCTCTTTCAACTTTCTGGTTTAAAAGACCACATCTGTGCTTTTTTCCCCATCATTCCTGTAACTAACCTACTGGAAAGCACTAGAAAGCCGTAAACTGATACAAGCCTTCTAGCTTAAAAGAGAGTCTTTGGCATGATAAAATATCAGTTTTCTGTATTTTCTTGCTGTACTTAACCTTTTTCCACCTAAACACTGATTTTCCAGTGTTTATTGTGATTTAAAAGCTTGTTTTTTTCACATATTGTACTTATTTGACTGCCTGCACTTTTAAAAAGTCATTTTTTGTTTAAATAATTTGTTTAACTGTTGTAGGCTACACACTAAAGTATGATAGCCTTTTCTGACCACTTGTAGTTGTTTAAAGCTGTTTTAAGTGTACTTTTTATTGTTTTTCACTTATCTTTAAAAAAAAAAAAAAAAAAAAAAAAACATTCCTTGTTTCCCACCCTTCTAAGCTAGTATAGTCCAATTTTCAGGCTAGTGCTGAATTCAGGGCTGTGTTACAAGTTTCTGAGTTGCCCATACCTTACTTGGATAGAGGGAAGTTTCTCTGTTCACCTGTGAGAGAGGGGAACCTTGAGCAGCCATCTGTACCTGGAGTAGTGGTTCCAGCCCAGAAGTTAGTAGTTTAAAAACCACGTTTACACAGTTTTGCACGCCGGGCAGCACCGGTTAGCTATGGTTAAATTATTCCCAGCTCCACTAAGTCTCCTCTTCAGTTTTTCTCTTGAAACTAGTCTCTCAACCTAAGCACTCGAAAAGCATCCTACAGTCCAGTACTTGCTCAGACCTAATAGCAAGCACTAATATACCCCGACACTTGATTGCCCAGAAGGGCAAGGCTCTTTATCCACACCTCACCAACCAAGCGACTAAGCAGCTCACCCTACTATTCAGGCAAGACCAAAGGGCAACTTCAGGTGTACTCTCCACTCCATCTGGTGAACCTGGGTATCCTGAAGCAATGTTACAACTGCCTCATGTACACAGACAACCCTCTCCCCCTACCACAAAACACTAACATATGTGAGAGATGCAATTATACAGCCAAACTGGAGGCTAAGGTCCCTCCACCCAAGACTGGAACAGACAGTCATGAGGAGAAGGTTAACACTTGCACCACACCTCCAGCCTCACATAGACCTACTAAACCAGCACTGGCAAAAAATACACATAAATACACTAAATCATACTTGGAAGCTCTAAATAAAAACCTGCAAAAGCATCCAAGAGCTCCAAAGCAGACACCCAAAAAACCTGCACCTCCCATCACAAACCAGACAACACATAAAGCACAAAATCAATGTGCCACACAATCACAACCCTTAAGGCGAAATAACATACCTAGCACACTAGTAATAGGTGACTCTATAGTCAGGCACACTGATGTCCCACTCACTAGGCTGGACAAGGAGAAGGTTACTGTTAGCTGCCTGTCGGGATCCAGAAGCCACCACATAACACAAGCACTCAGGTCACTCCAGAACAAGTAGAAATATGACTCTGTTATTGTTCATGTTGGTGTGAATGATCTGAGACGTACCTCCCTGGACTACATGAAAAGAGACATGGAAGAGCTCTCTGATCATGTAGCCCAGATGGGTATGACCCTGACCCTGAGTAGCATGCTGCCCTCACCAAGAATGATACCTCAGTATAAAGAAAAAATGATCAATTTCAACAATTGGCTAAGCTTCTGGTGTCATTCAAAGGGGATCCAGTGTCTGTCAGCCTGGGACGACATGCTTGACAAGCTGCGCTGCTTTGCAAGAGGCAGCTTGCACCTGTCACCACTAGGCTTTCAAATACTGGCCAGGGCTCTTGCTGCCCCCATAGTGTCTTTTTTAGGCAAGGCTCAAAAGTGAAACCCACCTCCATAAACAGCACAAATACAAAAATGAGGTTTATGCTACTCGATGCCAGGAGTTTAAATCTCAAAATGCATGTGCTTGAAGCACTGCTCAGTATGGAGAACATCATCTGTGCAGTAACTGAAACCTGGTTCAAGGCTCCAGAGAGCACTCCAGCACTACCAGGCTACAACTCATACCACATATTTCGGCAACAGAACACAGACCGAAACTCAAAAGGAGGGGGTGTATCCATATTCATCAAGGATACCTACACCTCCAGGTTAGTGGTGCAGCATGATACCTCTGAGATCATCCATGTGCAACTAACATTGGGCAAATCTGCAATGCAAATTGTGGCCTGCTACAGATCACCCTCCATGACCCAGGACCACCACTCTGCCTTTCTGGAGACACTGGAAAACATGAAGGTCTTACCGAACACCCTGATATTGGAAAATTTCAATTACCCTACCATTAACTGGGAAAGCTACTTGAGTACAAACTCCCAGGCTCAGCGCTTCCTGGAATTTATCAACTCAAATGTCCTGGATCAGCTGGTAAGCTCCCCTACCAGAGGTGAAAATATATTGGACCTGGTCATCACCAACATGGGTGACAGGTGTTCCGCACCAGAAGTCAATCTGTCACTGGTTAGATCAGACCATAAACTAATCACTCTGGATGTCCACACCCCACCACCACCCCCAACCAAGGAAACCACAGTGAAAAACTTTTCTAAAGCAAACTTCACCTTACTTAAGACAGAGGTGGTAAGTTTCACAGCCCCCATGCTAAAGGATAATGCTGCCCAAGATGCAGAATCCTTTACAAATGCACTCAATGAGCACCTACAAGGATGCATGGATCATGCCATCCCTAGCAAAACCAAGACTCACTCCCCTAAAAGAAGGAAACCAGTCTGGTGGACCCCTGCCATAAACAGGTTATACAATAAAAGGAAGAAATTAGTTCAGAAAAAAAGCAAATCCCAAGAAGGAAAGACATCCCTGATCAGTATCAGTAAGAAACTAAGGTCCCTCATAAAATCATCCAAGGCTAACTTTGAAAGATAAATAGCCAAGGATTTGAAAGATAACCACAATGCCTTTTTTAGCTATGTCAAGAATCTAAGTGGCAACTCACAGATATGCTCTGACCTTGTGCAAAATAGCACAAAATATACTGAACCTACTGATATTGCCAACATCCTGGCAGATAGATTCAGTGCAAACTTCACCCCCCTCTCACCTCCAAAAGGGCCCACAACAATACCGGAAAAGTGTAGTGTCCCAGAAATCACAGATACACAGGTGAAAACAGCCCTTTCAAAAGCCAAAAACACAGCATCAATGGGGCCAGATGGTGTCCCAAGATGCGTCTTGCATGAACTACAGAATGAACTAACCCCTCTCCTAAACACGCTGTTCACCCTCAGCCTCTCCACAGACTACGTGCCCATAGAATGGCGCACAGCAACGGCTATTCCGCTCCACAAAGGAGGGGCCACAACTGACCCTAGTAACTATCACCCCATAAGCCTGACTAGCCTGGTCTGCAAGGCTATGGAGCGCATCATCATGGAACTCATTAACAAAGACACTGGGAACCTCCAAACACTTGACCTGACCCAGTTCGGCTTTGTTAAGGGCAGATCATGCCTATTCAACCTGGTTGACTTCTTTGAGGCCATAGACGAGGGAAAGTAGGTTACCACAGCCTACCATGACCTCGCCAAGGCATTCAACACCATTCCTAAACTCACCAGCCTGAACATAAACCCCTGTGTCACAAGATGGGTTGCCAACTGTCTTAGAGACAGAACTCACGAGGTAAGAAAAGCAAGCTCCTGGTGCGACTTTAAACCAGTTACAAGTGGTGTCCCACAAGGCTCGGTCCTGGGATCCCTACTGTTCGGCATATACTTCTCAGAAGTACAGGCAAACACAGGAGGACTATGGCTAACCAGGTTCACCGATGACTGCAAACTGGGAGCCATAATTGACTCTCAGGCTGACACGGACATCCTCCAAAAAGGCCTTACTGAGACGGACACCTGGTGTCAAAGTCATGGCCTCAAGCTAAATTCCAAAAAATGCATAGTCATCCCATTTGAGAAAAACAAAACACCCATGAATTACCACATAGGTGGCAGCCCCCTTAATACAGAAGAGGTAATAAGAGATCTGAGGACCCAGGTAGATAGTAATCTCCCCTTTGACAATCATATTGCCAAAGTAGTTAGGAAATCCTTCTATGTGGCCCATCTAATTACTAAAGGGTTCGCATCTAGAAATAAAGAGGTTATAGTGTCCCTCTACTCATCACTCGTCAGACCCATCATAGAGTACAATGCCCCATTTGGGATGTACCTCACAAGACACTTCCAACAGCTGGAAAGACCACACAAATACCTCACCAAGAGGATTACTGGCCTCAAACATATGTCCTATGCAGACTGACTGAAAAAACTCTGTCTGTACTCAGTGGCATATCCCCTACTCAGAGGTGATCTCTTCCTGACTTACAAAGCCATATCCAACTCAGAATTGATGGACATGCTCCACCTAAAGAAATCCAAGTCACTGCAAGCCACGCGCTCTAGTGAGCTAAACCTCACCACAACAATAAATAGAACATGCTGGAGGGATATATTCCTGTCACAGAGCCTCCCCATGCTTTGGAACAAAATTCCTATCTACATTAGGCAGAGCCCCTCACTAACACTCTTCAAGAGAAACTTTGACGAGTGGATGGGTAACACAAAATACACCCCTTGGATCACTTCATTGGCTCTGATTGACAGAGGCTGAGTTAATTAATCAATGGGGCAGCGAAAGCCGACACATTTTGGCTAGGCTTATAAATGCCCTCGGGCAAATAGCCTAGTACCTACCTATGAACCTATTACTTTAGAGTCATTTGCATTCATTTTTAGCAAAAAATTCTAAGAAATGGTATCAAAAAGATCATAACAAGAGTAAATTTAAAACATTTTTGGCATTTATGTTGCCTTTTTTTTGCAGATGATCACATACTACTATTTTCAAAATCTTAATGAAAAGGCAGAGTCAACTAAAATAAAAATAGCATAGCTGCATTCTGATTGTTTTGCTTTCTCTGAAAACAAAGTAATCCCCTGATGTGCTGATTAGGTAGGCATTGCTGAAAGCTTCCTGCAGTACTCCCTCACATAGCTAATCTAGGCAGCATAGTGACATGTTATTGTGATACATTGTTACTAGGTACTTGCAGCTTCATGAGACATATGTGATACACAACTATGGTGGCACAGACTGTGATCAGAACACATATGCACTACATACAGCAAAAGACTGCAAAATATTCATTAATTCATTCTCTGGTTACACTCTTAATATAAATCAGTGTTTTGTGGGCAGGTGCATATTATCCTGGAACAACTTTGATTCAATGCAGTGAAAATGATCCTGGACAGGGTAACAGCTCTTGGATTTTGTACACACACACACACACACACACACACACACACACACACACACACACACACACACACACACACACACACACACACACACACACACACACACACACACACACACACACACACACACTCTCAGACATATATACACACACAAAGGCAATTTAGAGGATTAACATTTCAAATGTAATGCATTATTAGGATATGAGAGATAGCTAGAATACTTCACAAACACCCTTACAGATATGCAGATGACATGCAGATTCTACATGGAAGGTAACCCAGTTGAAGAAATGAATGGGAGAACCAAGAATTGTGAAAGAATGAAGCTAACAGCAGTGACACTGTGCTGTCTGCAACAAAGAATGATTGTATCCATGACATGGCAGCACATAAACAGCACACGCCAATATATTGAAACATTTGGTGATATAATCATGGGCTTTCCTACACTTCAGCAAGGAGTAGTGCAACAAGCAGCTTTAGTATTATTTCCTTTCATTAAGGCTCATTGAAACCACAGTGAGTTTTAAAGCCTGGGTAATGTGATGTGAGATCTAGAAGGTATATTTAAAGGATGAGATAGCTTTACCATATGTCGCGCCTGCTAGGAATGAAACATATGAACTGCACCACTTCAAAAAATCCAAGGAATTCAAAAGATGTCAGGTTAATTCTCTGGGCAGTAAAGGTGACAGGTTAATTCTCCAGGCACTAAAGGTGCCAGGTTAATTCTCCAGGCACTAAAGGTGCCAGGCTAATTCTCCAGGCAGTAGAGATACCAGGTTAATTCTCCAGGCAGTAAGGGTGTCAGATTAATTCTCAAGGCAGCTAAGATGCAAGGTTAGATCTCCAGGCAACAAAGATGCCAGGTTAGATCTCCAGGCACAAAGGCGCCAGGTTAGATCTCTAGGCAGTACAGGTGCCATGTTAATTCTTCAGGCAGTAAAGATGCCATGTTAATTCTCCAGGCCATAATGCAAATGGATAGTAGTACACAAAGGGGTTGAGTTCCGAAAAAAGATCAGTTAAGAATATGGCCAGCGTGCTGCCCCCAAAATATCCTGCTAGCACAGAAAAGACATAACTTTACAATGATCCTGATGCATTTCTAGCTTATACTGTCTTGTAGCAGGGTTCAAGCCCAAAAGCTGTCAAGGAACAGTGATTCATTAAAGGTGATGTCATTCCACATCCAAGTATCAAGTTTGATATCAACAGGTAGTTTATTTCCAGTCCTGAAAACCACAATTGTTAATTAGTTATGCTTGTTCTTAAAACTAAATACAGTACATTGAAGTTTATGTCTTTATGTCTAGTGATCTTAAGTTAATAGATAAGGAAATGTTGCAAATAGATTGTAGAAACTCATCATTAGGAATGTTATATACTACTACCGCTTTCCTTCATGTAATGGTAGTGGAGAGAAAATAACTTCAATTGTTTACACCTATCACTACAGTTTTGATTTCTCAGAGGTGACATTTTTTACATGTTTCCTCTACTGATTTCACGTTCCTTAAGTTTGCCCGAGAGTACATGCAGAAACTATTTTTATATTCCAGAACTGGGTGTATAAATGACTTATATAAAAGTAATAGATTCTTTTGCTCTTAGAGAGATACTGATTTCAAGATTAATCCTATGACTTTAGAAGCTTTGGTTTGAATAGAATTAACATGCCTTTTAAAGGATAAGTCTGGGCTAATTAGAAAACACAGGTCTTTTGCAGACAACAATAAAATAACAATAAAACAAAATAACAATAGAACAAGTAGAGCTTCCCCATCAAGCAACACATTCCCCCAGATTCTGCAAGCCTTGCACGGCATGCAGGATTAGTGCAGGAGCTCTATCAGGCAATATGTCTGCCGTGGGATCCAGGAATAGCCTGCAGGGGCGTGCACGAGCACTCCTGCACTAGTCCTGTACGGACTAAGCCCCTGTATGCAAACTACCCCATTTTCAGGAGAAATCCATGCAAATGAGGTAAATTTGCGATCCAGGAAGCTGGAAACCGGCCATGCAGGACTAGTGTAATGTGCAGAAATGTACTCGGTTAGTAACCTAATACATTTCTGCAAATTCCAAAACGGAGCCATGATAGCTCCAAATAAATGGTGCATATCAGTCAAGAGGCATGCCTATGGCCAAATATAAGGTCATTGGCATTTAGCCGATCTTGGAAGTTTAAGCGTAGGGCAGCAGCGTGCAAACAGGATCGGGAGGAAAATAAACCTAAAATAATCATTCTAACTAAAATCACTATTCTGCCATTAAAGTCAATGGCAGGCAGACGACAACATGGCCAGTGAGTAGTGGTTGCTAAGGGGGGAGGCTCAGTGTGAGACATGTAACTATGCATTAACAGGCAATCCTATGCAAATGAGAAGAATGATAGTGAATCCCAGTTTTCCCCAGCATGCTAGTCAGGTTCCAATAGTGTAGGAGCAGGAAGAGTTGGTGCAAGTCTAGGAGTTAGCTGACATCATCTGTGTCTGGCATACTGAAAGCAGATTGGAGCCCTGTGGCTCAGGTTTGTTCCTAGCTAAGCACAGCTAAGCAAGGAGGTGTGTCTGAGTCTGCCTAGCACTCTTTACATTGCCTAAGCAGGTGTGTGCGCACTGGGTTTTAAAAAAAAAAAGGTAAACCAGAAAATAGCAGCTCTGTACACATTTGAGCACTGTGTTTGAGCGACGTGCCCCTGGGCTTAAACAGGAATATCAGAATCAGCCAATTACACAGGGAGCACACCAGCTCAGCCTAGAACACTACTATAAACTATGCAAACACCTTCCACTCTGGCTTTTCCCATACTCTATACCACCGGTGTATACAAGCGGGGATGTTTTAACAGACAAAACAACAAAATGATAGGAGCTGCAATAGCTATCATACAACAACTTGTGGAAGAGGCTGAAGGTGGTGAGGATGTGAATGCTGCTGACCAACCTACAGTGAGGAGATGGAGAAGAGTTTACAGACCCAGGGTAAACTACCAGGGGCTACATGAGCTGGAGATATTGGGGCACTATAGGGTGGACAGGGACCTCCTACAACAAATTGTTGAGCTGTGCCAGCCACGCCTGACAAACATAACTAACAGAGAGGAACACATCCCAGTGGATACCATGGTATGTGTAGGCCTAAGAATACTAGCTATAGGTACCATCCAAAGGACAACTGGGGATATGATTGGGGTCTCACAGGCATCAGCATCCAGGGTACTCCACCAGTTCCTGGATGCCAAGTCAGCACATGCCGGTGAGCATGTATATTTCCCCAACACCCATGAGGTGCTGGCCAGCAATATGCAACTGTTCCACCAAATACCAGAATACACTGAGGTAGTGGGTGCTATACACTGCATGCATATATGCAACAAAGCACCACACGGTGAGCCAGGTAGGGTCTACATCAATCACAAGGGCTTCCCCTCCATCAACTGTCAGGTCGTGTGTGATGCCCAGGGCATAATAATGAATGTGTGTGCTGGCTGCCTTGGAAGCTATCACGATTCCCACATCTGGCATCTGATGCAGCTGTACCAGAGATTTGCCAATGGAGACATCCCTCACGGTCACCTAGTGGAGGATGCTGGATATGCCCTGGAGCCGTAGCTGATAACACCCATCAGAAATGCACACACACCCGAACAAGAACTCCATAATGAGGCACACACACAGACCAGGATTGTAACAGAGCATGTGTTTGGGATGCTTAAGTCATGGTACCAGTGCCTGGACACATCCGTTGGAGCTGTGCAGTACTCACCAGCTACATATACCCAAATTCTCATTGTATGTGCCATGCTACACAATATGATCCTACAGAAACAGCTGCAGCAGGAACAGCATGGGGCAGGGCCACACAGCCCACCACCCTTGCCAAGGCCTTGATAGGTACAAAGTGACTCGGAGGAGGAACAACTTGAGCCTGCCCCAGTAGGCAGAAGGAGGCATGCCCAGTATGCCGTGGCCTTGGCAAAGAGGCAACGCATATCACATACACTGACACAGGAGGGACCCAGGGAATAACACCCTCTCTGACTCTCACATACAGTAATAGGGATGCCAAACATGACACCACCTGTGCTCAACCATGTGTAGGGAGTGTACTATGTGCATCCGGCATAGGCAGCCCTGCAGCACCACCCTTAATACTGGGACACCCATAAGGTAAGTGACTTACTCATGCCAGTCAGGGAGGTTCACATACCCAACAACAGTCACAGCCAGCAGGACAGGTGTGGACAAACACAAACAAAGGCTGTGCTATGACTTCTGAATGAGGCCTATGGGTAACCCCCCCAGGCCTACACAGACAGACTATAGCAGGTCAGGCAGTGAGATGTTAGAATTGAAGGGTAAAAAGTCAGAAACTAATATGTAGGTCAATCAAAGCTAAGGCATGTGGTACACTGATATGCCCCTAGTCAGCATGATAGGTTAGAATACAGAATGAAATGGAGCACCTGACATACCAGTACAGTCATAGCAAATGTGTACAAGTATCACGTGTGCCCCCCATCCTATGTAGAAATGTAATAACAGTCAGGTGTGTGTCCCCCAATCCTGTGTAGAAATCTAGTAACAGTCAGGTGTGCCCCCCCAATCCTGTGTAAAAATGCAGTAACAGTCAGGTGTGCCCCCCCAATCCTGTGTAGAAATGTAGAAACAGCCAGGTGTGCCCCCCAATCCTGTGAAGAAATGTAGAAATAGTCAGGTGTGCCCCCCCATCCTGTGTAGAAATGTAGAAACAGTCAGGTGTGCTCCCACCAACCTTACCTATTTATGTAGTAATGGTATGGTGTGCCCCCCCAATCCTGTGTAGAAATGTAGAAACAGTCATGTGTGCTCCCCCCAACCCTACATAAGTATGTATGTAGTAATGGTCTGGTGTGCCCCCCCAATCTGATGTACACACATCGTAACAGTCAGGTGTGCCCCCCCAACCCTATGTAGAAATGTAGGAACATGTCAAAGGAAAAATATACTTTAAAAATGATCAAAACATGGTAGGTTCAGGTTAAGGCACTTTAATCTTGCAACAAGGAGACAAAAACGTGCTATTACCGAGTTTGTCTAACTAGAAACAGGAAATACTTTCATTTTTATACAATCTCTAACAAGAATAGCCTACCAAGCTGACGTAACAAAATACCAGTCTTTTCATCATCATTTGTTGACCATCAGTCCCATGAATTTCTTCTGATTTATCAATTTTTGTGAGAAACTTCCTGAGGAAAACAACGTGGCCATGATTACCACCAGTTAGATACATGTTATGTTACCCTTCAAGATACTATGGCTAATTCAAGCACAATGCTAACAGTTCATTTCTCTAATAATCCTTTGTCTACTTTATCTCTAAGCTTCTGCAGCTGTACATGTTCTCATGCTTCGAACAGAGCTGATTGTTTAAAATCATTACATTTACAGAATATAGTATTGTTCATTCATTCGTTCCTGACCTAGCAGATAAGCACCTGCTTCTCAAGTACATTTCCAAAAGGCATAAACATGAATATTGCTGTGCTAGCAATTACTAGGTCAGAGGGCATCTTGCAAGTTTCAGAAAGCATACTGCAGTTTTCAAAAAGCATCTTTTTCAGTCTCATATGAAACTCAATTTGTATATAACACAGTGCATGTAAAATACAATGAAAAACGTGTTAATTCTTCTGACTATTAAGTAGCATTAAGCATACACACATTAATACATATTTTTCTAACATTTCCCTCCTGTTAATACTTTTTAATTCTATTTTTAAAAAAGAATAAACAATTTTCTTCTTTTCCTAACCTCTTCCAATCAGGATTTGTGGTTAAGAAAGTCATTCAGTTTAAAACTTTTATGAAAGTGTTTCACATTTTAACAACTCTTCAAATTCAGTACTTTGATACATAGTCTCAGATACTGATATGTCTATGAATTCTTTTATTAATTTCTTCATGCAGGGGATTCCACAACAAACACAAACTCCTATCAGGAGTAATCCTACCCCAATGGCAATCAGTATGTTCATTAGGATGGAACCCCACCCCCCAAATACATTCTAGCAAAAGTCTGTCAGAGGATTTGGGCCTGGTTTGGTCATGGACGACACTTGCTGAATCACCTCAAGATGATCGTTAATCTCATGCTGATGATCAGGAATAAACGCACATCATTCTTCTTTGATTAAAGCGCATGCCTCACCCCTCGCCGCTAGGGTGAAGTCAAGAGCCATTCGGTTTTGGAGCACTACAGTTCTCATGGCATTCAGTTTATCAGTTATCAGTTCAAGAGCAGAAAAAGTTGCATTACTCATTACTTCGAGAAGTTTAGACAGTTTTCGCAGCTTCCAAATTGATTTAACTGTGCCATATGCAGGTAATATGCCTGCCCATGATATGACAGCATCACTTAAGTCCATGTGCGCAAGTTTGGTTCCCACATTATGATGGTCTTTCCAGCCTGCTTCGATCTGTCCCACTGGATTCTCAGGTTTTTTTAACAGTCTTTTTGGTTACATCTCGGGTATTTCAAATACTTCCCTGAGGTAAAACTGCAGTGTGTCGTATGGCCAGGACCAGGTATCCCAAAAAACAACTGACAGACCAATTCTCAGGTAACCATTTATATGCTTTTTTACCACACACAAAATAACAGTCCTCTACTTTAGTCGTTACTTTGTTACGAAATGACTGCCCTGCATGAAATATTTTTCTATCTATTACGGATAACTGTTTAAAAAGTACAGGATTACGTTGTACCTGATCAAGAGTCTTATGCATGGATTTAAGAAATGAGTTATAATCTGTACTACAAGATCCACCTAAATTATTTGCTTTTGTATAACATTTATACTGTACAGTGACATTACACTTGCTCCATCCCACTTGGATGGTATCATTTTTGTAAAAACATACAATTCCTTTTTGTGTTGCAGGCAAATACAGTGCTACCTTATCATATGCTTTAATAGCAACTGTGTCAAAAAACAGATTTTCCCAGGTCTCATTGACCCCCAGGGGGATAGCAGCCACCAATAAACCCTGGTATGCTGTTGGTATGGCCGTGCAGACCCAGCAGTTCGAAACATTAAAAGTCTCAGCATACACACGTGTAATTGCCTGATAAGTGTTTAAGTTTGGATGCCAGTCTATGTTTGGCCCATCACGTTTAATCAGTTCAACTTTTGTGGCAGGAAAAAGTAGTGGCCACAACAAAAAGAACAATGTGATTAGCATAGCTATCAAAATGATCATGCAAGTTTTCTGAGGTTGCTCAATGTCTCTATTCACTCTATACCTGGCCATTGTTTTCTTGTTATACAATAGTAACAAGGTTTTCGTCCAATTCAAAGTTCTTAACCAGTTTACAGTGTGTCAAATGAATCCAGGAAGCTCGCTCCGCGATCTTGACTGCAGTGGGTGTCGACAGTAGTACCTCGTATGGCCCTTCCTACTTCGGAGAACTCCAGTTCTTTTTCTTCACAATCTTCACCCACACCCATGTGCCTGGGGCTATTGCTGCTTCCAATTTCAGTTGCTCTTTATCTGAAACAGAATTTAACTGCAAAAGTTTGTTATTCAAAAATCGTCTCATATACCCTGCAAGTGAACTGTCAGCCTCTTGCTCTGCAGACATGAGAGGTTTCCACTGAGGTGTATAATATGCCCTCCCAAACAAAGTTTCAAAAGGAGTCAATCCCTTTGCATTTGGAACAGTTCTCATGCTCAACAGTGCCAGAGGTAAACAGTGCACCCAGTTCTTTTGTGTCTCACTCATCAATTTCCTAAGCTTATTCTTCAATACCCCATTATGCCTCTCTACTAATCCTGCAGATTGGGGGTGGTATGCAGTGATTTTTTAATGATATTCTGAAATAGCGACTAAGTTGTTGCACTGTTTGGTTCACGAAATGTGTACCGTTATCACTATAAATCTTTTCCGGTATGCCAAATCTGGATATAATTTCTTTAACAAGGACCTTTGCAATAGTAGCTGCATCTGGATTTTTAGTTGGAAAAGCTTCCACCCATTTGGAAAACATATCTATAATGATAAGGCAATACTTTTTATTCTCACATTTATTCAGTTCTATAAAATCCATACAAATAGTATGGAACGGATACGGTGGTGTAGGGAAACTCCCTTGCTTAGGCTTCAATGCCCCTTGTGCATGATGCTTGTTACAAACATGGCATGCTGCACAAAAATTTTTTGTATAGTTTGTAAATCCATACGTTGTAAACACTCGATTCACTAACTGTGCCATCCCGCCTGTTGAGACATGGCTCTGCCCATGGCTCAACAAAGCTGCATATCTAAACAAGTTAGATGGCAGAATTGGTTTCTTTTCCTTGGAGATGTACAGTCCCTTTTCAAGAATTGCTCCTCGCTTTATCCACATCTGCTTTTCTACATTTGTAGAAAGTGTCTGCATTGTTTTCAACATTTCTAAATCTAAAATCTCAGAGGGTTGTAGTTCCTCACTCAAAAGAAACGCCTCTGAGGCTGAAGCTGCCTGTTTTGCAGCTGTATCAGCCCGCGCATTACCTTTTGAAATTCTATCCTGTTGCTTGGTATGAGCTACGCATTTGCAAATAGCTACTTTTTTAGGTAACTGAATGGAGTCTAATAAATCTAAAATAAATTGCACATGCTTAATTGGTTTACTAGTAGATGTTATCATTCCTCTATTTTTCCACTCCTGCGCAAAAACATGTACAGTAGAAAAGGCATACTGACTGTCAGTAAAAATTTTCACTTTCTTACCTTCTGCTAAGGTACATGCCCTTGTCAAGGCAATCAAAATACTGCTGCTTGTGCAGATAAGTTGTGTGGTAAAGATTTTGCTTCTAAAGTCTCAGTATCAGAAACGACTGCATACCCCACTAGAGTCTGTCCTGTAGGACCCCTCCTGCACGAGCCATACACATAGTATGTCACCTTGGCATCATCCAAGGGAACATCTGTAAGGTCTTGTCTAGGTAATGTCTTTTGCTCAATCTCCTGCAGGCAGGAGTGTGGTTTGCCATCTGCAGGGGTCGGGAGCAAGGTTGACGGATTCAAAGTTGTGCATCGTTCAATTGTCATATGAGGTTGTCTCAACAGAATAGTCATACAGGAAAGATGTCTAGCAGGAGAAAGATATGCTACTTTTTCTTGCAGTAAAATAATTGTGACTGCATGAGGCACTCTCAATGTGAGAGGGTGGAACAACACTACTGAGGCATATCTCATTGCAGCTGCAACTACTGCTTGTACACAGTGGGGCAGGGATCGCGCCACTGGGTCTAACTGTGATGAATAGTAAGCTATGGGGCGTTGTTTGTCCCCATGTTGCTGTGTCAACACTGATGTCATATAACCTTGCTTACAGTCTACAGTTTGGAAAAATTGCTTATGATAGTTTGGTAATCCTAAAACTAAGGATGATGCTATCAGTTGTTTTAACTTGCAGAAAGCTGCTTCTGCTTCTGGTGTCCACTGTAATAAATCCTGTGCTGCCATCGGCTTTTTGAATATCAAATTAGTCAGTGGAGTGGATTCCAAAGCATAATTTGGTATCCAACTCCAGCAAAAGTTAGTAGTTCCCAGGAAGGACATCATTTCCTTCTTGGTAGTTGGTCTAGGTTCTTGTAATATTGCTGTTTTTCTGTCTTCATCTAATATTCTGCCTTCTTTGGATATTACATATCCCAGGTATTTAACTTGTTTTCTCCAAAGTTGTAGTTTATTTTTATTCACCTTGTGTCCTTGAGTAGCTAAAAATTGTAATAATGCTATGGTATCCTCTCTACATTCTTGCTGGGTGGGGGCTGCCAGCAGAATGTCGTCTACATAAAGTAAAATCTGACTACCTTTCGGTGGGATAAATCCTGCAAGGTTGCTTGCCATTTCTTGTGCAAATATTGTTGGACTTTCACAATATCCCTGTGATAATCTCATATATGTATACCGTTTCCCCTGAAATGTAAATGCAAACCAGTGTTGGCTGTCGGGGTATATCAGTATTGAGAAAAATGCATTACTAATATCTACCACAGAAAAATACTTTTGCTGAGGCTTTAAATCATTCAATAGAGTGTGCGGATCTGGCACCGTTGGTGCCCTGGGTATAACTGCATTATTTACAGCTTGTAAATCTTGGACCATATGCCACTCCCCATTTGCTTTCCTGACAGGAAATAAGGGTGTATTACATGGTGAATTGGGTGATTCTATTAAGACTCCTTCCTTGAGTAAGGCTGCTATTATAGGTTTGATTCCTATCTCTGCATCCTTCCTCAAGGGATACTACCTTTTCTGAGGTCTAAATGCTGATTTTGGCGTAATTGTAACTGGTCCTGCTGTTCGAATAAGCCCTACATCTGATTTCCCTGTTGACCAGAGAATATCTGGTATGTCTCGCAAGGCTTTTTCCTCTTCTTCCAATAAGAGTAACACTCAGCTATTCTCACTTGCCTGTGAGTGCACAGCTGGGTGTGTCTGTGTTATCCAATTCAATTTCTGCTTCTGTATTCCTTGTTCGGAGAGTTTTAATTCTGTCTGTTTTTCCCACCTTGTGATTTTTTCTCCTAAGTCTGCCCATTTCAAACTTCTATTTTTGGTTAAGCTAACATGTGGCAATCGAATAGATTTGTAAAGTGCTAAAAATTCACGGGGCAATGAACAGCTTACTACACTGTTTCCTTCTGTGTCCCAGTACAAGTTTCGTAACACTAGCCTGTTTGCATGGTTTTGAAACAATTCCTGTTCATATTCTTTATCAGGTCCTGGTCTATTACAGTAATATAGAGTACAATGCAACAAATGCTGTCTGTCAATGTCAAAGGAGGGGGATTTACTGATGGCTACATTCATCAGTTCTTCGGTTACTGCCCCTGGACCAGTCGTAACCAAGTTCTGGCTGTACCAATAATATGTCTCACCCTCCTGTCGCACTACAAAAGTATCCATTTGTCGCTGTGCTTCCATACCCTGCATGGTTGGAACTATGGCTATGCCAAATATCTTCATTAAGTCTCTGCCCAAGAGATTTACTGGGCATTTTGCAGAAACCACAATTTTACTTTTCTGGGTTATTCCTGAAACGGGGTCTGTTATTGCTATGTCATGGGAGAGTGGCTCCCGGTACAGCTGTCCATTAGCTGCTTTCACTAGTATATAATCTGGAGATTCTGAATCTTCCGGTAATTTGTAAGGATGTATCAGGGTCCGTGAAGCCCCTGAGTCACGCAAAAATTTGACTTCCCTCCCCTCTACTAGAAGCGTAACTTCCGGTTTTGTGTCTGCTAAGTAGAGCTCTAGGCTCAATAATGCTAAGTCCAAAATTTCATTTTCGTCAACATCTACAAATTCATGTACATCCTCTACCCCTTCTGTCACATCCTCTACCCTTGCTATCACATTTGCATTTGCCTTTTTCCATTTATTCTCATTCAGTGATTCCTGACTATCATATAGTCATTCCAAATCCTCCTTATTTTCTGTAGTCACCTTTTTATTTAGCCTGCAATCCCTTGCTAAATGTCCTTTTTTCCCCGAATTTAAAACATTCTCCCTTTTTCTTTCTTTTTTTTAAATCTTCTGATTGTTTATCAGATTGTTTGTTTCCCTGGGCATTTTTTTTACCCTTTCTCCCAGTTTGTACTACAAAAACTTTTGACCCATCTTCTGCTGAAAATACTTGAGTTTTCTTTTTCTTTTTACTATTAAAATGCCTTTCTGCATGTCTTGCATATTCAAGTAATGGCTGCAATCTACTTGTTCGATGATCTACCATGTGCTTTGTAACAAAGCTGCTAATGGGAGTTATACTTCCTTTCAAGAATGCATTCTTTATCTGCTGCTCATACGAGGAATCATGTGTCTGATTTTCT
Source organism: Protopterus annectens (assembly GCF_019279795.1). Taxonomy (NCBI): domain Eukaryota; kingdom Metazoa; phylum Chordata; order Ceratodontiformes; family Protopteridae; genus Protopterus; species Protopterus annectens. Next base: position 758,234,503 of record NC_056749.1, read on the forward strand.
GGTATCTGCATTCCGCAGTGGTTATTAAAACACTCTAATAATCTAGCATAATATCTATCAACCGTTTCACCTTCTTGTTGAATGCATTGATTAATGCAAGTCCAATCAGCCCTAGGCTTCCATTTTTCAGAGATTCGGTCTGTCAGACCCTTTACTCTGCCATCTAATTCTGCATTAGTATGTGGGAGTGGTCTAAGCTCCGCGTCACGGGGATTCTAGTCACCACTGATCATGTGCCAATCTGGACCCACAATTTGTCTAACTACTTTTTCTACTTCCTCTTCATTTAAATGGTAACTTAATCTCATACCCTGTAAGTCTTCTAAAAATTTTCTAAAATTCACTTTCAGATGGGGAATTCCCTCCGTGGCTTTCCGGACATCTTCCGGTGTCCACGGTCTGTAAACTAAAAGAGTCGGATCCTGTCCTGCCTGTCCTGCCTGAGGATTTGGTACTTCTATGAGTGGACATATTTCTTCCTCACTCATAGCTCGTGATTTTCTATTTATTTCATATAATTCAATCTCCTGTTCGAGACCTTGTCTCGATAGGATCCCTGACAAACGGTTTTAGTGCTGTAGAAATAGCTGGGTATAGTGGAGGTGGATCAGCTTGTCCACTCACTTCATATTCTGGTAAGGGAAGTGGAGGGGGCGAAGGAGGGGCCGTCGCTATTACCAAGTTATTATCTTCTTTGTCTAAGAACATTGTTTTTGAATTTTTAATCTTTTGTTCCCTGCGATTTGCTTCCTCAAGCCACCTATGTGCCTGAGGAACTCCTAATTGTTGTTGCTTTTCTAATTGACCTTTTGCATCTGTTTTAAGTTGCCTGACAAGTTTAATAAGTGCAAGTTTATCTAAATTACCATCAAATTTATACTTATCAACCCATTCTGTATAGTACTTAACATTGTTGGCACGCTGTAATTGCATATATTTCGCGTCTTCAGTTAGGGGCGGGTCTCGGGAACTTTTCATGCACTGATTTTCCATGTTGCCTTATCTAAGCTGTAAGTTGTTACGTAACCCTTCTTATCATGTGGTACCACGGTTCTACACCTTTTCACAGTTTATCTAGAATAACTGTCTACCTATTCTGTTTCCCTGATCTATGACAAGACAGTAACCTTTTTTGTCCCTGATCTGCACATGCAAATCTTCCTGACAAAAAAAAAAACAGTTCTGTAACTAGTCCCTGATCTTAAAACAGAAATAAGGTAAATTCCTCCTTACCTGACCCTCCGTGATTTGATTCACCGGATCGTTGACTCGTCCTCCAATCCCAGATCAGAAACAGTGGCTGGCCTCTTTCGAATGACAATTCAGTCTGAGGTCTTTCAAAACAGAAGAGCTGATTTGGCATCTTCTCCGTACGGATGCATGCCACCGGGCCCAATTCTGACCAAGGCCTAGAGCGAGAGGTACTTTCCGGTCCGAAGGACCAAACTGTCAAAGGAAAAATATACTTTAAAAATGATCAAAACACGGTAGGTTCAGGTTAAGGCACTTTAATCTTGCAGCAAGGAGACAAAAACATGCTATTACAGAGTTTGTCTAACTAGAAACAGGAAATACTTTCATTTTTATACATTCTCTAACAAGACATAGCCTACCAAGCTGACGTAACAAAATACCAGTCTTTTCATCATCATTTGTTGACCATCAGTCCCATGAATTTCTGCTGATTTATCAATTTTTGTGAGAAACTTCCTGAGGAAAACAACATGGCCTTGATTACCACCAGTTAGATACATGTTATGTTACCCTTCAAGGTACTATGGCTAATTCAAGCACAATGATAACAGTTAATTTCTCTACTACTTTATATCTAAGCTTCTGCAGCTTTACATGTTCTCATGCTTCGAACAGAGTTGATTGTTTAAAATCATTACATTTACAGAATATAGTATCGTTCATTCATTCTCTCCTGACCTAGCAGATAAGCACCTGCTTCTCAAGTACATTTCCAAAAGGCATAAACATGAATATTGCTGTGTTAGCAATTACTAGGTCAGAGGGCATCTTGCAAGTTTCAGAAAGCATACTGCAGTTTTCAAAAAGCATCTTTTTCAGTCTCATATGAAACTCAATTTGTATATAACACAGTGCATGTAAAATTGAATGAAAAACGTGTTAATTCTTCTGACTATTAATTAGCATTAAGCATACACACATTAATACATATTTTTCTAACAGAACATGTATGTGTAGGTATAATACCAGTGAAGCACAGATCCACAGAGGTGGCCAAGGTAGCAGGATAGGTTTTAGCTTCTGCAAAATATGCAGGTATTTGTGTGTTAGGTTGGTGTGTGTTTCATATTGTGTTAGAGTAGTCGGTATGTATGCATGTTGAAGTAAGACCTGGTGGCCATTGCCCACTAACGCTGATGACAGGGACAAGTCCTCACAACTGCAGTGCCAAACACAATACCCACCAGTATAACACAAGCTAGCAGTAAGCAAGTGCAAATGTATGGTACTAATATGTGTCACCATCTGAAAGACTGACATGGCATGGCTGTTGGGCTAGATATACAAGCAGTACACAGGGGGAAAGTACCCCAGATATACAGTATATATTGTGTCACTGTGAAATGGGCACACCCTTGGAATAGTACAAACAGGTATGCATCACATTATCTGATCCTGTATAGGGGATACCGGTGTTGTCTGCCCAAACACTCGCAGATCACAACAGAGGTAGAATTGATGTAGTGGGAAACAGCTGATGCACCTGCACATGCAAGCATAACTGGAATGCCCAATGCATATCTGTGTGATAGATACAAGTAGTGTCCATAGCACACATGCACCCAGATAATGCAAACACCACTCACAGGTACCTCCCTGGTTGTACCCTTGCTGTGGGGAATGGGTACAATATGACCCCAGCTGTATATGGCAATAGCAAAAGAATGCAGCATGCAGTGCAGGTGTCCCATCCAGGTGTGTCGCCAGCTATAGGTAGCACCCTGCCAGCATCCACACCACCAATCAGAACTGATAGAAGGTATTGGCATGAACACCTAACACACCTACCCTGTCACCACAGGGGAATATACTGTATGGTGGTCTGAGACTGTAGAACAGACGGAATGCAACAGCCTGCCACATCTGGCCCGCATCAACAGCCAATGGCCCACAGGCCTCTGCCAAGGGCCTGTGTAACACACGTACTGCCAATGCATGTTATGTCATGGATACCCAATTAACAACACAACACACTCCACATACGTCATATGCAAGGCCATGTGGACAAACCGCAGTGACATGTCCACCATGTCCCACTGCATGAACTGTCGACCAACACCAACACAAGGCTGTGATGGGGTGATAACTATAGGGAAAGTATCAGAGAATGTATACATAATGTAAGGAAGAGGAGAGAATAACTGAGGGAGAGTGGGAGCGTGGCCAGCATGGAATGTGCAAGGTCCAACACAAAGCTGTTTGCACACACTATTCCTGGCTGTAAACACATAAATGGGTGCCTACATACCTGCCCATACACCACAATAGGGGCAATGCCCTAACTTATGGCCCCTGCCTCTGGGTAACCTGTGTGAATCTGTACAGCTGTGAGGTATTGATATAGCAATATAAGGCTATACTGTCATGTTGCTGGATGTACATAGGTTCATAGGTAGGTACTAGGCTATCAGCCCTAGGGCCTATACAAGCCCATCTAAAAAGGTACCCTGGCTTTTGCCACCCAAGAAAATTATTTTCCTGTGCCACTGTCAAGCAGAGCCACAGAAGTGATCCCCGGGGTGAATTTCCTATTTTCCATCCAATCATCAAAATTTTTCTTGAAGAGTGCTAATGAGGAGCTTTGTTTGATATAGATAGGTAGTTTATTCCAGAGTATGGGAAGTCTCTGGGACAGAAATCTATACCTCCGGCATGTTCTGTTTATTGTGGTGACAAGGTTTAAGTCCCAAGAGCGCGTTTATATCACATTATCGAAAGATGAAAATAGAGAAAGCTATTTAATCTGCCCCAAAACATCTAAACATGAAAATATTGAACATTCAGATCAGCGAATTTTTTTCCCATGGAAAATATTTGCTCCTCCGAAACACATACACACAACACAAGCACATCAAACAAACAGCAACCACATACATACACTTAAATTCCTACATCTAACGCTACACTAAACTAAACATACACTACTATCTACCCACTTACCTTAACCCAAACCCTAACCCTAAGGTCCATCACTATCGCATACTCACCTAATCCGCGCCCTAACCCTAACTCACTTAATCCACCCCTAACCCTAACGTACAAACAAACGCACACTTACCTGAACCCAACCCATAACTTTCCACTACAGCGCTAAAAATAGAGAAGCCACAGAAACGGCCAACCGAATTCTTTCCCAAGGAAAGAATTTGCTATTCTGTAGCTTCACTATTCTTAGCATTCACTGAATAGTGTTCAATATCGGAACATTCGAAGTTTTAATACTTTGATGTTCTGATATAGATAGACCTCCTAGAGCATGTAGCTTGGAGCGATTGGGATTTCTTTAAGTGGAGCATGTCCAACAGCTCTGGGTTTGACATAGCTTTGTATGTTATCAGAGATCACCTCTGAGTAGGCAATATGCAACGGAGTAAAGCTGGAGTTTTTGAGACGGTTTGTGTACGGCATCTATTTGAGGCCAGTAATCCTCTTTGTGAGGTATTCCTGTGACCTTTCCAGTTATTGTAGATGTCTTGTGAGGTACATACCAAAAGGGGCGTTGTACTCTACAATGGGTTTAATGAGTGATGAGTAGAGGGGAACAGTGACCTCTTTTTTTTCTGGATGAGAAACCTTTTGTGATGAGGTGTGTCACATAGAAGGATTTCCTGACTACTGTGGCGATTTAATTATCAAAGGAGAAACTACTGTCCACTTGTGTCCCAAGGTCCCTTATCACACTTTCGGTGTTAATTATACTACTGCCTATGTTGTAGTTCATGAGTTTTTACCAAAGGGGATGACAATGCACTTTTTGGCATTGAGCTTGAAGCCATGACTTTGACACCAGGCATCTGTCTCAGTGAGGCCCTTTTGTAGGACATCCACATCATTAGGAGTTTCAATTATGGCTCCTAGTTTGCAGTCATCTGCAAACTTCATTAGCCAAAGACCTTCTGTGTTAGCCTGAACTTCAGAGAAGTAGATACCAAACAGGAGAGGACCCAGGACTGAACCCTGTGGAACTCCACATGTCACTGGCCTGAGGTCGGATTTCGAGTCTGCTACTTTCACAGTGTGGGTTCTGTCAGTAAGCCAGTTGGCAGCCCATCTTGTGACATAAAGATGTATACCTAGTATAGTGAGTTTATCTATAATTCCAGAGTGGGAGATGGTGTTGAAAGCCTTGGCAAGATCTAGATAGGCTGTGTGAACCACCTTACCCTCGTCTATAGCTTTGGTGACTGCTTCAAAGAAGTCTATCAGGTTTAGGAGACATGATTTGCCTTTTACAAACCGGAACTGGGTGGGATCCAGAGTTTGGAGATTACATATGTCTTTATTTATAAGTTCCATGATGATATATTCCATTCATCAGGCTAATTGGACGGTAGTTCCCAGGGTCCTTGGTGGCTCCCCCCTTGTGCAGTGGGATAACTGTCACTGTGCACCATTCAGCGGGCAAAAAGCCTGAGGTGAGGCTATGATTGAACATGGTACTTAGCTGGGGTGCCAGTTCGTTCTGTAGTTCATGTAGAACACAGCCTGGGATGTTGTTTGGTCCCATGGATGCTGTGTTCTTGGCTTTGGAGAGTGTGGTTTTTACCTGTGCAGCTGTGATTACAGAAACTTTGCATTCTTCCGGTATAGAGATGGGCTCCTTAGGGGGTGAGAGGGGGGTAAAGCTATCACTGTACCTATCTGCCAGGATGTTGGCAATATCAGTTGGGTCTGTATATTTAGTGCCATTGTGCTGTAACTCAGAGCAGATCTGAGTGTTGCCAGTGAGATTCTTGAACTAGCTATAGAATGCTTTGTGGTTGTCTTTAGAATCAGTGGTGATTTTGCTTTCATAACTAGCTTTGGAGGATTTTATCAGGGATCTCAGCTTCTTACAGAGGCTGACCAGGGAGCTCCTCCACTCATGGGATTTTACTCTCTTCTGCAACAGTATCTTTCTTCTGTTGTAGAGTTTGTTTATGGCAGGGGACCACCAGATTGGCTTCCTTTGTTTGGAAGATAGCGTCTTGGTTCTGTTTGGGTAGCACGATCCATGCACTTGTGTAAGTGCTTATAAAGTGCAATTGTGTAGAATTCAGTAGTCATAACTGTATTGTCCATCTGCATGTGTGTCATGAAGTTCACCACTTCTGTCTTAAGAAGCATGAAGTTGGCGTTGGAGAAATTTTTTATCGTGGTTTCCTTAATGGGGGGTGGGGGCAGGATGTGGATATCTAGGGTAATTAGCCTATGGTTGGATCGGACCAATGAGGCATTGATTGCAGGTGTGGAACACTGGTCACTCATGTTGGTAATGACTAGATCTAGAATATTGTTGCCCCTGGTGGGGGTGTGGGTAAGTTCATCCAGGGCATTGGAGTTTATGAATTCCAGAAAGCGTTAATGGGTTGATGTACATGTATGGGATCCCCTGCCAGCACTGTACCAAGGTGCTGAACCAAATACACAGACCCAGTAGCAAGTGTCTGCAGCACCCCCTCCAGGATGGCATAATCTACCATGAATATGTAGCCGTCTACCCACAATCCACATACAGCTGCAGTCACCCTTGTCCTCCAAGACATCACTGTGAGCAGGAATGTCCACCTGACAGTACATGAGGACAGAACATCGCAGTGTATAACAGTACACATGTCTGAATATCTCTGCTAACAGCAGTGCCATGTAGCTGAAGCAGCACAGACACAATCACCTTCAGTACTGACTATCCCCTGCACACTTTGTCCCCATATTGCCAAATGATCGACAGATACCTTGCAGAAACAGTTTGCTACCTGTAGGTGTACAACACAAAGGTCTGCACTGGAGTACAAACTACCTGGAATTGATCCAGACATGCAGTACAGAAGGGCATACTGGGCATGCTCACATACTTAGAGAAATGAAGGCAATGTCAGACAAGAACATACTGAAAGGTCATACTACACATGCTCACACACTTACACACATGAAGCCCATATCTACAAGCAACAGTGGACCAGACACATCTGGCAGTTGCAGATGTTAGTGCAGACACTCCTCAGTGTGCACCACTCATGCTTTGCACACACAGTGGATAAAAATACAGACATATAATCAAGGACAACATACTATAATAAGCCAAAAGTAGACATACATAGATGTGTGGAAGAGAGTGACTGTGACAAGGAGCCATCCAGGTGTATACCACACAGCACACAGCCAAATGGCTACAACTACATGACGTTCAGATGTCAGTCACTGTAGACACTAGCCAATGGTATCTGCCAACAGTGCCGACTATCTGGTGCAAGTGCTAGCTGTGCAACATGACTGTACAAAGAAGTAGTCATCAAGCAGTTGTATACACATACCTGAGGAATATGACCCTGCTTGTGCCCACATGTGGTGTGTCAACCCCTAGATGAATGGGTTAACGCCCATGCACACACACTGGCTTCCCCATAGCCCTACTATGACAAGCCTGCTGAGGTCATCCACTGTGAAATACAGCTTTGGGAAGGTTGTAGCCCAGTAATTTCCATGGCATGTCCTATAACTTCATGCAGCTGTAATGTGATAAAATAGTTACGTAGGAGTTCTAATCCCAGATTTGGCAACTGTGTGTGTGTGTGTGTGTGTGTGTGTTTGTTTGTCTGTGTAGGAAGCAATGCTTTTTAGGCTAGGCACACTCCCTACAATTCAAATAACCTACTTTGGCAAGGCTGCTAATGTCATCCACCCTGAAATACACCTTTGGGAATGTTGTAGCCTAGTAATCTCTGTGGCGTATCCTATAACTGTGTACTGCTGTAGTGTGATAAAATAGTTAGGTAGGAGCTCTAATCCCATACATGACAGGTGTGTGAGTCTGCGTGTCTCAATGTGTGTGTCTGTTTTTGTAATTCATATCCTGTATGGAGGTGGCTGTGAGTGTGTAACAACTGGAGTCAATGGGGAGCGGGTTTTGCAAATCTTTTATATGGTGGCCCTAGTATATATCACAATGTCCACCATACAGGGATAACAGATGTGAAATAGCCGAGAGGCTGGGGTGCATATCCATACCCCTACATTTGACATCAAGGCCAGGCTTACAAAGTGAGCAACTCTAGTATTACCAGATAACACTCTCAACCCATATCTCATACACACACATACACACTTGCCTAGGCAACAGCCGCTATGTTGGTAGTACCCTGCATATTGCCCACTGATAGCCATCATGGTATGATTGCAGTGTGCTACAGTGGGCATGGCACCCCAACCATTAGTCCAATAGCTATGTACATGCCGACAGTGCACCTTCCCATGTTCCCCACTGGACACCTGCAACACCTATGGTGCCTTCAAATATGACCCAAAAGGACATACCATGCCTGAAAACATGCGCTGTATGGACACATGCCACTGACACCAGGGAATACCGGTATCATGCCATCAGTGTAGGTGCTGGGTCAACTTCCATCCATTAACAGTTCCCACCACATGAGGCCAGAACTGGCACATCTGATGATAACAATCTGTGTACACAACATGGGCCAGACACCCCAGGTACAGTTCCACATGTCACTGTACATGCATGTGGGAGGTGTGCACATCCCAAACACTGTCCATGTCATGGACTAAAGAACACATACATGGCAAGCAATTCACAGCATTGGCCACATGCAATAGTCACCCAGATGACTGGATGGTGAATACAGTACCCACCTGTGTGGTTAGATCCAGACACTATACTTCTGAGCCACAATGAAGACTATTGTCATGTGGCCGGATGCCAAGGTATACCCATCACCTAGCCTTGTATAGCCACCTGGCACAGTCAACCACAACACACCCATGCATCAATGCACCCATGCATGTCAATACTGGCACCCTGTGTCTGTGTGTGTGTTGTATGATGTGTATGACCACATTCAAACTCACTACAACTCCTACTGGCATACTGAAGCATGCTGTCTGATGTCAGACACCTTCACAAACACTTTGCCCATATAACCTCTGTATGACCACTGAAGGCGCATGTAATACCTGCACTGTAATGTGTTGTGGCAATTTCACAAGTGATGATTTGTATTCCTGGCCCTGCCAAGTGTGTCAATGTGTGTGTCCCTGTGAGAGTGTGGCTGTGTTGACGCTTGAACATGTTCATGCAGACAGGCATGTGTACTACACCTACCATATAGCTACCATATCCCTGTTGCAAATGTTACTCACCATCACATGTACATTTTGAGGGCTCCTCAACATGTAACCTATGTGGCACATCCAATGACTGTGTAGACATGTGATAGGACTACATAGTTGTCAGGGGTTTGATACCCTGTACTGGTAGGTGTGTGACACAAACATGCTTATGTTTTACTCTCCCACCCCTCCCTGACTATTCTTTGCCTCTGTCTGCTCTCTCACTCCCTCTCTGGTGGATGTGGAGACTTACACCTGCTGTTCTTAGGCAGCAGCATGTGTATTTTAAGTATTGCTCATGATCAGCTGATGGCCTCTGCATGAATTGCAGCCCTCCTCTAGCTGATTGCATGTGGAACAGCTGTGGTAACATTCCCATAGCTAATTGCATGGAAACACACCCCAACATCTAGGAACATCATGTTGGTGTTGGGCCTTTACATTCACTGTGAGCAGGAACTTGATCCGTTGTTTGGCAAACAGCATCTCAGATTGATTGGGGATCTACGTCTAACAACATACACTGTGGAAATAGGGCAACACACAGCAGGGTGATGTGCCTGACCTGACTACAGACTGTAAGTGCTGCTATACTGCATTTGGAGTAATCTTGGTGTAACAGGATGTGTGTGGATATGGCTGTCCTACATGTTTTAATAGCTGCCATGTCAGTGCTATGTTTATGAGGAAATCCCCATCTGTAGGGTCTTCTGCAGACTGGGCAGTGTGTTTTGCCTTTTGTTTCATGTGTTACCCACAGGGCACCTGTCTGTGAACTGCAGAAGGTAGTGTGAGGATTGCAGTCTGTAGATGGTGACAGCAGTGAGAGTTACTGACTTCATATCCCTCATATGACATATGTTGCAACAAACCCTATTACAACAGTAAATGTATGAGGGAATCACAGCAATATTTCAATATTGGCCCTGTGTATGTGCCTCCAGCCACAACTCTATCACTCTTTGTATATATGTCATGCAGTAAGAGATGCATATGTGCTGTACACCATAATTAGTGTCATCATATCTGATAACAAGCCAGTGAGATATCAGACTGCTATACATGTTATGTGTAGTAGGGGTTACAATTTATGACATAACCTGGACATTCTGTGGTTGTGTGTACAGTATTGAGGTCTGTGTACTCATGGTGTTTGTTGACACTGTGTGTATTGTTCATATGTACTTTGGCCTGTGTACAGAGTGTGGTAGATGTTATTGTTCGTGGTCCTGTTCTATCTGATGTTACATGCTGCTCCACTGTATGTTACCCTATTGGCTTACACGTTTGTAGGGCCATACACACACATGTCCCATACCACAGTCAGGCTTCGGACAACACTGTGGAGTGGCCCAGTATATGTAGGGTTAGTGTGTGAGTGGCACATATGAGGATGGTGTTGCACAGATAGTGCATATACTGTAATATTATGCTAGATTACCATATGTTGCTGTGGCTGTGTTCACATTGGTTGCAGTTATGCACTTTCACACAGGTGTATCATACTCTCTGCTGTTACATGCCTGTAGAGCCTGCTATACATGCTGGTACATGTGCATTCCCCCATAGGAAGTGCAAGCCAGTGTTGAGCCAGTCTTCCTGTAGCCTGCACAGTGCATTATTACATGCCTAGCAGCTTAGTGTATTTACCCAGTGAGATGTCATGTCCACATACATGCCAGATGTACTGCTGCCAGGCCACCATAACAGTCATGTATGTCAGATAGAGCAGTGGGATGCTGTACCAGCGGTTATCATGTGTCAGGACAGATGGGGGGTGTGACTGTATAACCTACGGGGCAAATGTGTACCTGTAGTTATGTGTTATACCCCTCTACATGGCTGTTAACATCCACATTCTCAGGCTTGGTCCACATGTCTTGCACTAAGGGGTTATGTGTATACCTCTGGACTGTCCAGTGTGTGTCAGACTGTCCACATATATTGGCCAATATCTCTGCTGTAGTCCACAGGAGCATTATGTGCTAGCAGTGGTACTGTTCAATGATGTCCTTAGGATGTCTGTCAGTAGCCAATGGCACACATGATAAAAGCAGATGTGACCACCCACACATACCATATCTATGCTGCCTTAAAATATCTGGATGTACATTACAATCCACATTGGGTAAATGCAGGCCCACTGCCTCCTGCCATGCAGACTGTTCTGTCTGTCAGTGTGCTTGTGATGGGGCCAGTTATGCCTTGTTATGTAACAGTTACATCCCATTGTGTCAACTGAGTTCTTTACCCCCTAGGGACTGTGTACAGAGTGTAAATAGAGGCTGCTGATCTATACATCTGCATTACTTACTGTTGATTGTTTGGTATCCTGTGGACAAGTCTGTCTTTACTATTGTACTACTTAAAGGCCTCAGCCTGGACAGCAACATTTGTAAACCTTTCAGAACTACTGCATTAGTATTAGTTTCACAGTTGCATTACTCTGTTTATATGAATGTCATTGTCTAAATAGCTATGTGACATGGCATATGCAACTTTAATACCTGTGTGTGGTGTTATATCCTTTGACCTCTCTGTGGGTATATGTTGCAGGCAACAATTGTCATTTGTATGGGTGGCTCATACAGTGTCCAGTTGTTAAGGTGGTAACTGTAGGCATAGTGGCTTTCCATATTGTGTGCACCTTCTACATATGCATCTTTCTATACATATCTCTGCGTGTGTGTGTAGTTACATATATCTATATATATATATATATATATATATATATATATATATATATATATATATGTATATCTGTATCTGCACATATGTGTCTGTGTATATGTATTCTAGGGATGTTGATAGCTTCCACACTGTACATTCCCTATGGGAGCCAGACTGTACTGCATGATATGTTACTGATACCATCCTGGCATTATACAGATGTGGTGGAGTACCGTAAACATCTTGTACCCATGTCATGTCAGGGCCTGGTTATGGGATCTGCAACAGTTGGTAGTGTATTGCAGGGCAGACGTGTTTGGCTGTGGGGGGTATACCTATTTGTACAAGACGTTTGTTGATTGGGGCCTCTCAACCCCATTAATGGTGCATGTGGACATATATGTTTTTGTTATGTTCCCATTGTTATCTGCAGATGTATGTCCATATATACCATATATATATATATCTGCTTACATATATATCACTTGCTATATATATATATATATATATATATATATATATACATATAGATGTAGACATATATATCTATAGATATATGGAGTTGTATGTATATATGTTTATATTTATATATATATATATATATATATATATATATATATATATATATATATATAGAAATGTTTTATCTGTTTAGATATTAATATATATTTATATATATATATATATACACACACACACACACACACACACACACACACACACACACACACACACACACACACACACACACACACATCTACTTGATGGAATACATTCCCTATACTATTGAATGACTGGGCTGGATGATATGTTTGTATAAACATCAGGGTTATGTATATCTGACATGGCTTAGTGGTAAATCACTTTGGCTATGGTGTGCAGGGTCCTGGTGTCGAGCCTTGCAGAGGTTGTTTATTTTGTTGCTGGGCAGAATGAGGGTAGTTGGATACAGAGTGATTAAGGCACTTTTGAGCAGTTGTAAGTGGGTTTGCGTGAGTTTGCCCGGAGGTAAGCACTGCTAACTTCCAGTTACTGTTTCTTATTTTCAGTTAGTATCTAAATTGCTTAACCTGTGTAGGCATTGCTTACCCCTGTGCAAACAGGCTTAAACCCGCTTACTGCTGCTTAATAGTGCTTACTCCCACTTACCCCTGCTCTAATTTCTTTAAAAGAAATGAAAAAGGGTTGATAGAAAAGTGGTGAAAAAGGGGCACAGATTGGGAAAGACAGTAGGGAAAATAACTAGTGATGTGCAGGAAGTGTGTGGGGAAGGTCCATAGCTGCCCATTTCTTTTACAGCAACAGCTGTGTATATACACTGAATTTGGAGGTAGATTTGGACACTCAAACCTCTGGGCAAGGGGTGAGGACAACAATAATAAGTTGTGATACCAATTAGACCTGATTACATGTGTCCAGTGGATGTGTGTGCAAAATGGACAGCTATGTATGGGCGAGATATTTTTGGGGAACAGATTGCCCTTTTTTTCTTTTGTTTTTCAGGTGAGAGTGGGATGTTGGGGAGGGATAGTAGGTATATTTGGGGAGGTAGGTCGGTTAGGTTAACAGACAAGACAAATAAGATGCATACAGGGGCAGTATGTGACACATGTGGGGGGTAAACACCTTGATGGGGAGGGGTGTTGGGAAATCGGAAGCCCATGAGCCCCAATAGTGGAAACAGTGTGACTGAGCTCCCCACCCATGGGCAGTCACTACTGTACCTTCACAGCTCAGAAGGTGGCTGTGCTGGGGGCTGAGTTGCAGAGCCAACCTGGCCCTCTATTCATGACACACGACCCTCGAGCTGGTGTAGCAGATCAATAAGCTGCTGGTTGAGCTCACTATGCACCACGACCCGGACCTGGTGATGGGTGACCGGTTCCTGTCCGTGCCTGCTCCGGGGGGGGCAAGCTCCATCCCCTAAGGCAGTTCCACCTAAAGGTGGTGAAGGACTAATAGACTGGGAGGTCCCGGGTTGGGCCCCAGACATGTTGGTGCCAGGTGCCATGGCCAGCTGATGTGGGACAAGTGGGTCCGCTGGGACCAGCCTTCCCAAACGTGCTGTAGTGTTTAGAGTTTATCATCATATGTGGGTTAGTAATAGTCAACACATTCCAGGGTTAGGTATAACAGCATGCATAGATATTCCCATTAACCCAGACACCAGATACGAAACAGTTGCATAGCAAACAAAACACATGCATATATGGGACCACAGTGGTATTAAGAACAGCATGCAGATACATTAATGGCACCATGCCACCAATGTTGGAATAATTCAATATAGCACATGCATGGGAACAATTAAAATATTTATCAAACAATATGGTATTATCAGAACATTGGAGTCATTACATACCGGTTGGAGTGTGTATGTTGTTTATTGTTGGAGATATGGTGGGGGGATAGAAAGATGTCAATTAACAACTAGTATATTCCTGTAGTCCACATTACTTTCCTAGTCAGTGCTGTTATCTGTACCTTACATGTCTTTCTACACTACCCTATAGCCTTAGTTTGGACAGTGATATGGCTGTCATCATCATTATACATGAACTGGTTTTACTTGCAGTATACACCTCTTACCTGGTATACCTTTGGAGGGAATGTATGTTAACATTAACTGACTGTTTCTGCACATACTCCCAGATTCTGAGTTTATGTTGGGCACATAGCTATCCAACTCTTTCTGCACAGACTTTGGCCATGTGTTGACCACATGCAGGTGTACCATGACATATCTAGAATATTGTCCTCTTCAACCTTTAGTGACTTGACACACACATATACATGCTTTCCTACACAGTTATATTATGTAGCATAGTGTGGGTGACAGTGATCAGTGAAACTTTATTATTCAGAGAAACTACAACACTCGCAATTCCCTACAATACCAGAGTAAACAGTACCAGTACAGGGTATAATGTTTTTTTATTACTCAGCACAGTGTTCGTATCCGACGTACCTATGGAAGCAATGTTTGCTAGCACTACCTGAATATTGCCACACAAAGTTCCAGATTACACATTAGTATTGTGCACATACATCTCACTCTGTTACTGTACATACTCTGGTCACAGCTTGACAACATGGGGGTGTAGATAGGACATACTTGGCTTTTACTCTCCTAACAGTTTTGGGAGTTGCTACAGTGACAGGTTTGTTCACATAGGTGTTGGACAATCACTTGTATTCCCTGTTTGCTGGCTAAACATCTGGGATGATCCCACAGACTTGCCAGGGGGACAGGGGGACATGCAGCATATATGGGCCCATATACTGGACATTCTGGTATCATCTGTACAGTTGTGGGGTATGATTCTCTATGCAGCCTACTTCCACTCCCAGGATTAAGACCATGGCTGTGTCTGCTACAACTTAAACACTGTCCATCAGAGTTGTGTGTAGTATACAGATATTGCTGCATATATCCTATCTGCTTTCTGTTCTATAATTCTCCTGTGCTTTTGCATTCTGACCTTGTACTACAACACTGTTATACAGATTTCCTAGACAGTTATATTTTATAGGACAGTGTGGGTGACAGTGATGAGTAATACCTTATTATTCAGAGCAACAGCATCAGTCACAATGCCATACAATACCAAAGTAAACAGTACCAGTACCAGTACAGGGTATCACTCTTATATTTCTGGGCACAGTGTTGGTATCTGACAGACCTATGGGAGTAATGTTTGTTAGCACTACCTGAATGTTGCCACATGCAGTACCAGATTCCACATTACTATTATTTACATACATCTCACTCTGTTACTGTACACACTCTGGCCACAGATTGACAAGTTGGGGGTGTAAATGGGACATATGTGGCTTCTTAGTCTCATAAGGTTTTGGGGAGTTCCTAGTGTGCCAGCTTTGTTCTCATAGATGTGTATCAACCAGTTGTATTTCCTGTTTGCTGCCTATATGTAGGGTTACCATAATTTTTTGTATGTAAAAGAGGACAAAAAAATATGTAGTGCTACAAGCACATATTATTTTGTCCTCTTAGGTTGAAGAGCAATAAAAAAAAAAAAAAAAAAAAGGTCAGTGTTTAGGGATTTTTGATTGGCCCGTATGCTGTGGTATACTAGCCAATCAAAACCTCCAACAACGGACCCTCTTCTGTTCAATGCGGAACATCAAGCAGTTCCACATTGAACAGAGCTCTGTTTTGATTGGCTCGTATACTGGTATACGAGCCAATCAAAACCTCGCACAGCAAACCCTCTTCTGTTCATTGCGGAACATCAAGCAGTTCCGCATTGAACAGAGCTCCACTTTTTGATTGGCTCGTATACCAGTTTATGAGCCAATCAAAAACGTGCACAGCGGACCCTCTTCTGTTCAATGCGGAACGTCAAGCTGTTCCGCATTGAACAGAGCTCCGCTTTTTGATTGGCTTGTATACGGGTGTACGAGCCAATCAAAAACACACACAGCAGACCCTCTTCTGTTCAATGTGGAACATCAAGCAGTTCCGCATTGAACAGAGCTCCGTTTTTTGATTGGCTCGTTTACCGGTATATGAGCCAATCAAAAAAAAAAAAAAACAAAGTGGAGGAAAGACTCTGAAATAGGGATGTCTGTTTTTTGAAAATTCTGCAATTTGTCTGGGTTTTAAAACCCGGACAAATTGCAGAATTTTCAAAAACCGCATGGACAGGAGCCCAAAAAAGAGGACATGTCCGGGGAAACACGGATGTATAGTAACCTTACCTATACATCTGGGATCATCCCACTGATTTCCCAGGGGGGACAGGTTGACAGGCAACAGATATGGGCCACTTTACTGGACATTCTGGACATATCTGTGCAGTTGTGGGGCCAACTGAGTGAGGAAGGCTGAGCCTTGAGATAACATAGCCAGAAGTTAAAAAATATATATAAATGTCCACATCCTGGCAAAACAACATACATAAACAAATTGAGAGGGGTGGATGGAGGCCAGGGCTACTGCAGCAGTGATCATTCAAGCACCTACTGTTATGTTAAGTTTACTTATACAATTTTACTATGTTCTCCATGCTGATCACTGCTGCAGTAGCCTTAGCTATAGGGGTAGATTATCATAGCTTAGTACATTTGGGAGGTGGAAGAGGAAGGGTCCAGAGGCCCCTGGAGAACTGCTCTAGCAAAGCATGATATAGACCTAGAGAAGGAATCAAACTTATACTGCTTAGTAAAAGTATGTACAGAGGACCAAGTTGCTGCATCTAGAATACTTCTAGAATCCAACCCTTTCCAAAAAGCCATAGATGAAGCCAAGGTCCTAGAATAGGCTTGACCATGCCTGGAATAGTTTTGATCTGGTGAGAATAACAAAAGGTGAAAGCCTGAGACAACCATATAGAAACACGGTTTTGGCAGGGGTTGTCCCTTCTTACTTTTACAAGAAATGGGCAACTGATCTAAAGATCTAGATGATTTGTTTCTGTCTAAAAAGCACAAGAGTTGTTTGTGGATCTCCATGGAAGAGAGTATCATTTCTCTATTATTTTTGGGTTCAGGAAAGAAAACAGGGATGCACATAATTTGGCTTAAACTCAGATACTACTTTAGGCATAAACGAAGGATTGATTCTCATTGAAACCCTGTCTCTGTGGAAAATGAGATAGGATTGTTTCACAATAAGAGCTTGCAAGTCAGCCTGATGAACTGGTTCAAATGGGACAAGCGTTAGCTTTTCTAGCATAAAGTTAAGATCTCAAGGAGCAGCCAGTAGCTTTCTTAGGGGTCTCTTATGCAAAACCCCTTTCAAAAACATTTTCACATGAGAATGCATTGAAATAGGGAGAGCCACGGGCAGACATGCTGAAATGGCCAAAAGATGAACCTTGACAGAGGAGTAAGATAAGCCACAGGATAGAAACTCACACAAATATTCTAAAACCAGAGTAACACTTTTTATTTATTAACTGGGAAAGTCCGACTTGGAACAAAGCCAATTTTCAGCAGAGGCCTGGGGGGAAACACTCCAGATGTATGCCTTTGTAACTTGGGAGGAAACCAGAGCACCTGGAGTAAATCCACACAAATGCAGGGAGGACATGCAGACTCCACACAGAAGGCTCCCCAGCCGAGAATTGAACCGGGGAACCTTTTGGTGTGAGGCAACAACACTACCGCTGCACCACTGATCTGTCTATTCCTGAAGGGGTGCTGGTTATGTTATTTTGCTGGAACCAACTAGAAAACATTTTCCACTTGCTAGTGTATGATATTCTAGTAGCTGGCTCTATTGTCTCCATTAGTACCTGCTACACATCCTCAGTAAGCAAGGTGCTTAAATGGAATTAAGACCCTACCATCCAGGCAAGTCAGTTGAGGTTGTTTGTGGTTGGGATATATCAAGCACTCCTACTCTTGTGTGAGCAGATCCATTCTGTGAGACAGCTTCTGGTAACTGCCCTTGGCTATTTCCAAAAGAAGGGAGAACCACTGTTGACTTGGCCAGAAGGTAGTCACCTCATTGGTCTTAGCGGATTCTTTCTAAATCTTCAGAAATACCCTGGATATCAGTGGAACAGATGGGAAAACATATGGAATATTTATGTCCAAGGAAAGGAAAAGGCATCTGCCTTCCAGGCTTTCTTGCATGGAGTTCTGGAGCAGAAGTTTTCCAGATGATTGTTCAGAGAGGAGGCAAAGAGGTCTACATGAGGAACTCCCCACGGGTGGATAACATTTTGGAAGACCCCTGATGTAGTTTCCATTCATGAGGGTCTGCATCCATCCTGCTCAGCTTGTCTACCACACAGTTTTACTCTGACAGAATGTAGGATCCCTGTAGAGTGAGATTGTGCTCTAAAACCATGTCCCAAGCTAACATATCTTGTCTGCATAGGTGGTAAGTTCTGGGTCCCCCCTACTTGCTGATGCACCACATAACTGTGGCATTGTCTGTAACAACTTGAAGAAGCCCAGGAGAGCAAACTTGATTCTGAGAGTTGAGTGCCTTGATTAGAGAAAACATCTCTTTTATATTTGTGTGCTTGCATCTGTCCTTGCCATCCCAGATACCGTGCATTTTTATCCCTCTTGTTACTGCTCTCCAAGCAAATTCTAAAGCATCTGTGGTCACTGATTGTTTTGGAGCAAGAGTGGAGAATGGGAGACCTGGATTTAGGGACATATGATTTCTACAACAAGTGATTTCTCTTCTGACAAATCCAAGAACTGGAATTTGAAAAAAATAATGGGTGTTGGGACCAAAGTGACTTCAGATACCTTTGCATCTTTCTCATGCGCAGTCTTGGCAGGGGTATCATGAGAATTATAGATGCCACGAGACCTAACAATCTGAGGTATTCTCTTTCAGAGACAGATATCTTAGTGAAAAACCCTTGAAATAGATCTATATCAAGATAAATAAACTAGGAATAAACCCCTTTGTCACCAGCTGGATTGCCAGCTGGCTCGCATATAGGATGCAGGAAATCAACATAGGGAGTCACCCCCACAAAGAGACCAGTCACCAGTCAAGTCTCCCAGAGTTCTGTGATAGGACCGCTCCTGTTTGGCATTTACTTCTCTGAAGTAAAAGGCAATACCAAAAGGCTCTGGCTGACTAAGTTTGCAGCCGACTGCAAGCTAGGAGTAATCATTGAATCCTTACATGACTTAGTCATCCTGCAGATAGTTTGTCTGAAATAAATAACTGATGCCAAAATCATGGACTGAAACTAAATGTCCAAAAAACATTATTGTATCCTTTGGAAAGTCATCTACCCCAGGAAATGACCACATTGACAATACACCCCTAAGATTTGACTCAGTTGTTCAGGATTTGGGAACTTATATGGACAGTGAAATAACTTTTGACCAACATGTATTCATTGACACAAGAAGGTCATTCTGTATTGCACATCTTATAAACAAAGGGATTCTGTCTGTGTCTAGGCTGGGCAAATTACCTGACAGGACAAAGTTGCAGACAGAGTTGTCCTCTCTCAAGCTGGACTGCCAAGTATCTACACCCTGCTGAGGAGAGCCCAAGTCAGGTGGGCAGGCCACCTTGTACGTATGCCAGACACATGCCTCCCCAAGAGACTATTTTATGGTGAACTTGCAGGAGGCAAACACACAAGATGAGCAGATAAACCGCTTCTAGGACATGCTGAAAGTCCCTTTGAAGAGCTTGGTCATTGGGATCTATATCATATGAGCGAATCAGACAAATTGCAAACGCTCATAATATCAAACGTATTGGACATCGAACTTGCTATTGTGGGGGGCTGTGCCCCCCATACCCCCTGCTAAATATATATATATATTCCAATTCTGAGATCACACTTCAGTGAGGAAAAGGCAAATATCCCATTCTTCACTGTATCGCTATCTCAGAAAAAGCACTTTGAGGTCCAGTACATTCGATATTATGAGCATTCGCAATTTGTGTGATTTGCTCATATGATATAGACCCTGATCATTGACCCAGACTCCTGGGAAACCCTAGTGCAAGACCGCCCCAATTGGCGAAGCTAGATCAGCAAAGGTGCTACCTCCTATGAGCAGAGCAGGACCACAGAGGCACAGAGGAAGTGTGAGCTATGTAAAGCCACAGCCAACTCTTTGCCAACCAGCCCAAATGACCACTTGTGCCCAACGTGCAGCACAGCTTTCTGAGCTCGCATCAGCCACAGCTGACAATTGTACTCAGTCAACCTCCTTGATGTGATGTGCTTGGTCATCATCACCAATGACAGACAAACAACAAGGAGGGCATTGTACTCCCTTTATTTAACCTTCATTAGGCCAGTCACTGAGTATAATTCCTCTTTGGCATGTATATGTCCAGACATATCCAACAACTAGAACACCCACAGAGGTACTGTACTAAAAGGATACAGGTCTTAAATAATATGGCCTATATGGATAGACTGAAAGCCCTGTAACTATACTTGATATCTACAGACTGCTAAGAGGTGACCTATGTCTAACATAGAAAGCATCTTCTGACTCAGTATGGATGAATGTGCTGCATAACAACAAGTCAAAATGACACCAGTAATACTCAATTTAAGGATCTAAAACTCTTCTGCAACATCAACAGAATAGTTTGGAGGGACAGGAATATTTCACAGAGGATAGCATTCCTCAGGAACAGACTCCCCATCCATGTAAAAACAAAGCTCATCCCTGTCCATATTCAAGTGTGGCTTGGATCTATGGATGAGAAAAAGAGCATTTACCCAGGATTGCCCCCCTGTACTACTAATGGACAGAGGCAACTCCTAAATGCTTTATCCGATGCATGGGTCCCCTCAAATTTTCTATGGTACCAGGGCAGCTAGCCTAGTAGTTACCTACAAATCTATAAATCAGTGATAGGGATGTGATAAGCATCTTTTAAATCTAGTGGAACTAGAAAACTTAAATCTGGAAGAAGGGGTAACATTAAGTGATGGGATTTTGGTCCTGGGAACTACTACAAATTGGTTTAAGAAAAAAAGGCCAAGAACTCATCTTGAGGCATTTTCTTTGTTTGGCACCAAAAACATCCCTGAATAAAAACTGTTCCACAAACAGGAAGGAGGGACTGTCTCTATTACTCACTGAGACAGCATGTGCTGTAGGAGAAGGGGAAATAGAGAAGGTCGGTGTGGTGGATGAGGTATAAGTCCCTAAAAGGGAGGAATTTCTTCCCACCACCATCTGTAACCTTGATGAATAATCTTTAGAATCCATTTGTCTGAAACTCTCTGTTGCCAAAGAGATAAACAGAGATTCAGAATTTCTGGAAGGAATAAAGAACTGCCAGGGTGGCAACTGGGGGGGGGGGTATGGTCCCTTAAATAGTCATTCTGGCTTGTTTGGCTGCCTTTTGTTTTGTTGTTTTGTGAGGTTCCTACTTTCTTTCTGAGCCCTCATTGCCATTGCTTTTTAAATGTCTGCTTGCAAGCATTTTCCTGAGACAGATTTTTTTGTTTCTTGTCAAAACTGGATGAGTGGTAGAGAATCCCTAGGAAATTTTGGAAAAGGAGGACTGAACAATCTGAAACCTCTGTGGCAGTGTGTCCAAAATGTAACTCTCTATCCAATTTATAATCTCTTTTTTATATCTCCTGGGAGGTTCTGAGAACACAGCCAGGAAAACCTTTTCAATACACTGGCTACAGCCCTGGAAGAAGTATCTACAGAATCATAAAACATTTTAAACAATGAGTAGTGACCTATGAAACTGAAGAAATTAAAACATTCTAAGCAGATATTTCCTCAGAAAAAGTAACTGCTGGTAAAACATTCCTCATATTTTCACACGTCTTCCAAATAACCATTGAAATATGTGCCTGACAATTCAAAATTCTGAAATCAAACTTGCAGAAGCATACACTTTTCCCATACTTGTCAATTACTTTACCATCCTTAACTGCAAGGGAAGGGTTGGAATTAATCAAATGTTTTGCAGCAGCTGGGTTAATTAAGCTATAGCCGGTGGGTCAAGTGTCGGATGAGTGTATACAAACCAGAAAGATTGAGAAACCTTATACACTGTATCTCCTTTCTTCGGAGCAGTAGTCTGACTATCAGAGAAGTTACAGGCTGTGATAAACACACCCCCAATGCAGATAATACTAGGGAATGGGCAAAGGTTATGTAAAAATCCCATTTGCAATAGGTCATTCTCCGAGGGATTGAGCAATCTCAAATGTTCTGCCATGAAAACACTGGCACATTATGGCAGTAGACTCAGAGAAAGAGAATCCCTCACAGGGAGATTCAGATACCACATTTTCCTCTAAGTCTGAATAAAAATTTGAGGACAAAACCCTGCACCTGTCTGTTCATCTTCCTGCCCAGATTCAGAATCCTGAATCTCTTCAGAAAAAGAAGACTTCCTTTTTCTTTTATTAGAATCCACCTTATAAGAAAGATTAATAGCCTGAACCAGACCCCAAGACAAACCTAATAAACTACTCTGACCCAGGGAAATTTTATCAAGAGTAGATACACTTAGTTTTCTGTTCCTTTCTGGCAGGAAAATTAGGGCAAACAGATGTATTAATGGCAGCAGCAGCTTCTCCTGGGATGTGCACAACATTCTGAATAGACAGGGGAGTCTTCCATGCCCCTTCTCCCAAGATCAGCAAGAATGGCTCTCCCTTGCCTACTAAGGGGATTCCAGCTGTTGCAGAGGATGTGGCTAACCTCTAGTCCATAGTGGCTGTAGATGCTAAACCAGAAGAATCTTGGGAAAAAAAGTGGTCTGAGGAACCAGCTTAGGCCTAACACAGAAGACTCACCCACCTGTGGCTCAGTCAAATTGCTAGCCTGCTTTGCTGGCACAGGCTGTTTGCTTAACTTTTTTCTTTTTTTGGTTAACATCTAATTTGCATACATAATTACGTAACCCCACCCACTCCAATGGAATTGTGAGATACCAACTTTCGAACACAAACTGAAGAACAGACAACCAAAATATGGCACCGGAGTCCCCCTGCAGATATTCCAATGTCCCATTACCTGGCTATTCCGCCTCATTTACCATAAACACTAATGTGTGCATACTGCTTTACTTCTCCAATGATTATTTGGATTTTATTTTTACATTTTGCAGCACATCAATGCGCAAACACTAACAGACATCTGATAAACAAAGCAATACTGTCTCACAATGAAAATAGACTTGGCATTAAAACTTCTCTGCCCTTGAAACTCACATTCATTGAAACAGCATTGAAACCTGCACCACATCCAAAGAAAATGCATCTGGCCAGTGATGGATAAAGATTACCTTTTTGTTTTCAAATCATTGGCCCCTTGCATACAAAACAAGAAACATACACGCGTTCTTTTCTTTGATACACGTTCCTGACTTTTATTAAGTTATATTCCTTGTATAATAGAGCGCAATTGTTAGAGCACATTTTAAATTTATTGTATGAATGAACATTTTCCCAGTAGGCTGTACTGTAGGCAATGAAAGAAAATGCATGAACCAATAATTACAAAACTGCCCAGTTCAGAACATTTCCATCATAAAAGACTACTTCCATGCCCAAACTATAAACAAAATGACAGTAGTGTAAGCCATAGGCATCTTGCACAGCTTCTTGCACTTATTTTCAATTTCAGGTTTTTTTTTAGGGGGGGCAAAAGGTCAAAAACCAGGGACACATTTTAAACATTGCTTGTATAATTTTGGAAAGTTGCTAGAATAAAATGTTGTGTTACCCCCATGCAAGTTACTGGCAAATCTTGAACCCAGAACACCATATACTACAGTCAGTACAACATACCACTATGCTAAATCATTGGCTCTTGTTTAGTGAATTCATTTCTCACTTTGAATATAGACTGAACCCTTATAGTTAGGCCAATATAGAAAAAAAATGAATCAGCATTTCTTTAGAAACAGTACACAGAATGGCAGCAAAACCAAACATAGTTTTACAAACAAAGGAGGGGGACACAAAGGAAGAATGCAAAACACTGAGGGGAGAAGACAGCATGGAAATCCTTTAGAGGTATATGTAGCTGATATCTAAGCAACTCACACTATTTCCAAAACAAATATTAATTCTGGAAATCAATAATGGACAGGGCAACAGGTATGTAACTGAGTCATTTCTACTGAAATGTTTACAACCTGATAACCTCCCTCAGAAGCAACACCAGATTTGCAGCTTAAGGTTTGCAAGCAAGTTTGCACATTTAAGGATCAGTATAATGTGGGTAGGTGATAACTTTAAGCACAGTAAACTCAACAGACGGCAGGCAGACAAGCATATCACAGTACGTTTCTATAAATATGCTAACAAAAAAACAAAACATTTCACCATGCAATAGTCCCTTGCAAAGCCAGCATTTCTCTCGGCGGCAGCAGATTTATTTTAAAGCCAGCATTCTTCCCTCACGTTTGTGTCCGAAATGGCAGCAGATTTAAATCCAGCATTCTTCCCTTATAACCGACTGGCTGGTAGTGCTCTTCTTTCAAATTCTCGGCAAGGCACTTCCTGCCTGCTTGCAGCCAGCCGGAAATGATATTCTGACTGGCTGGTAGTGCTGACGGAGCTGACGTAATCACGCACGTGATGACGTCAGCTCCGACAGCGTGAAAATTAAAAAAATAAAAAAAAAACAAAAGCAAAGAAATCGGAAATGAAGGGGTGCCACTCGGGAATCGTGGCACCCCTTCATTTGGACCCCAAAACTCGGAAAAAAATGAGTAATTCGGGATGGTTGGGAGGTCTGATGTCCTCTAACATTGATCAACCACAATCCTCCTGAATCAGTAAATTAGTGAACCAGGAGACCTGAGTAATACAATTACATAAACCAGTGAAATCTATAGTATTGAAATAATGTGTTTCCGTAAAATGAGATAGTAATATTTTAACAAAGGTAATTCTGAGTGACAAGGCATATTAGTCTAAATTACTAAAATAGAGGTTAATATGTACCTAAGAAATTTTGTGTTATTGTGCCATGTAGTTACATGAATTAACTGAACCAAATTATGAAACATAATAAAGTCAAAGAAATATTGTTTACATATTAAATTTGGATATGAAACAGAGCACGACCACCACAGGAAAAATAATATAATCCAGTATTTATTAAAACAAGCGCTTTCTCGTGCGACCACTGCACGCTTCTTCAGGTCTCAATACATATTACTGAACCAAATCATTTATATATCCTGTTCAGGTACATCCAATTAAAAAATCAAACAAATAATCAAGCCTCAATTATTTAAAAAGAAACTCTAGTATGTTGCTTAAAACTAGATAGAAGATGCCTTCAAAGCACTGGTTTCATAATATAAAGTATTTGATTGTACCAGCAAAATTCATGACTTCAAATACATAAAATACATAAAATTTGTACAATATAAATTAAATCACAAACAAAAAAAAAATAAAATATATTAAACATCCACTTAAACATGCCTCAAGTTCATATAAATATATCAATTTAAATAAATGCTATCTACAATTTAATTACGAGCTTCTAGTACAGGCTTAATGCTTATGTATTGATTCAAACCTGGCTCCTTATGGACTCTTAGCTTAAGAATCCATGAAACTTCAATATGTTCAAGATAATTCATATTATTACCCCCCTAATGGTCTTGTTTACTAATTGCAAAACCCTAAATCTAAAATTATGATCTGCTCGATCAATAACATGTTTCGCTAAAGCGTTGCGTTGGTCTAACCTCTTCATGTCATAAACATGATTATAAATTCTATTCTTCAATTTCCTTGTGGTAAGTCCCACATAAAACGCAGGACATTGTGTGCAAGTCGCTAAGTAAATAAGATTCTCTGCATCACAATTTGCATAGAATTTTGGTCTAAAAACATATTCAAACATGGGATGTTTAAAACACTGTTCATCGACTATGTATCTACACATCTTACATTTCTTGCATCTATAAGTGCCTAGTTTATTTGTCCGAATGATATCGCGTTGGATATGAGTACGTTCATTACATAAAATCCTTTTCAGATTTTTACTGTTCCTATAAGTAAACATATTATATTATTAACCTACTATATTCAATATTAAAGGATCAATTGTTAACACATTCCAATTTTTCTTTATAATACCTACTATTTTAATGTTGTCACTAGTATATCTAGTCAAGAACCTGACCTGAGCATCACATGAATGGGGCTTCTTTTTATATGAGTTCATGCCCCTATTCTTGCTCCTCACGCCATCAAGAGCCATAACCTACATCTCATCTATCATGGCGCTATTATAGCCCCTGTCCTTAAATAACACTTTCATGGCTTTGAATTCAATCTGTTTGTCTATAGGATCCTTAGATATTCTATTAATTCTAATGAATTGTCCCCTTACTATATTGGGAAATACAAATCTGGGATGCATGCTGGTATAGTGTAGCAATGCATTCTTCCAGCATGGTTTTCTAAATAAACCTGTAGAGATATCTCCATTCTCTTTCTTGACTATATTAATGTCTAAGAAGTCCACATGAGTATATGAATAATTCAATGTAAATTTTAAGAAACCCGTAGTGGTCTCTAGATAATTAATAAAAGCTAGAAGCTCTTCAGCACTTCCCTGCCAAAAGAGTAGGATATCATCCACAAATCTTCTATATAGTATCACCTGACTATAGAACGTACTTCCAAACATGAACTCCTTTTCCCAGTGATGAACCACCAGATTTGCGTAGGAGTTCACACATGGGGTACCCATAGCGACTCCCCATTTCTGCATAAACAGTTTATCTTTAAATACAAAGATGTTATTAGTTAACACCATCTCTAATAATGTACATATGAGTATTTGTTTGTCAATACTAATACCTTCCCCTAAACATAAGATCTCCCTTATCGCTTGGACCCCATAGTCATTCGGAATAGCGGTAAAGAGATTTTTGACATCTAGTGTCACTAATAGGACTGATGAGTCAATGTTGTGAAATGTCATCGTAGCTAATTCATCCACCAGTTGATAACTATCCCTAAGTATAGTTGGTATCTTCCTGACCAAAGGTCCCAACATACTCTCAATAAAGATAGAAATTTTCTCCGTCACCCAACCATTACCAGCCACTATGGGTCTCATCGGCAAGGGAAACACGTTCCTATGTATCTTGGGAAGCCCTTTTATACTTGGTATAGTGGGAGTTTCAACTAAAAAATAGTTATAAAGTTCTTGCGTTAACTGTCTACACATCAATAGGTCATATAACTCATTATGTATCCTAGCAACAACTTTTAAAAAATGATCACAATTAATTTCACCATACATAGAATCATCTTTCAACATATTAAACATATTCAAATTATAATCAATGGTGTCTAATACCACTATCCCTCCCCCCTTATCTGCAGGTTTTATCACTATGTTATCATTATTAGATAAATTATCTAAAGATATCTGTTGTTGTTTACTCAAATTAAAATATTTACATCTACGCTTAGTATCAAGAAAGTATGAATAAAAATCATTTTCACATAGTCTGACAAAACAGTCTACATTATTGGGCATTACAGGAACAAAAGAGCTCTTACGTTTAAAAGTCTGCGTTATTTTAAACTCAGATTTATCATCATTAGGAAACATTAACTTCAAAGCAACCATACGCCCAAAAAGTCTTAAGTCAATTAATAATTCACTTAGGTCACTCAACTGAGAAGGAATAAAGGAAAGCCCTTTATTCAGTAGCACATAATCATCCGCATTCAGTTCAGTGCTGGAAAAATTAAAGACCAACTGATTCAATTCTTGGTTTTCTGTTTCGTACCTTGAGGCTCCCCTGAAAACTTCCGTTTTCTGCGGCCCCTGCTGTTCGACCTCGCCCTCGATGTATCCCAGAACTTCATGGGAAAAGAAAAAAACTGTTCCAGATTCTTATTGGGAGCTTTGGGTCTAGCTCCCAAAATAGCATTGTCCTTAAGTTCACCTAGTGCCTGTTGATTCGGAGGAGGAGTGTCAGCAACCGGTGAAGTAATTAAGTCAGACACTAATGGATGTGACATATTAGATACACCTATTCCATTCACCTGGCTACCACCATTGTCTCGAATGTCACTTAAAGGGGTATTGTTCTGTGTAACAAAATCAGTACCACATCGATTATTTCTATTCTTACCAAAAGAGCCATTAGTAACATTATAGCCATTTGTCTCCCCATTCTGATGATTTCTTGGCCAAAGAAAGACCTGTCCCGATGAAAAATCCCTATAGTCTCGTTGCAGCTTCCGATATTTAATTTGCTGCAACTTATCACTGTATAGGGCTACTTGTGTATATATATTGTCAAGTTTTTTTTCAAACACATCTCCCTTAAAGCGGGTACGTAGATCTTTATTCAAAGTCTCTACTGAAAGTGAGAGCGCAGCTTCAATGGGAGTAAAGTATTCAATGAGAAGGTTCATATAACTATAGCTCACTTCAAGATTTAACTTTTGCCACTTCTTTAATAGTTCAGGGTGGCTATCCCCATAAGTCGGCATGCATAAAACCCTCATGCCATGCGGTACTAAATTGAAATCTCTACAGGTTTATTTAGAAAACCATGCTGGAAGAATGCATTGCTACGCTATACCAGCATGCATCCCAGATTTGTATTTCCCAATATAGTAAGGGGACAATTCATTAGAATTAATAGAATATCTAAGGATCCTATAGACAAACAGATTGAATTCAAAGCCATGAAAGTGTTATTTAAGGACAGGGGCTATAATAGCGCCATGATAGATGAGATGCAGGTTATGGCTCTTGATGGCGTGAGGAGCAAGAATAGGGGCATGAACTCATATAAAAAGAAGCCCCATTCATGTGATGCTCAGGTAAGGATCTTGACTAGATATACTAGTGACAACATTAAAATAGTAGGTATTATAAAGAAAAATTGGAATGTGTTAACAATTGATCCTTTAATATTGAATATAGAAGGTTCTGTTCCTATGTTTACTTATAGGAACAGTAAAAATCTGAAAAGGATTTTATGTAATGAACGTACTCATATCCAACGCAATATCATTCGGACAAATAAACTAGGCACTTATAGATGCAAGAAATGTAAGCTGTGTAGATACATAGTCGATGAACAGTGTTTTAAACATCCCATGTTTGAATATGTTTTTAGACCAAAATTCTATGCAAATTGTGATGCAGAGAATCTTATTTACTTAGCGACTTGCACACAATGTTCTGCGTTTTATGTGGGACTTACCACAAGGAAATTGAAGAATAGAATTTATAATCATGTTTATGACATGAAGAGGTTAGACCAACGCAACGCTTTAGCGAAACATGTTATTGATCGAGCAGATCATAATTTTAGATTTAGGGTTTTGCAATTAGTAAACAAGACCGTTAGGGGGGGGTAATAATATGAATTATCTTGAACATATTGAAGTTTCATGGATTCTTAAGCTAAGAGCCCATAAGGAGCCAGGTTTGAATCAATACATAAGCATTAAGCCTGTACTAGAAGCTCGTAATTAAATTGTAGATAGCATTTATTTAAATTGATATATTTATATGAACTTGAGGCATGTTTAAGTGGATGTTTATATATTTTATTTTTTTTTTGTTTGTGATTTAATTTATATTGTACAAATTTTATGTATTTTATGTATTTGAAGTCATGAATTTTGCTGGTACAATCAAATACTTTATATTATGAAACCAGTGCTTTGAGGGCATCTTCTATCTAGTTTTAAGTAACAAACTAGAGTTTCTTTTTAAATAATTGAGGCTTGATTATTTAATTGTTTGATTTTTTAATTGGATGTACCTGAACAGGATATATAAATGATTTGGTTCAGTAATATGTATTGAGACCTGAAGAAGCGTGCAGTGGTCGCACGTGAAAGCGCTTGTTTTAATAAATACTGGATTATATTATTTTTCCTGTGGTGGTTGTGCTCTGTTTCATATCCATTTTGTACCTTTGCTTGGGCTATGACCTTTGGACGGCTGCTGTATTTCTTTCTTGCTACATATTAAATTTGAAAAACAAGATGTCCAATCGATTCCTGAAAAATTAAAACACCTGATTAAAATCAGTTTTTTTTTGTTGTTGTACAAAATGATCCAGAAAATCAGTGAAATCCTGGTACTTATCATTGTCCAGGAGTGTTTACCTGTATGAACAGGTAAGTTTGATTGTTTCCATGGCTAACTGTCCCTGGATATCAATCACTGCAGATTCCAAATATGAATTAATGGAAATTATGTTATATATTATTTGATCAGATAACAATACATGTACTCCCCTTACATTCTTTGTCTGCCTCAGACTCTCAAGTTTGTTATATCCAGAAAAAAAAACTCTGAATTTCAAACCACTGTGTTTGTTAAGCAGCATCAATATCACAACATTGGAATGCACTGACATTAACAGTTGTGTGTTCCATGACAATAATCAGCAGGAAGTCTGATGACAATTGTCTAATCAATTCTAACGACTGTACTGATGATGCGTTAGCAAGATTAGTAATGTTGTACTCATTCACTGTTACAGAATATGCTAATGCAATCATTTCATTGGTGGAGAATGGAATGCATGTCAAATTAAGTGATGTTGGCACTTGAAGTGCATATTACAGTTTAGTGTCATATTGTTTATATGTTTGCATGTCACATGTTTCTTTACCACCTGTGCTACCTAAAGTTATGTTCAAGTTACTGCAAGGGCCGTTTTTTATACTGTTTCCTTTTTTTCTGTGTTTTAGACAAGAAAATGTATCTGTTTGCATTTTTTGTTTGTTCTGGGATATTAGTCTCATAGCTTCATTTGCTGTTGTGAGAAAATTGTGAATTACTGCACTGTCTTGGAAATTGTTTATATGTTATACTGCACTTTAATCTTCTTAAGTTGAATTGCTTGTAAAAGCTAGCTGTTTGTATTTCAAACTCTGCTTGGGGCCTTAGGTTTGTAGTTTTATTCACAGTTGCAGCAGAGCTGTGCACTAATGCCAGATTTGAACCCCATTTAGTCATTTATCACTGCATTTTTCCATAAACAGTGTCTCTGTTAAGTTCCTGCATGTTCTGATTTCTTAGTTTGTAGTGGAATTGTAATAATGGCAGTATGGTAAATTCTGATGCAGGATTTGTGCTTCTGTGCTATTACAGTTGACTCACTTGTCTCACATGTAAAGCCATGGAAAGAATTATCATGGAAATGATCAGTAATGACAGAGGAAACTCTACATACTGGACCCAACCAAATTTGGTTTTCTTAAGGGTAGGTCATGGTCAGCCAACCCGGTGGACTTTTTTAGAATGTCACCAAAGCAATGGATGAAGGCAAAATGACACACACTGCCTACTTTGAACTGGCCAAGACATTTGACACAATATCCCACTCAAGCATTGTTGATAGACTTGGGGAGTCCACCTCTACAAGAGGCCAGTCAGAAGCAGTGTCCCTCAAGAATCAGTCCTAGGACTGTTCCTTTTTGGCATTTACTTCTCTGAAGTCAAGACCAAAGTCAATGGCCTCTGAATGATTACATTTGCAGATGATTGCAAATTAGGAGTGGTCATAGAATCCTACACTCATGCAATTATTCTCCAGGAAGGGCTGACACAGACAACTTACTCATGTCAGAGCTATAGAATAAAACTAAATGCCAAGAAATGCATAATAGGATGCTTTGGGAAGTCATCCACCCCTGGTAACTATCATATTGACAACACAATCCTACGAGCTGACCCAGTAGTCAGGAACTTGGGGACACTCATAGACAGTAATCTAGTTTTTACTATTACATGCCTTCAGTAGTAATGAAATAATTCTCTATTGTGCAAGTTATAACCAAAGGTATGGCATTTAGGTCCAAGGAAGATATTGTTACAGTGTATTTGGCATTCCTCAGACCTGTCATTGAGTATAGTGCTCCCTTTGGTATGTACATAACCATGCATACCCAGCAGATCAATTGTCTACAGAGGTTCCACACTAAAAGGCATAAGTAACATGTCCTGTGCAGACAACCTCAAGGCCCTATCACTGTATTCTGTCTCCTACATACTGTTGAGGGGAAATCTATACCTGGTATACAGGACATTGTCAGACCACACACTGATGGACCTCCTGCATACCCACAAAACAAACAGCACCAGAATTACCCATTCTAAAAACTTAAACCTTGCCTGTGATACAAATAGGACCTGCTGGAGAGACATGCATGTATCCTAGAGACTACCCCTTCTCTGGAACAGGCTTTCCATCCATGTGAATAAGAGTTCCTCCCTAAGTCAATTCAAGTGTAACCTGGACATTTGGATTGGGAACAGGAAACTCATCTCTGATTTGTACCCTTTTGTCTAATGAACACAGGCAGCCTTTAAATGGTTTATCTCTCATGCCCCTGCTTGTAAGTGTTTCATCTCCCAAGCCCTTGCTTACACTTATCAAGGGTATCAAAACTTGTAAGAAATTTTGGGATGCATGGCTAGAATTATAAAGGCCCTTGTGGTCGTTTTCCTAGTAAACACCAATGAGCCTATTCAGTTAACTATTTTGCACTTTAAATAATTTTAAAGGTTGCTAATATTGTACTGTTTGTTGACTGCTGAGATCTGCACTTTTCAGTAGCCTTTCAAACAGTGTCACTGTGTAATTTTCTATTATGTATTTGTTGCTGGTACCTAATTGCTGCATTCTGCACTTTTGGTTCAGCAGGACAATTCATTTACTTGGTTGCTCAAAGAGAAACTAGTTTGCGCAGGGACAAGCAGTGCTCCATGTAATTAGCAGTAGATACTGCAGTTACTCCTCTTCAGTCCTGCAACAACTTCATGACCACCCAACTAGAGCCAGATCATGGACATAAACATTCCTGCTATCTCCGCAGCCAGCTTGGTGGATATGGGTGTCCTGAGGTAAGGTAGCAATTGCCTTATGCTTACTGACAACCAGCTTACTCTCAAACAAACAGTTAAGCAATACAAGAGCTATATTTACACAATGTCACTGGTGGCAATGTTCTCACTTATGAATGCAAAGAATACCAACAAGATTGTTAGAAATGCACACACTGCACCAACCACACAGAATATGGATAAGACACACAGACCCACATATGCTGAGGCTCTTGAAGGTAATTTACTAAACCCCAAAAACCTCCCAGACATTTGACCTTCAACAGATATTTTCATCAGCCCCCAAAATAACTCAATCAAAATGACACCCAGTCACACATACAGTCACACCACATAGAGCCTCACCCCTTCAAAGCCCATCAGGAATGCCACCACAAATCCAATACTTTAATTATGGTAGATTCCACTGTGAGACACACTGATGCCCCACTCACCAGGCTGAATAAGGAGAAAGTCACAGTTAGTCATCTGTTAGGGACCAGGATACATCATATCACTCGTGCACACAGGTCATTGGACCACAGGTACAAGATGACTCTGTAATAATGCACGGGGGTGTAAATGACATGGGATGTTCCTCCCAGGACTATATGAAGTGATATATTGCAGAGCTGTCAGACCTTCATAGCATTACTCAGAATTCTTTTACTGCTGTTGAAAACTGGCTGATAATCATCTTATTCTAAATCTCAATAAAACTAAACTTTTCCTATTTCTTCCAAAATCTCTTTCTCATCTTAAACTGACTTGTACTATCACATCTCTTAATGGCACTGTCATCAATGTTGAAACACACACCAAACTCCTGGGTATTATTGATAATCAATTTAAATGTGATATACAATACATTGTTGCATAAAAAAGACACACCAAAATCCAGGCTTACTTTTCAGAAATAGAAAATTCCTCACCAATGATTCCAGACTCTCTCTACCATATGCCTACCTTCTTCTTAGTCTTTTCTATGGCTCACAGATATTGACCAATCTGCAATCCTTTCTAAAATCTAAGCTCCAAATCATGTACAATAAAGCCACTAGATTTGCTGCTAACCAGCCCTTCAACTCCCATCATTGCCTCGCTGTTAAAGCTCTTAACTGGTTGGAATTCCATCATCATCTGCCCCTTCCTTAACTGGTTATCATTCACTCTGTCCTTATCAAACCTACTTTATGCCCTGGCATCTCTTCTCTCATCTCACTCTATACCCCAACTTGGACATTTTGGAGCTCAACAATCCTTGGAACTGTAAGCCCAAAAGTACTATTTGTCAACATCTGTATAGCTACTCTAGTGCCCAGTCCTGGAACAAACTACTTCTGTCCATCAGAATGATTACCAATGCTCATGAGTCCAAAAAAGCTCTTAAACATTACTGGCTAAATTCCTGTACTTGTCCCTGTAAATACACAACATAACTCACATCTCTTCTCTATTATCATTTATGTATACTTACTGTCGTCTATAATAACTTTCTCTATTATACTCTGTTACCCAGTAAACGTTTTCTTACTGTTAACTTCACTTTGTTTGTCTCCTTTTTCTAATTTCTAACTTCTATATTATTGAACCTGTTCTCTACCTTTCTTATATTCAACTTCTTTCTAACGTCTTTCTGTTCCCTAGTTCTTATATTCTTCCTTTGCTATCTACATATCTTAACTTTTCAGTTTTATTTATGATTATACTGTTAGTCTCTATAAAATACTGTCAGTATGTAAAATATAGTACTTTCTGTGTCATTAGACTAAAAATTGTTATTTCAATTTTGTTTAGACTCTGTTAGTTAAATTATTTGCACATTTCAATGTTTTTTGTATTGGAGCTTTTTTGGCTTATGCTCAAGTGGACATTCCCGATTATCAAATTTTACATAAATAAATAAATAAATAAATGTGTATGTGTCCCAGGCTGGTATGCGCATAGCATTTAGCAGCATTCTACCTTTACCAAGGATAATGACACAGCATGAACAGAAGAGGATTGACACTAATAATTGACTTGGCTTCCAGCATCATTTCAAAGCAGTGTAATATGTGTCAGTATGGGAGGATATAGTCGATGGCCAACATCCATTGGTCTGTACCTGTCCTCCTCTGGTCTTTCAAACATTGGCTAAACAATTTTCAACCAAGTGCTGTTTTAGGCAATGCCTCACTGACAAACCTTCCAACATAGCAAAACCAATCCAAGGGAATCTTGCTCAGGGCTCAGTGCTGAATGCAAGGAGCTCAGTGCTAGTCACCTTAACAAGAAATTCCACTTCTTCCAAGCTTTACTCATGTAGATAATGCAGACATCTGAACAGTTTCAGAGACATGGTTTAAAACCATGGAGATTACCCAGGAAGTGCAAGGCTACAATTTGTTCCACACAATTAGGCCAGCTACTGCACTGGCATGGACTGAAGCTGGAGTTGTCTCAATATACTAATCAGGTAGACTTCTTTGAGAAGGTCATCAAGGCAATGGACACGGGTAAAATAGAACATAGTGTCTACTTTGACCAGGCCAAGGTATTTTATACAATGTCCCACTCTGGCATTGTAAATGAACTCACTAACTTGGACATAAATTCCTATCTTCCTATATTATTCCTAAGCTTTTATAGCAAATTCTTTGAAACTGTTGCTAGTTGTTATCAGTACATTATTTCTTTATTTCTGGTTTCTGGAGTTGTTTGACATGGCCACAGATCCATTAGAAACTTTAACCCGTATTTGTCAAGAAGATATTTTGTTATCCTTTCCTTCTTCTGTTTTGGGCTTCTCATCTTCTTAAAGGACTATGGAGCATTACATTATTCATAATGCTCAAGATGGTGTAAAAAGTGGTGTGAACAATGTCGTCTCAAAGGACCATGGAGCATTACATTATTCAAAATGCTCAAGGTGGTGTAAACAGTGGTGTGAACAATGTCGTCTCAAAGGACTATGGAGCATTACATTATTCATAATGCTCAAGGTGGTGTAAACAGTGGTGTGAACAATGTCATCTCAAAGGACTGTGGAGCATTACATTATTCATAATGCTCAAGGTGGTGTTAACAGTGGTGTGAATAACGTCATCTCAAAGGACAATGGAACATTACATTATTCATAATCCTCAAGGTGGTGGAAACCGTGGTGTGAACAATGTTATCTCAAAGGACCATGGAGCATTACATTATTCATAATGCTCAAGGTGGTGTAAACCATGGTGTGAACAATGTCTTCTCAAAGGACCATGGAGCATTACATTATTCATAATGCGCAAGGTAGTGTAAACAGTGGTGTGAACGATGTCTTTTCAAAGGACTGTGGAGCATTACATTATTCATAATGCTCAATGTGGTGTAAACCATTGCGTGAACAATGTCTTCTCAAAGGACCATGGAGCATTACATTATTCATAATGCTCAAAGTGGGGTAAACAGTAGTGTGAACAATGTTGTCTCAAAGGACTGTGGAGCATTATATTATTCATAATGCTCAAGGTGGTGTAAACAGTGGTGTGAACAATGTCTTCTCAAAGGACCATGGAGCATTACATTATTCATAATGCTCAAGGTGGTGTAAACAGTGGTGTGAACAATGTCTTCTCAAAGGACCATGGAGCATTACATTATTCATAATGCTCAAGGTGGTGTAAACAGTGGTGTGAACAATGTTGTCTCAAAGGACCATGGAGCATTACATTATTCATAATGCTCAAGGTGGTGTAAACAGTGGTGTGAACAATGTTGTCTCAAAGGACCATGGAGCATTACATTATTCATAATGCTCAAGGTGGTGTAAACAGTGGTGTGAACAATGTTGTCTCAAAGGACCATGGAGCATTACATTATTCATAATGCTCAAGGTGGTGTAAACCATGGTGTGAACAATGTTGTCTCAAAGGACCATGGAGCATTACATTATTCATAATGCTCAAGGTGGTGTAAACAGTGGTGTGAACAATGTTGTCTCAAAGGACCATGGAGCATTACATTATTCATAATGCTCAAGGTGGTGTAAACAGTGGTGTGAACAATGTCATCTCAAAGGACTGTGGAGCATTACATTATTCATAATGCTCAAGGTGGTGTAAATAGTGGTGTGAACAATGTTGTCTCAAAGGACCATGGAGCATTACATTATTCATAATGCTCAAGGTGGTGTAAACCGTGGTGTGAACAATGTCTTCTCAAAGGACCATGGAGCATTACATTATTCATAATGCTCAAGGTGGTGTAAACAAACTGTGGTGAAAATATTGTTGTCTCTAAGGACCATGGAGCATTACATTATTCATAATGCTCAAGGTGGTGTAAACAGTGGTGTGAACAATGTCATCTCAAAGGACCATGGAGCATTACATTATTCATAATGCTCAAGGTGGTGTAAACCATGGTGTGAACAATGTCTTCTCAAAGGACCATGGAGCATTACATTATTCATAATGCTCAAGGTGGTGTAAACAGTGGTGTGAACAATGTCATCTCAAAGGACCATGGAGCATTACATTATTCATAATGCTCAAGGTGGTGTAAACCGTGGTGTGAACAATGTCATCTCAAAGGACCATGGAGCATTACATTATTCATAATGCTCAAGGTGGTGTAAACAGTGGTGTGAACAATGTCTTCTCAAAGGACCATGGAGCATTACATTATTCATAATGCTCAAGGTGGTGTAAACCGTGGTGTGAACAATGTCTTCTCAAAGGACCATGGAGCATTACATTATTCATAATGCTCAAGGTGGTGTAAACCACAGTGTGAACAATGTCGTCTCAAAGGACCATGGAGCATTGCATTATTCAAAATGCTCAAGGTGGTGTAAACCGTGGTGTGAACAATGTCTTCTCAAAGGACCATGGAGCATTACATTATTCATAATGCTCAAGGTGGTGTAAACAGTGGTGTGAACAATGTCGTCTCAAAGGACCATGGAGCATTACATTATTCATAATGCTCAAGGTGGTGTAAACTGTGGTG
The DNA here is from genome assembly GCF_019279795.1 of Protopterus annectens. NCBI lineage: Eukaryota > Metazoa > Chordata > Ceratodontiformes > Protopteridae > Protopterus > Protopterus annectens. The sequence continues at coordinate 758,272,825 of NC_056749.1, forward strand.
TGAACAATGTCATCTCAAAGGACTATGGAGCATTACATTATTCATAATGCTCAAGATGGTGTAAAGAGTGGTGTGTCGTCTCAAAGGACTGTGGAGCATTACATTATTCATAATGCTCAAGGTGGTGTAAACTGTGGTGTGAACAATGTCGTCTCAAAGGACCATGGAGCATTACATTATTCATAATGCTCAAGGTGGTGTAAACAGTGGTGTGAACAATGTCATCTCAAAGGACTGTGGAGCATTACATTATTCATAATGCTCAAGGTGGTGTAAACGGTGGTGTGAACAATGTCTTCTCAAAGGACCATGGAGCATTACATTATTCATAATGCTCAAGGTGGTGTAAACAGTGGTGTGAACAATGTCATCTCAAAGGACCATGGAGCATTACATTATTCATAATGCTCAAGGTGGTGTAAACCGTGGTGTGAACAATGTCTTCTCAAAGGACCATGGAGCATTACATTATTCATAATGCTCAAGGTGGTGTAAACAGTGGTGTGAACAATGTTGTCTCAAAGGACCATGGAGCATTACATTATTCATAATGCTCAAGGTGGTGTAAACCGTGGTGTGAACAATGTCTTCTCAAAGGACCATGGAGCATTACATTATTCATAATGCTCAAGGTGGTGTAAACAGTGGTGTGAACAATGTTGTCTCAAAGGACCATGGAGCATTACATTATTCATAATGCTCAAGGTGGTGTAAACAATGTTGTCTCAAAGGACCATGGAATATTGCATTATTCATAATGCTCAAGGTGGTGTAAACTTTGGTGTGAACAATGTCGTCTCAAAGGACTGTGGAGCATTACATTATTCATAATGCTCAAGGTGGTGTAAATAGTGGTGTGAACAATGCAATCTCAAAGTACCATGGAGCATTACATTATTCATAATGCTCAAGGTGGTGTAAACCGTGGTGTGAATAATGTGGTCTCAAAGGACCATGGATCATTACATTATTCATAATGCTCAAGGTGGTGTAAAAAGTGATGTGAACAATGATGTCTCAAAGCACTGTGGAGCATTGCATCATTCATAATGCTGAAGGTTGTGTAAACCATTGTATGAACAATGTCTTCTCAAAGGACCATGGAGCATTACATTATTCATAATGCTCAAGGTGGTGTAAACCATGGTGTGAACAATGTCTTCTCAAAGGACCATGGAGCATTACATTATTCATAATGCTCAAGGTGTTGTAAACAGTGGTGTGAACAATGTCATCTCAAAGGACTGTGGAGCATTACATTATTCATAATGCTCAAGGTGGTGTAAACCGTGGTGTGAACAATGTCATCTCAAAGGACCATGGAGCATTACATTATTCATAATGCTCAAGGTGGTGTAAACAGTGGTGTGAACAATGTCATCTCAAAGGACTGTGGAGCATTACATTATTCATAATGCTCAAGGTGGTGTAAATAGTGGTGTGAACAATGTCTTCTCAAAGGACCATGGAGCATTACATTATTCATAATGCTCAAGGTGGTATAAACCATGGTGTGAACAATGTCATCTCAATGGACTGTGGAGAATTACATTTTTCATAATGCTCAAGGTGGTGTAAACCGTGGTGTGAACAATGTCTTCTCAAAGGACCATGGAGCATTACATTATTCATAATGCTCAAGGTGGTGTAAACAGTGGTGTGAACAATGTCATCTCAAAGGACGGTGGAGCATTACATTATTCATAATGCTCAAGGTGGTGTAAATAGTGGTGTGAACAATGTGGTCTCAAAGGACCATGGAGCATTACATTATTCATAATGCTCAAGGTGATGTAAACCGTGGTATGAACAATGTCTTCTGAAAGGACCATGGATCATTACATTATTTATAATGCTCAAGGTGGTGTAAACCGTGGTGTGAATAATGTTGTCTCAAAGGACCATGGAGCATTACATTATTTATAATGCTAAAGGTGGTGTAAACCATGGTGTGAACAATGTCTTCTCATAAGACCTTGGACCACTACATTATTCATAATGCTCAAAGTGGTGTAAACAGTGGTGTGAACAATGTTGTCTCAAAGGACTGTAGATCATTACATTATTCATAATGCTCAAGGTGGTGTAAACCATACTATGACAATATCATCTCAAATGACCATGGAGCATTACATTATTCATAATGCTCAAGGTGGTGTAAACAGTGGTGTGAAGAATGGAGACCAGCATATTTTAAATGTTGGTGATAAATCAATGGGATTTATCAAAAAAATTGTTGAAGGGAGACACTGTAGTGTGAAATAATCTGTTTTCTGTGATTGGACATTTAAGGACTGATTCCTTTTTGTCCAGAAGTTCAAGGATTGGTTGACCGTTTTGAAAAAATGTATTATCAAAGAGACCAGATTTTACTTTAATATTTTGGGCTTGCAGTATTATGTGGAGTTTGAGTCATCTCCACATGGACTTCAGGCTTTTAAAAGTCCTTCCACCCCTTTTGATGTCAATGATGTAGGGGAGGTAACCTTTGGGATAATTGGCTAGCTGCTGCCCATAAATGTGCAATGGAGTGGATCTCAATTCTTATTGAAAGAGGCCAAATAAAACAACAAAGAATCAAGGAAGACATAAGTACTATGCATAAAGAATTGGTCTCAAAGGCTGGCTCTTCCAGTTTAGATGGACTGTTAAGTAACATGAATGATAAACTTAAAATGTTTGAAATGGACTTAATAGAGCAAAAGACCTGCAAGCTGAAAAGAGATGTATGTGATTATACTAATGACTGGGCCTTCCTATGGAGGTCCAATAGGAAAGCCAGAAAACAAGGATGACCTGCATGTCAAATGGGAGGTAAAAAGCCTCAATCCATCTCATTTGCTTCTTCTGAATACAATGGTTACACAACCTATTCGGAGAGTGATGAGAGATCATTTCCACCACTTCCACCAGCACAGGAACCAGTTTTACACCAACAATGTTTTCGGAGTAACAGAGGCATACCGGGCAATAGCCAGAAAAGAGGGACTCAAACAGTTACATTCTTGAGTGATGGTCAGTTTAAACCAGTACAAAAGAGAGGTAAATGGCAATAATTCATGTAATAATTGTGAGTCGGTAATTGTAAATTTTTCAGGATGTACATTATCAAATGAACAGATACCTGTTTTAAGCTTAGACCTGACGTTTATTCCACCAGTTTTGCCTCACCTACACATTTTAAAGCAAGAGTTTTTTTCAATTCAGTAGTAAATTGCATTTGAAATGTTTTTTTTTTAAGAGAAAACTTTGAAACATGTTATTAAAGCGGTTTTTGATGTTTCATGTGAAAATGACAGCTTTTATTTTTGTGAATCAGATATAAGGGATGTTTTGGATGATGATGACAGTTTTAATGCATATTGTTTGTTGAACACAACCAACATTCCTTATAAAAGCAAATGTATCCCCCTATTCAAATGAATTTGTAAAACACTTCTCAACAATGTTGGGATATGCTATTGACCAAACATATATAATGTTTAATAAAAATAAGACTACTATCTGTTACAATTTGACTAAAAATTAATGGGTTGCTCTAAAAAGTGTCAATGCCAGGAAGGATTTAGTTATAAAACCCACAGATAAGTGGAACAAGATAGTGGTAAGCACTATATACAGTATATGCAGATGTGCTTTAAACATTTAAAAGAAGATACAATTTATGAAGTTAGCAATATTAATATGTATATGGGTGCCTTGAAACAGTTTTCAGGTTTGTTGGAGAAAGTTTTAAGATTAGGGTACCTCACAAAAGATGATATGTACAAGAAATTTAATAAGGAAGGTTGTACTATGGCAACTTTTTTTTGCCTACCGAAAATTCATAAAGATATGTACATCTCTCCGGGTCGACCTATTGTATCTTCCTCTAACTATTTTTTACATAATATCCGTGTTTTATTACATAATTTTTACTACCATTTGTGGAGAAACATACTTCTTATTTTAAGGACTCTCTTGATTTTCTGAATAAGATTTCAACAATTAATTGGAATTCTAAAATGTACTGGATTACATTGGATGGTAATAGTTTCTATACAAATATTAGACATGTAGATAGTATTAAAGCACTTTCTTATTTTTTAGGGGACAGTACTGTGTCCCAGTATATTATAGAATTGCTATAATTTTGTTTATCAAATAATTATTTCAGTTTTAATAATGTAGTGTATCATCAATTACAGGGAACTGCCATGGGGGCACCTTTTGCCCCCATGTATGCAAATTTGTTTATATATGTATATAAATATAACTTTATGAAGAATTATGTTTTATATTATTATAGATGCATAGATGATTTAAATTGTATTTGTCAGGATGGTTTTGATGAGGTACAACATTTTATGAAAGATTTACACAATAATGTGTATAACTTATCCTTTGATGAACTGCAATATGGCAGTGAAGTTACATTTTTAGATCTTTGCATACCTGCCAACCATACTGAATTACTTGGTTTTTACCATGTTTTGGGGTCCAAATAATGGGGTGCCACAATTCCAGAGTGGCACCCCTTAATTTCAGAATTTCCCAGCTGTTTTATTTCAATTTTTTTCCAGGCTTTTTAGCTGACATTATCACATACAAGATGATGTCAGCTCCATGAAGTGGTTGGCCAGCCTGTTGAAATGGAGCTCTCAATAATGTGTGTGTGCATTTCCATCTTCTAGATGTGAGGGTTCCTTAGCTGTTAATGGGTAGAACAAAGCTGCAGAGTTAACAAGGATTACTTAATGGGTAGCTACAACGTGGTTTCCAGGAATGGAACAAACAAGGTGCATGTGTAATGCCCCAGGTGAATATACCTGGTGACTACATGTACTCAGGCTCAAACCCTGTACCTTGAGTACAGGTAACAAGAGCCTAAAGTCCCTACCCACCACCACTTGTGAAAACTTTCCAGATTTATTCCTCATATTTTTGTTCTGTTCCTCATAAAATCTGTGGTTTTCTGGATTTTTGTGGCAAATCAGTGAAGGATTGAATTCACTAAATAATGACAGGCATTTGAATTTCAGACTTCATATTCTTCATAAAATTAATGGTAACACAAAACCTTTTATTCTAGCAATTTTCTAAGTTTATAAGATCAGTATTTGAAATTTGTCCTATTTTTGGGGCTGTATTCCCCCATTATTAGCTTTGTCCAGGTATTTTTGTGCTAAAAGGTTGCAAGCTATGGTGAGAAGTGAGAACTGAATTATGTATTCCCCAATTATTGGCTTTGTCCAGAATTTTTTTGCTAAGAGGATGAGAGCTATGGTGAGAAGTGAGTACTGAATCCACTAAATGATAGCCATTTAAGTTTCAGTTTTCCTATCTTTCAGGAAACTGCTAATATGGCATAGTGGTATGTTGCTTGACTGTAGTACATAGGGTCCTGGGTTCAAGACTTGGTAGTAAAATGCATGGTGGTAATGCATCATTTTATTCTAGCAACTTTCCAAAATAATACAAGCAATGTTTAAAATGTGTCCCTGGTCTTAGGGCTTTTGTCCCCCCCCCCGATACATTTTGGCTTTTACCAGATTTCTTGTGTTGCAAAGCTGAATGATACAGTTGAGTGTTGAGTGGATTTTACAAGGAGCTGAGAGCTTCAGAGGAAGAGAAGTTTAGTGTTGCTCATGCTGAATCTGCTTGCATTGTTAATAGCATAACAGGTTAAATACTTGCTTTTGATGAGGAAGGCTGTGGGTTCTACTCCCACAGTATGTAGATGCATTGTTGATTCTGTACTGTGTTGTTGTAATTTTAAAGGGGGTGGGTGTAACAGGTCAAGGGTGTAGCTACAGATACAACAGAATTGAGAAAATGTCATGCACAAGGGCATTTGTGCCTCAGTGGAAAGAGCAAAAAATATCATTAACCAAAATTTAGGAACAGAAAATCAGAATTATTATGTTCTATGCTGCATTATAAGAAAAATATTTTAAAGAAGTACAGTACATTTTCCAACATTCAAGATAAAACACACATTTTTCGACTTCTGACATTGGAGAAGCAAGAGTGGCCAGTTAACAGTTCCTGTATTACAATGAAAGTTTTGATGCTTCAGGATGAATGTAGGAGAGGGTCTGTCAGTTGTTGTTGTTGTTTGTCTTTTGGCTTTCCGCGGTTAGGGGTCGCCACAGCAGAACTCTGGTCCGCTAATGATTGCCAGTTGTTTTTATGGTGTTGATTTGCCAGCCCGACGCCCAACCTTCAACGAAGGCATGGCCATTCAACACATGTCTTTCGAACGCCCATTCGACCACAGGGAGGGCATGCAGACTCCACACAAAAGGCACTCCCAACCCAATCCGAGAATCGAACGGGAGAACCTCTTGCTGTGAGGTAACAATGCTACCGCTGCACTTGGACTAAAAATTGGAAGTCTTAAAACATGCAGTTCGCCTAGTTTATTGTGTGGTGCATTTACAGCTATTGAGTTGGTCTGATAAAACAAATCAGAGTAAGTCAAGCAAAAATTTAAATTGAAAATAAGTTTGAGACACTGTGCAAGATGCCCATGGCTTACACTACTGTTATTCTATATATATATATATATATATATATATATATATATATATTCACTTCATAACACTGAAAACTCAAAACACTGAAAATGAGAAAACTTCATAATATAGAAGACCAAAACGCTGAAACTTCAAAACACTAAAAACTCTAAACACTGAAATTCAAAACACTAAGGACACATGTACATGTGTGTGTGTGTGTGTGTGTGTGTGTGTGTGTGTGTGTGTGTGTGTGTGTGTGTGTGTGTGTGTGTGTGTGTGTGTGTGTGTGTGTGTAAGTAGACTTTTATGATGGAAAAGTTCTGAATTGGACAGTTTTGTCATTACTGGTTCATGCATTTTGTTACATTGCCTACTGGAAAAATGTTCAAAGAATACATTTAAAATGCGCTCTAAGTCTAAGTGTGCTGTATTATACAAGGAATATAATTTAATAAAGTCAGGAAGGTGTATCAAAAAACATATGTATGTTTCTTGTTTTATGTGGGGCCTATGATTTGAAAACAGCCCAAAGGTAATTTTTATCCACCACTGGCCAGATGTATTTTCTTTAGATGTGGTGTGGGTTTCAATGCTGTTTCAATGAATGTGACTTTCAAGGGCAGAGAAGTTTTAATGCTAAGACTATTTTCATTGTGAGATAGTATTGCTTTGTTTAGCAATTATTTTAGTTTTTATTAGTCTATTAGTGTTTGTGCATTGTGCTATAAAATGCAAAAATAAAATCCAAATAATCATTGTAGAAGTAAAGCAGTATGCACATTAGTGTTTATGGTAAATGGGGTGAAATAGCCAGGTAATGGGACATTGGAATGGCTGCAGGGGGACTCTGGTGCCATATTTTGGTTGTCTGTTCTTCAGTTTGCATTTGAAAGTTGGTATCCCACAATTCCATCGGAGTAGGTGGGATTACATAATTATGTATGTAAATTTTATGTTAATCAGTATACACGTTTTTACCTATTTTTCATGGGTACCTTACAAATCTTCAAACGCTCAAAATTTCGAATGTTACATGGTCGAGACCAAACGTTAGAAATTCTGAGTGTTTGAAGGTAGACTTTCAATGGCACTGTACGGTGCAGATAGGGAGAATTTCCCTTTTCTGCACTGAAGTGCGATCTCGGAGTTGGTATATTTAAGTAGGGGGGTGTGGGGCGTGCAGGGGGGCTTGCCCCCTGCCTATGCTGTTAAAGTGTTTTTTCTTTTTTTACTTTTTTTTATTTGATGTTAGAACATCCAAATATCGAACATTTGGTCTCGACCATGTAATGTTCGACATTTTGGATGTTTGAACATTTAACATAGACCCTTTTTCATGGTCCTTGTCCAGATTTTTTATGTTTCCAGGTTGAGAGGTATGGATCTTTGTTTAACGGGATTGGAAAATGGATTTATTCGCACTTCGATATACAGGAAGTTTATTGATGGGGGACAGTATTTATATGGGACAAGTTGTTACCCCCATTTAGTAACATCTTTACCATATGGAGAACTGCTGAGGTTACATAGCATTTGTAATAGTTATACAGATTTATATAGAGAAGTTTTACAAACATCAATAATGTTTTGACTAGGGCATATGATGTTGATACTATTCATAATCCTTTAAATAAAATTAGGGAAGAGGATAACTTGCATCTGCATAGGAATATTTATATTATAACTAGAAATAATATACAAGGACAGGAGAAGGTTTACTTTATAATGACTTACAATATTTTAAGTGAAAAGATATGGGAAATAGTTAAATATTACTGGTCATTTCTTATAAATGATAAATTATCTAAAATGTTATACAATATGCCATTTATTTCTTATAGGTGGGGGCAAAACTTGAAGAATAGATTGATTAGGGCTAATTTTGTGTTCCCTGATGAAAATAGTTTTGTCTCTCCTAGGTTATTAGATACCGTTCCCTGTAGGAATTGCAATGTGTGCCAATTTATAGTATCTGGTTTTAGAATGATAAATAATATAAGATTTGATCTTGCTGGCACATTTTCTTGTGAGACTCAGGGGACTGTGTATGAACTTTGATGTCCCTCCAACCTGGTTTACATTGGAGAAAGCAAAAGGATGTTTAGAACCCGGTTGCAGGAGCATATTAGGGACATAAAGAGACAAAAAAAAACAGAAAGTGTTATTGCTGTTCATTTTATGGAACATCACAATAGTGATTTTACATTACTACAAGGAACTATTCTTGAAAAGGTATTTGTTAAATTGGGTGATGCTCCTATGTTAAAAGATAAACTTCTTTTTAAAGAATCAGTTTTTATATAGAAATATAATACTCTAGTACCTAATGGTTTAAACTGTGAAATTAACTGGAAGTACTTAATTTAATTAATTGTTTTATTGTTTATTAGGTTAATTGATTTATTAGTTTATATTTAAAAGGGGATGTCTTATACTGTTGGTTACTTCTTGAAGGCTGTTTGGCCGTGGCACTAAAGTTTACATAATAAATTATTTGGAACTGTTACCAGTTGTTATTGGTCCATTTTTTCTTTATTTGTGGTTTCTGGAATAAATTCCTATCTTACATGCTAGACTGTCAGGTGGCTCTCAAATAGTATCCAGGAAGTTTGGATAGGGGAGTCCACCTCCATAGAGGCCAGTCAGTATTGGAGTCCTTCAGGGCTTAGTGCTGTTTTTTTTCCTTTTTGCATCTTTTTCTCAAAAGTCAAGGCCAAAGTCAAGGGCTACTGGCAACCCAAGATTGCAGATCATTGTAAACTGTTAGCAGTCACAGAATCCCTCCAAGACACTAATATTCTCAAGGAAGGGCTGATGTAAAAAAACAAATAACTGGTATGATAGACATGGTTTAAAATTTAATGTCAAGAAATGCATAACAGTACCCTTTGGGAAGTTGGCTACCCCAGGAAACTTCCTCATTGATAACACTCTGCTAATAGTAGACCCAATAGTCAGGGATTTGGAGATTATGTAGACAGTAACTTGGCTTATCACCAACATGGGTCTAAGGTACAAACCCCTATGTTATATGTTAAGACACCATCTGATGTAATGGCTAAGGTGTTCGGTTCCCATGCACAAGGTTCAAGGTTTGATGTTGACCTTTGACCAGTGCCTGTATAGAGTTTGTTTTTTCACCTTGTGTCTCTATGGTGATCCTCCCACCTCCCCAAAATAAGCTGAATGTTTCCACCTCAAACTCACCAGCTTGGGTTTGCTGGAATAGCTCTGTTGAGCAAAAGCTGAATGTAAAACCAATCAACCTGCCAAATATTAACTAATGATTGCAATATTCAGTGCAGGAACTGACACAATGCAGCTTGTTAATTGATGTCATGATGGAAAAGTGGATGCTTGACATCCTATGCATCCAGGAGACAAGATGACAGCACAGCAAACTACCAGGCTTTGAATGCACAGTGTCGTACTTAGGAGCAGGACAGACAAGAAATGTTGTGGGAATTGTAGTGAGGGAGAGTCTTCATAAGACAATCAGAGTTAGTGACAGACTCGAGTTAACCAGACCTCAGTGAAAAGATAAAGCACTGTTTATAATCTCTAGATAATGCACTGTTTATAATCTCTACCTGTGCCCTACAGCAGGGAGTAATAGTGAGGAAAGAGTGTATTCAGACAGCAGTTATAAGACCTACTAGGCAAAGCAGGACAACAGGAACTGGTGTTGATAATGGTTGACCTGACTGCATATAGCAGGACAGACAGAACAGGATATGAAGATTGACTGGATCCACATGGGTGGTGCAACAGGAATAAAGAAGGAGAGGTCACTCTACACTTTTCTCTGGCAAATGGCTTGATGGTGGACAAACATAGTTCAGCAAGAAAGATCACATACATGAGTGGCAGGCATGCAACTCAGGTAGACTTCCTCTTACTAAGGAAAGGGCATTGGGATGGAATCAGTGACTGCAACCCATCCATAGTGAAACAGTTATCTCACAGCATAAAGCACTGGTTGACAGAATCAGTTGCTAGCAGTTGTCAGAGAAGGCTTTAAGGTAAACTCAGACAAGTCTGAACACCTGGAAGTTGACTAGAGAGAAAGCATGAGAGTTCAAGGAAACACTCAGGGTTCTAGCACCGCCGCAAGAAAAGGAATTAGGTGGAGGTGAAGAAGAATGGAGGTGCCTGAAACCTCCATCTGTGTGGACTACAGAACAGATATGCAGCTGAGCCAGGTATGGAACTAAGGTACATAAGGAAAGCTGGTGGTGAAATGCAGAAGTCCAGGAATTCATAAACAGAAAGAAAGGTGTGCAAGACAAAGTGTGAGATAAAAAAGATGAATCAGAATAAGAAGGAATACTGGTTTGCTAACAATGAGGTTAAGAGAAGAGTTACAATAGCAAGGAACAAGGCATCAGAAGTAGTCGACCAGATTCAGGAAAGTGACTTGGTAGAAAACACAAGGAAACTCTCTCAGGTTGCAAGGAAAAGACAGAAAGGCAAACAACCTTCATAAGGGATACCAGCAATAAGCTGCTCACCCGTCCACAGCACATCAAAAGCAGATGGAAGTTCCAGCTGTTTCTGTATAAAGAAAAATCTCACAGAAGTTATTCTGCCTCAGATGCAGCCTATGATGAAAGAACAAGAGGAGCCCATCATAGAAGGTGTGAGAACAATATTAAAGAATGAAGTCAGTTAAAGCAGCAGGCACAGATGAGGTTATAGCAAATATGATAATGATGTTGGGAGAGATAGGGGAGAAATGGCTCCTGAGGGTACTCATAGCAGTATGGAGAGAAAGGCATATCCCAAATGACTGGAGAATAAGCATACTAGTGTCAGTGCACAAGAACAAAGGGGACACCCACAACTGTGGGTAGTATAGAGGTATCAAACTCCTATCACACTGCATGAAAGTTCTGGAGAGTGTGATAAATGAATATGCAGAGTAGATAAAAGTGAGATGGGAAATGAGCAGTTTGGATTCAGATCAAAATGTAGCACAACTGACCCAATGTTTGCAGAGACAGATAGTTGAGAAAAAGCTAGATATGAGGAAAGAATCTAACTGGACTTTCTGACACTTTGAGAAAGTATATGATAAGTTACCAAGAAAGCTGATTTTGACAGTTCTGTGGTGGATCAAAGTCCCAGGAAACATTGCTTGAATTAGTGCAAGCTATGTACAAGGACCCAATGACTCAAGAATGAACAGTTTCAGACTCACAGAAGGGCTCCCAGTTGGAGTGGGTGTACATGAAGGTTAAGCTCTGAGCCACTGCTGCTCATACTGGTGATGAACTACATTAGCAAACAGGTTTGAGGGGACAGATCAACAAAGCTGTTGTATGCAGACACAATGTGGCATTACTGGCAGACTCTGAGCAAGAACTTCAGCACAGGGTGGGAGAATGGAATGCAAAACTGAAGACACATATGATGAAACTGAGTTCATATAAGATAGTTGTAATGGCAGCAAATGAGGGATCTCAGAAGAAGTTGAAAATTGAGACACATGGGAAAATAGTCTTCAAGTATCTAGGAGGGCTGGTTGAGAACATGGGAAATCTGAATGAGGAGGTTAAAGATAGAATCAGAGGGGCTGCAGCCAACAGGCACAGAGTGTCAAGGGCAGTAAACTGCACTCCCTGAAAGCACTCTTCACCTTGGAATTTGCTGACATCTGTGCAGTCACCAAGACTTGGTTTAAGGCTGCAGAGAACACCATACAAGGCTACAATGCCTTTTACATGTTCAGACCTCAAAATGAGCATGGAAGAACCAAATATGGAGGTGTATCCCTCTTCAGTCAATCCAAATACACCTCGAGACTGTTAAAACAATACAACGCCCTTGAGCTATTCCAGGTCCAAACAACTAGAGGCAAAATACCCTGTCACATCATCGCTAGCTGCAGGTCCCCCACCATGAACTAGGAGAAGCACACTGCCTACCTAGCCTTGCTAGAGTTGAACTAGGAGAAGCACACTGCCTACCTAGCCTTGCTAGAGTTGTTCAGTATACAGCCAGACACAGTGGTCATAGGAGGTTTCAACTATCCTTCCATTGGTTGCATGACTTATATGAACATAAACACAATTGCTCTGACGTTCCTGGATTTTGTTAATTCAAATGCCCTGGAACAGCTGAAATGTCTTAGATCTAGTGCTCAATAATATGGGGGTCACTGCATTATCGCCTGTGTGCTACCCTCCCTGGTAAGATCAGAACATAAAGCAGTCTTCTTTGTAACAAAGAATAGACCTGACACCCCCACAGAATAAAAAAAAAAAATTCTCCAAAACAAACTATAGCAAACAAAGCAAACTATAGCCTACTAAGCGATGGTATAAACATTTTCAAAGCCCCTGCTAACACAGCCAACAATGAGTCCTATGTAAAACAGTACACAAATTCCCTATATAGCCACTTAAACAAATGTACCTGACAGGACTAAAACTAGGTCCTCACAAAAAAGAAAAAAACAAGCCACCCTGGTGGGCTGTAAGTATAAATAAATTATATAACAAAAGAAAGAAACTGATATCTAAGAACAAGAGGGAACTTACCCAACAAAGGAAGAATACCCTCTACAGCTTGAAAAAGCAAATCAGATATCTTGTAAAGTCCTCTAAGGCTATTTACAAAATTAATTAGCATCACTACCTAAGGACAACCATAACACATTCTTTAGCTACATCTGAAACACAAAAGGGGAATTCCCAGCTGTGTGGCAAACTTATAGTGGACAATACCATTCACACTGAACCCGAGGAAATTGCCAACCTGCTAGCTAACAGATTTAGCAATGACCTCACCCCCCCATCCCCACCAGCCATACTCCAAAGGATTCCTGACCCTAGTCCACTACCGAGTATCTCCAAAGAACAGGTCATACAAGCACTCTCCAGTGCCAAAAACATGGCCTCTATGGGACCAGATAACATCCCAAGTTGCTTAATAAACAATTTAAAAGAAGACCTAGTACAACCAGTTGGTACACTAATTATAATCTGAGCACTGGTTTTCTTCTGATAGAGTGAAGAACAGCAACAGTAATCCCCTTGCACAAAGGGGGTACATAACCGACCCAGGAAATGATTGACTCATAAGCGTAACCAGCCTTATCTGCAAGGCCATGAAAAGAATCATCATGGACTTTATCAACAAGGACACAGACAACCTTCAAACTCTTAACTTGACCCAGTTTGGTTGCATCAAGGGTAGATGCTGTTTATTAAGCCTGGTGGACTTCTTTGAGAATGTCACCAAAGCCCTGGATAAGGACAAAGTTGTACATACTGCCTTATCTTGATTTAGCTAAGGCTTTTGACACAGTCTCCCACTCAGAGATCATTAAGAAACTCTCCCAGGTGGGGATTAACCCATACATCACTAGATGGGTAGCCAACTGGCTGACCAAGAGATTGCACACTGTCAAAGTTCGGGAATCCACCTCCACTATCAAGCAGTTTCCAGTGAGGGTACCATAAGGATTTGTGCTGGGCTCTTTACTGTTTGGAATCTATTTCTCTGAGGTCCAGATGAAAGTAGATGAACTGTGGCTTACTAAGTTTGCAGATGACTACAAACTGGGCACAATCACTGAGTCCCCAGCAATGTAAACGTATTACAGAAGGGGCTGACTCAGATAAATGATTGGCGCCAAAGTCATGGAGTAAAACTAAACACAAAAAGGATGCCTCATTATCCCCTTTGGCAAAGAAGTAGCTTCTGCTAATTATGATATAGATAGCACCCTTCTAAGCTCAAACCCAGTGGTGTGAGACTTGGGAACACAGGTTAATAGCAATCTAGACTTTGATCGCCATGTGTCCATAGTGGTAAGGAAAGCCTTCTACATTGCACATCTCATAAATAAGGCATCGCATCCAGGACTAAGGAGGTTATAACTCCACTGGACTCGACCCTTAGACCACTAATTAAGTACAATGCTCCCTTCTGTATATATCTCACCAGAAACTGCAGCAACTGGAGAGACTACAGAGGTTTCTAACCAAGAGAATCCAGAGTCTCCAAAATGTGATTTACATGAAAAGACTGAAAGCCATGTCACTGTACTCTGTATCATACAGGCTGCTGAGAGGTGACCTGTGCCTGGCCTACAGAACAGTGTCTGACCCAGCTCCGATGGAAATGCTGCACATCTACAAATCACGTGGGACAAGAGTCACTCGCTCCAGGAATCTCAACCTAGCCTGTGACATTAACAGAACATGCTGGAGAGACAGATATATCTCCTAGAGATTGCCACTTCTCTGGAATAAGCTTCCACTTCACATGAAGCAGGGCTCCTCAATGACCCTATTTAAGTGCAACCTTGACAATTGAATGGGTGACTGTAAATTCACCCCACGGGAGGCACCTATGTCCTTCATGGGCAGAGGTAGTTGGTGCTGATCATAAACTCCCTCTGCTAACACTGACCATCTAAATATGATCTAGAATACATGGGATTTTACACAGCTAGGCTTGTAAATGCCCTAGGACCATTAACCTAGTAACTTCCTATGAACCTATGAAAGTAAACTAGCTCCAATTGCAGATAAGGTCAAAGAAAACAGATTAGTCTGGTTTGGGTACATGTGCAGAAAAGTAGAAGACAAACTAGTGAAGAAGATTTGGGACAGACAGGAAGAAGGCAAGAAGAAACAAGGGAGTCCGGCAAAGACATGGATGGATTGTGTGAGAGAAGACCTGCGACAGATTGACATGACAGTTTAGAAGGTAGGATGGTATGGTAGCACTGAACAGAGAGAGATGGGGAGAGTTGACAAAACATCCTGACCTCATGTAGAAAATTGGAAAAAAGCAGATTGATGATGATGATGATGAAGGCAGTAAAGAAATCATTCTATGTTGCATAAATTATAAGCAAGGGTAATGGCATATAGGTCCAAAGAAGACATGGTTCCACTGTAATCTGCCTTCACCAAACCCATCACTGAGTACAAAGCTGACTTCAATTTGTACCTTACCAAGCACATGCAACAACTGGAATGTCCCAGAGGCTTCTCACAAAAAGAATACTGGGCAATAGCAACGTTCTATGTTAATCACCTCAAAGCCCTATCCCTATACTCTTTCTCCTACAGACTAAGGGATGATCTGGCAGACAAAACATCCTAGGATTCCACTGTGATGGACTTGTTGCATCAGAGATACCTGATCCAGGAACTTAAGCCTTGCTTGTGACATAAATATTCATGTTGGAGGGACATGTCAACAAATACAAACAGGCACAAGACCAGCACGGCATAAAAATAAAAACTTTTAATCATACAAAAGTTAAAGAACAAATGTAAGCACTTTCGCATAGTACACCTACACTTCCTCAGACATAAAAAAACTCACAAAACATCCCCATACAAAAACAATAAATCCAATCACATTTATGGTTTATTACTAATTACTCTAAATTAAGGAAACTGAATGTGTTAAAGTCATGCTCTTATAATTCTGTAGGTTCTATTAATTCATGTCAAAGTTTAAAATAACCACTGAAAAGCACTATGCTTAAAAAATATATATCTGTGTAACTTAAAACATCTCATAAATTATAAACTTAGTAAAAACACATCATAAGGCATCCATATAAAACTCAAGAACAATTACTTGATACACTTGCATTTAATATAACCTATGCGCAGATTTAAAAGTGTTCAATACATTTCTTAAATGTTCCTTCACCCAAATGTACCAAGAATGATCATATTCATTCATTACCGACAGCTAGAAATACTCGCAGAAACTTTGGCATCACCATTATATGTGCACAGAGCTCCAAGTCAAGTAATGTTGAATGACATAAAATATACCCCAAACATTGTATAAAAAGTGTTCAAAAATTATAATGCTTCAACTGATCAAGGAAACATGATCGTTATTATACCTTGTCAATACTTTAAACGCCATGATTCCGATATGCTCTACTTCCTTTTACTCTTCAGATCTCATGAGAATACTCTCGTTGTCAACAGCAATTCCCAGTTGCTATAGTAACCACAAGACTCAGAGTAACTAGTAATCTGCATGAAAAACAAATTTCGTAACTACGGGCACCAGCATAACACACTCAGAACACTATATTATAAAAAGGAGTATATTCCTGTGAACAAAAACCACCACAGAAAAACGCTCGCATAGAAAGCTTACCTATGTATCATATAATAATTCCTTTACCTAGATATATCAAATGCAATCGTAATCATTCATTACCAACAATTAAAAATAAGTGCAAAAACTCTAGCATCACCATTAATATATACATGAAACTCCAAATCATATAATGTTAAAAATCAAGGAATATACTCAAACATTATTCTAAAAATAAATATTCATGAATTATAAATAAAAATCAAGCTCATACCTATAGATACTAAACACCATAGTTCCAATGTACTCCACTGCCTTCTATTCTCTGAAATCTCGCGAGAGTACTCTCGCTGTAAACAATAATTCCTAATTACTATAGTAACAGCACAGCTCAAAGTAGCTACTAACCTACAATGGTCACATACTAGCAAAGGGTATGGTATCTAAGAATTAAAATCCTAATCTCTCTAAAATAACGAAAAACCTATTCTATAATATAAAGAATAAATAAAATAATAAAAAAGGGAAAAAGTGAGGAAAATAAAAATGCCTTACAAAGAACAATTACATATATCCTGTCAACTGCCTATCTCATAAGAAAGGTGTGAGTGATAAAGCTTCATTCAAACCTAGCATCATATCTGCTTGTAACAATACTATCCATTCCTGTTCTATTTTCTCCAAAGCATTCCTATCATTCTCCAATCTTACAGTGAGTAATAAAACTTGGAGAGTAATAAACAAAAAATTATGTGCATAGCCATGTTCTATAATGTGCTTAGCTATAGCACTTCTAGTGTCTCCAACATTACTATAATAAATGTGCTCCCTAATTCTCACTCTCAGAGCCCTAGTGCTCATGCCGACATAGAACTTGGAGCACTGATTACACTGAGCTAAATACCCAACATTCATTGTAGAGTGATCTGCATAATGTCAAAATATATATTTTTTCCCTGTCATAGGATGTATAAAAGTATTTTTATTGACCACATATTTGCAACAATTACAATGCCTGCAAAAAAGGTCCCTTCCCTCTATGAAATAGTTTGCTTTGACTGAAAATCTGCTCTGTGACATAGACGTCTTTTTAAGGATTTTAAATTCTTAAAAGAAACCTTGGGATAAGGTCCTACAACCTTTCTTAAACCTTCATCCACTACAAATATGTGCCAATTCTTAATGTATTATCTCCATAATACTTCTGTTATCAGAAGTAAATGGAAGGCACAATCTGTATTCTCTGTTCAAGGTTTATTACCATCCACCCTATTCCCCAGAAATATAGGGTTTACCTATTGGATAAGTTTGGAATGTATGGCTAGGCTTAAAAAGGCCTTTGGGTCATTAGCCTAGTATATATACCTATGAAGCTATGGTAGAGCAGCAGCTGTGGCTTATATAGAGAACAGGAATAATGGGGCACCTGCCAAGGTTCTGGGGTCCATTTTACAATGTGGTTCAGTATGATTCCTGATTCCTCACACTACTGCTGTAGTGAAGTTTAATTTTTAGGCACTTCATTTTGGATGTCAGTAAGGAAGATGCAATGTTTCTTTACACAGATGTAACTATATCAGAATATCATGAATATGGTTGCAAGAATGTTTACAAAGTGGAAACTGTTTTCTTATTACTAAATCTGACAGTTCCTAGAGGTCACATGATGTCAATATCCTATATTGTTTCATAAGCAACTTAAGGTGTACATAAACCCTAAATTACTGTAAAATGCAGATTATATTACCTAGAAACATACTCTGGTGGTGATGTTGGTGGTGATGATGATGATAGTACGGTGCCTCTATATTGTTGATCATATGACTTATTCCTTCACACAATGACAACAAACTGGCACGTACTACAGCTTTTGGTGAAATATCTTCATATTCTGCTATGCATTGCTGAACACAAAGATCATATCAGCACAAGTGGACAAATTCAGTGCTCCTGAACTGTATTGATTTAACATGTTCCAAGTAGAAGAGATGATTTTAAGTAGTAGGCCTACACTGCACGCAGGTGGGGGAATTATTCTGCCTTCCGTGAAGGTGTACCATCCCTCATTGGCTAATCACACTCATGCATGGCTGCACAGAATCTGGAACAGAAGAAAGTTGCTGCAACTATAACAACAGCAGTAGGACTATCAATATTCACATGAATGGCTGCAGTCTTAATGTCCTTCATCAGGATTTGGGAGGAAAAATAGCATACAGCATAGCTGCTTATTTATGAGGGTTTTAGAAGCAGTAATGTGACTATCCTGTGTGTGTAAAGATATGATAGCAGAGCTGCACGCCATCACTGTGACTTTGCATTGCCTAAGCAGCATTCATACTACACATTTAAATGTTAATGATAGAAATATCATACATGAGTCCTCATGTAATATCATCCTGGTTTCTTTATGTTGTCAGATGATATATAGTGACACTGACTGCATGTTCTTTCTGACACACCGATACATTGTTTATGAGTGTTAACTGCACATGGTCTTGCATTTTGGTATCAGTGCTTGCATTGCTATATAAGATAGTACTTAGTGTTCAGTCAGCTGAGGAGTGCCTCCTAAGCCAGTGCTCTTATGCCTTCTATGAGCACACAGGCTTATTCTGTACTGATAGCAGCTCCCTGATATCAGTCATGAAATATGAACTTGGTTTTGTAGTGTGTAAATGAGATAGTTTGCTTGCTTATTGCAGTTCTTATGCCACTATAAACTATGACAAAGGTGCAGTTTTTATGTTTGGTTTACTTAATACTGTTTAATAACTTTTTAACTGAACTAATTAAGTTCAAAAAGACATTGACACAAACCAGTACTTGCATCCCTGAACCACCAGCCACAGATAATTAATAACACGGGCTTTACATAAATGATTTTAACTGTATTGTGCATTAATATATTTTGTCTTTATTTCCTTTTTTCCTTAATTTATACAGATATTGGATTCTTATACAGTGTTCATCTCGATATTTGGTATGTACAGTCAAGCTATATCAGATGATGTCCTAAGAAGGTGTTAACATATTTTCTCACACAGCAGCATATTTGCACACATATGGGTGGACAATACATTTGGAAGACTAACCTACCAGAACCCCAGAACATGACAGGATCCAGGAAGTTAGAATTGAGGAGTCCATCTCCTTTGTGGCATTTACTTCACTGAAGTCAAGGCCAATGTCAAGGGTCTCTGGCTGACCAAATTTTCATATGACTGCAAATTAGGGGCAGTCATAGTATCCCCCACCTACACTAATATTCTCCAGGAAGGGCTGACACAGACAAATAACTTGTGTCAGAGTCATGGACTAAAACTAAATGCCGAGAAATGCATGATAGTATCCTTTGGGAAGTCACCCATCTCTGGTAACTATCATATTGATGACATACCCCTAAGAGTTGATCTAATAGTCAGGAACTTGATGACACACACAGACAGTAATCTACCCTTTGACCATCACTTGTCTACAGTAGTATAAAAATCATTCTATGTTGTGCAACTTACAAACAAAGGAATGCCATCTAGGTCAAAGGAGGTTATTGTTCCATCGTATTTAGCATTCATCAGACCTATCATTAGGTAAAACACCCCCTTTGGTATGTACACAACCAAGCACATCCAGCAATTCAGATGTCTGCAAAACAAACAGCAGCATAATTACCCATTCTAAAGACCTAAACCTTGCCTACAATAAAAATAGGACCTGCTCGAGAAACAGGTATGTATCACAGAAACTATCCCTTCAATAGAACAGGCTCCCCATCCATGGGAAGCAAAGTTCCTCCCTAACCCAATTCAAGTGTAACTTGGACAATTGGATGGGGAACAGGAAATTCATCCCTGGTTTGGCACCTATGTCTCTAATGGACACAGGCAGCTTGTAAGTTGTTCATCTCCTAGGCCCCTGCTTGTAAATATTTCATTGCCCAAGTCCATGCTTACACTTAACAAGGGTATCATAATCTGTCAGAATCTTGGGATGCATGGCTAGGCTTAAAAAGGCCCTTGTGGTTGTTAGCCTAGAACACACCTAAGAACCTACTGCAATACATGTAAACCCCATACTTACTTACACTGGCAGTTTTCTGTCAGTCATTAGTTCCTTACTTCCACATCCACAGTCTTATCAGGGCTCAGATTTGAGCTTTTTATAGGTTCATAGGTAGGTACTAGGCTTTTGGCCCTAGAGCCTATATACGCCTAGCCAAAGGTACCCTGGCTTTCGCCACCCAAGAAAATTATTTTCCTGTGCCACTGTCGAGCAGAGCCACAGAAGTGATCCCCTGGGTGAATTTCCTATCTCCCATCCAATCATCAAGATTTTTCTTGAACAGTGCTAATGAGGAGCTTTGTTTGATATAGATAGGTAGTTTGTTCCAGAGTATGGGAAGTCTCTGGGACAGGAATCTATCCCTCCAGCATGTTCTGTTTATTGTGGTGATGAGGTTTAGGTCCCTAGAGTGTGTAGCTCATAGGGATTGGGATTTCTTTAAGTGGAGCATGTCTAAAAGCTCTGGGTTTGACATAGCTTTGTGTGTTAGGCAGAGATCACTTCTGAGTAGGCGATATGCAATGGAGTAAAGCTGCAGTTTTTTGAGCCGGTCTGCATAGTGCATCTCTTTGAGGCCGGTAATCCTCTTTGTGAGGTATTTCTGTGGCCTTTCCAGTTGTTGTAGATGTCTTGTAAGGTACATACCAAAAGGGGCATTGTACTCTATAATGGGTCTAATGAGTGACAAGTAGAGGGGAACAATGACCTCTTTTTTCCTGGATGAGAAACCTTTTGTGATGAGGTGTGCCACATAGAAGGATTTCCTGACTACTGTTACGATGTGATTATCAAAGGAGAGACTACTGTCCACCTGTGTCCCAAGGTCTCTTATCACACTTTCGGTGTTAAGTAGACTACCACCTATGTGGTAGTTCATGGGTACTGAGCTTTTACCAAAAGGAATGACAATGCACTTTTTGGCATTGAGCTTGAGGCCATGGCTTTGACACCAGGCATCTGTCTCAGCAAGGCCCTTTTGTAGGATGTCCACATCATTTGGAGTTTTGATTATGGCTCCTAGTTTGCAGTCATCTGCGAACTTCATTAGCCAAAGACCTTCTGTGTTGGCCTGTACTTCAGAAAAGTAGATACCAAACAGGAGAGGACCCAGGACTGAACCCTGTGGTACTCCACTTGTCACTGCCTCAGGATGCAGTGACAAGTGGTTAATTTATTTAGATCAGTTCCTTTGCTACATAAGTACTGTGTTTGCACATCGAGCACTGCTGCACAGGGGTGGGCACCATTGGTGGTTATAGATGCAAACACTTTTGCCTGCAAATTTTCCCTTTGTACTCTGCTCATGCTCCATTGGTCAGTTCTTGTGATTTTCCTTCACTGACAGGTGATACTTTCAGCAAAGCTCCTTAGGTGCCAACACAGATCCTACCCCTAGCCCTTTGTATTTTTTGTCCACTTCTCCTGTCATCTACGTTAACTGGTCCTTCCTGTCTTCTCCCTATTTTCTGACCACATCAACTTACCTATCATTATGGACAGACAATTTCCCACAGTTTCTCCAGCCATCCTTGTAAACATGGGCATCCTGAGGCAGTGTAGCAAATGCCTCATGTATACTGACAACCCATTATGTGAGAGATGCATCTATATCAAGAACCTAGAATCCAGGTTTTCTCGCTCAGTCAGTTCATCTAATACTAAGTTGTCAGCATGCATGCTTCACCTCCTTTACCTACCAAACCAGCAACACATAAATCTACATATGCAGAGGTCCTTACAAGAAGCTTACCTAAACATCAGAGACCTCCCAAACACAATCACAAGCACATTTTGCATAATACATCCTCTACAGAACATAGTACACATAATATATCACACACCATTGTTTCACCAGTCAAGCTCCTAAGCCATAACACAAAAAACAAACATCTTTGTCATAGGCAACTCAATTGTGAGACACACAGATGTCCCTCTCACCAGGTTCGATAAGAAAAAGGTCACGGAAAGTTGTCTGTCAGGTGCCAGGATCCACCACATCACACACAAACTCAAGTCTCTCAACAACAGACATTTATGACGCTATCATTGTCCATGTTGGTGTGAATGACTTAAGAAGTACCTCACTCTACTATATGGAGAGAGACATGACTGAGCTCTCTGATTATGTGTCTCAGGCAGGTATGTCCCTAGCCTTAAGCAACATTTTACCTTTGACTAGGGTATTACCTCAATACAAAAAAAAAAATGATTGACTTCAACAATTAGCACCTATTGCCCTTGTCTAAGTGGGACACAGATGGAACCCTTGCAGTGAATTTCCAGTTACCCATCCAGTCATCCATATTATGCATAAATAGGACCAATGACAGCCTTTGTTTAACATGAATAGGAAGCTTGTTCCACAAGTGGGGCAACCACTGTGAGACAAATCTGTCTCTCCAGCAAGTTCTGTTGATATCACGTACCAGGTTAAGGTTCCCTGAGCGAGTGTCCCATGTTCCATTTGACTTGCGAATGTGCAGCATTTCCATTAAAGCTGAGTCAGAGGTTGCTCTGCATGAAAGGCACAGGTTTCCTCTGAGCGGTCAGTGTGACACAGAGTAAAGTGACAATGATCTCAATCTGTCCACATAAGACAGATCTTGTAGACCCTGAATTTTCTTTGTGAGGAACCTTCGTAGTCTGTCCAATTCCTGCAGGTGTTTGGAAAGGACCATACCAAAGGAGCATTGCACTCTATTATTGGCCTGATGAGGGAACAGTACAGGGGGGTTATAACCTCTTTTTTTTGGAGGTAATGCCCTCACTTATGAGATGAGCAATATAAAATGCCCTTCTTACCACTGTGGAGACATGGTGATCAAAGTTAAGGTTGCTGTCAACCTGTGTGCCCAGATCTCTCACCACTGACTGTGTGTTTATGGTATTGCTATTGATGTGGTAGTTTGCAGGAACATCACCATTGCCAAAAGGGATGATAATGCATTTGTTTGCATTAAGTTTAAGACCATGACTTTGGCCCCAGTCATTAGTCTTGGTAAGACCTTCTTGCAGAATGTTGACAATGCTAATGGTTTCAATGATCGCTCCCAGTTTGCAGTCATCAACAAACTTTGTCAGCCAGAGACCTTAAGTATTTGCTTGTACTTCAGAGAAATAGACTCCAAACAGTAGAGGTCCCATTACTGATCCCTGTGGAACATCACTGGTTACAGGTCTTCTGTTGGAGGTGGATTCCTCTATTTTTACTATATGTGTTTTATCAGTAAGCCAGTAAGCAACCCATCTAATGATATAAGAGTTGATACCTAGCTGGCTGAGTTTATCAATGATAACTGAGTAGGTGATAGTGTCAAAAGCCTTGGCTAAGTCTAGGTAGGCTGTATGCAAAGATTTCCCCTTGTCCTGGGCCTTTGTGACTGTCTCGAAGAACTCTAGCAGGTTTAACAGGCATAATCTCCTTTTGACAAATCCAAACTGAGTAGGGTCACGTGTTTGGAGATTACCTATATCTTTGTTAATAAGGTCCATGATGATTTTTTCCATGGCCTTGACAATAAGGCTGGTCAGGCTAATGGGTCTGTAGTTCCTGGGGTCCGATGGTGAAGCTAATTCCTGTTCTAACCCATGTAGAACACAGCCTGGTTTGTTGTCTGGTTCCATAGCTGTATTTTTGGGGTTGGAGAGGGCATTTAAAACCTGCTCCTTGGAGATACTAGGTGGGGAATAGGTGTTAGGGATGCTTTGGGCTATATGTGATGGAGACAGGGGAGTGAAGTTTTCACTGAGCCTGTCAGCCAGCAGTTTTGCTTTATCCACAGGTTCTATATATGTAGTACCATGAACCACTAGTTCAGCACAAATCTGTGCCTTACCTTTGAGGTTACAGATGTAACTAAAGAATGCCTTGTGGTTATCCTTAGTTAGGGAAGCTAATCTGGATTCATAGTTAGCTTTGGAGGATTTCACTAGGAGTCTTATCTGCTTAAGTTGAGGAGGGAGTGCTTCCAATTTTGAGATGGTTTCTTCCTACTCTTAGACAACAATTTATTTCTCCTGTTGTATAGCCTATTTATGGCAGTTTTCCACCAGGCAGATTTGTTTTTCCTTGAAGAACTTGCTTTGGTTCTATCAGGTACGGCAGAGTCAATACAATTGTATGGGTGCTTATATAAAGCATCAGTGTATAACTCAGCATAGCTGTCTGTTCCATCAGTGGGGGGAGGGGTTAAGAAGCTATTTATGCCATCATGTAGATTGTAATTGGCCTTGGAAAAGTTTTTTAGTCTAGATGTTGTGGGGGGGGGGCAATCTTGTTATAGTTACTTCTAGTGAGACTAATTTGTGGTCAGATCTCACTGGGGATGGCAACACACTGGAGGTGGTGCAGCTGTCCCCCATGGTGGTGAGCACCAGGACCAGGAGGCTTGACCCCCTTGTTGGTGTGTCAGTCAGCTGGTCCAGGCATTGGAGTTAATGAAGTCCAGTAACCTTTGGGCAAGTGAGTTAGAATATGTATAATTTATCCAGTCTATGCACAAGTAATTAAAGTTACCCAAAACCGGGGTGTTTGGCTGTATCTTGATTGAATCAAGTAGATCCAAATAGGCTGAGCAGATGTCCTGATTCATGGAGGCAGTCCTATAGCTGGCAATGACCTGAAGAGGGGTCTTACCTACAGTCAATTGCACTTGAAGTTATTCAAGGGAGTCTTGCTGCTTAACCTAGAGGTGTATTCATCTTTAATGAATATTGATACACCACGTCCTTTAGTTATCACACCTTCAGTTTGTCATCTGAAAGTGTGGAAGGAAATGTACCCTGATATAGCTGGGGTGCTCTGCACAGCCTTAAACCAGGTCTCAGTGACTGCACAAATGTCAGCATCTTCCAGGGTGAGGACTGCTACCAGTGAGTGCAGTTTCTGGTTTAGACTCCTAGCATTTAGCAGTATGACCTTGAGGTTGTTTTTAGAGTGTATTTTTACATTGGAAATTTTGTTCTTGTGACATTGCTTAAAAGGGCACTATAGGGATGGCAAGAGCCTAAGCCAGTAACCGAAATCCAAAGGGTGACAGATGAAGACCATCTCTGGCAAAGCATCGAGGTCTGTCAACCATGTCATCCCAGGCTGACAGATACTAGATCCCCTTTGAATGACACCAGAAACTAAGCCAATTGTTGAAGACAATAATTTTCTGTTTCTATTGAGGCATTATCCTAGGTGAAGGTAAAATGCTGCTTAAGGCTAGGGACATACCTGCCTGAGACACATAGTCCAAGAGCTCAGTCATATCTCTCTTCATATAGTCCAGAGAGGTATGTCTCAAGTCATTCACACTGAGATGGACTATGATGGAATCATAACAGTACCTGTTGTTGAGAGATTTAAGTGCATGTGTGATATGGCAGATCCTGGCACCTGACAGACAGCTAACTGTGACCTTTTCCTTATCCAGCCTGGTGAGAGGGACATCTGTGTGTCTCACAATGGAATCACCTATGACTAACATGTTTGGTTTTGTGTTTTGCTTAAGGGCTTGACAGGTGAGATACTGGTAGTTGAGTTATTATGTGTATTGTATTCTGCAGAGAAAGTATTATGCATAGTGTGCTTATGTTTGTGTTTGGGAGGTCTCTGGTGTTTAAGTATGTTCCTGGTGAGGACATCCACATATGTAAGTATGTGAGATGTGCATTTGGGTGGAATAGGAGATGAGGTGTGCATGTTGACAACCCACTTATTGTCATATGTACTGACTGGTGTGTGAGAAAGCATGGATTCAAGGTTCTTAATATAGTTGCATCTCTGACATGATGAGTTTGTGTGAACTAGGAGTAGGGGGTTGTCAGTAAACATGAGGCAGTTGCTACACTGCCTCATGATGCCCATGTTAACCAAGCTGGTTGGAGAAACTGGAAAATTGTCCATCCATAGTGTTAGGTAATTTATATGGCCAGGAAAAAAGATTGCACTTAGGAATGGCCAGTGGGTGAGAGGTGTGTTGGTACCTCTGGGGCTAGGGTAATTGTTGCAACTGACAGCAGAGCAGGGCCATGAAAAACCCTCTGGAGGACCATAAGCAAAGTGCTAAGGGAAAATTTAACAAGCAAAACATTTATGTCTGTAACCACCAGTAGTAACAACTGCTACACAACAGTTCACGATGGTGCATTAAATGCAAACAAGTGCAAACATGGGGCTTAAATAAAATAAGAAATAACCCTTTTTACTCAAACTAGCCAATAAGGATGCTTTCTCTGAGCTCTAGTCCAATCACCCTCAGTTAGATGGGACCCAGACAGCACTCTCCTCCCACAAGGGTGCAGAAGGGCCTTCACCAACAAAGATGGCTTGAATTTGATGCTCAGAAGTTATAAAACAGACCCAGAAACAGCAAACCTGGAACTGGGTTATGCTATAGCTGAACTGGTACAGTATGCAGTAAAATGTGGCAAAAAAGAGTTCAGATAATTCAAACAGACAGTAGAATGCAAATACAAATTAAAAGTGCAATACAAGAGCAAAAGCAGGCACTTATAGTTAGTTGGAAGCAACTCTTTCATTGGCATTAAACATTGGTGTTTTTCTTGGTAGTATGTCAGTTAATTTATAAAGAATCGATTTTATGGCTGCTGCAATGTTATCACATGTTTGGGGAACAATGTACTGATAGTATATTGTGAAAATATTATGCTTTCCAAGGGCAGGCTATGAAGAAGTGACACCCTAATGCATGGATGAGCATAGTCAGTGCATTGCTTACTGTGTTTCAGCACAGACATGTTCATATTCCTTTTCTATTTTCAAGACCTACTTACTTAAGATGACAGCACAGTGAATCAAGAAGAAGAAAAAAAGAAGGCCTAGAATATGAAGAACTAGTGAAAGTGAATGATACACACGTACCAACTAAACGCTCAGATGTTAGAGTCAGAAACTGACTTCAGTTGATGCAGAATTGCCCTCAAATGACACTGGTAAGGGAACCTGCAATGTATTCTTGTGCGCTAGAAGACTTTCATGAATCATAAGGCCTTATGAGATAATGTATAAAAGGGGTTGAAATAAGCAGTCTGCATATCTGGTCTATACAATAGGAAATAATGAAGATAAAGATAAATGTGGAAAGGCAGGCCACCCGGCAGTGCAAACCTTGACTCTAAATGATTGTTAACTATTGAAGTGATACCCTGAGCCAATGTGCAAAAACAGGAAAAAAGGGTTGTGGATGGATGGATGAATGAACCCACAATACCACATGGCAAATAACTGTAATCCACAAACTGCAATAAAACTGTCTGCTGTAAAACATGCGCAGATTTACAAATAAGTACGTTTTAAAATGTATTAGCTGCATGGTCTCTTAGATAATAATATGGTATGTTTATTTTTTAAATAAAAAATATATTTGTTAGCATCAGATGACTAAAAGTTAAGAAAATGTAAGACAAGTTTGACAGACATATATGAGTAAGCCGAATGATCACCAGAGAAATCTAACTTTGTTGAAGTGGAGTTTTCTGTCAATGCTGAATTATCTGATTTCAGCATTAGGCAAAGATATTGCATACAACTATGAAATAAGCTTGAAAACAACAGCACTTACATGCCATTATATTAAACATTTCCATCTAAGTGAAATGGAATGTATAACTGGGCATGCATTGTGTTTTGTTTTAATATCTGATATTGTTTGTGAAGTTAAGCAGGCAGGACCATTGTCTCTTTTCCAGCCTGATCTGCCATGGGGGAAGGGTAAAACAAATTATAAATGTATGGATAATCCAGTTTAGCTAATCAAGTGCAGTGCTTCATGCAGAGGACTGAAGTACCCCAACAAAGGCCCATGCAGACTCTTAGGAAACTTACGAAATCCAAAAAGACACCATCAGAAATTGGGAAGGAATGCTAGATTATGGAGCTGTGAGGCACAGATGTTGCCTCTGAAATAACACCTCCTTTCTTCTTCCAGATCTTGATTCCTTCTGCTGTCCCTTTTCCAGAATGTAGCAGAACATTCTGTATTTAGTAAGACTTTTTCTAGACAAACATTTCGGATTGTACTATGAGGGGTAAGATAATTTAATTACATTTTAAAGTGAAACCTAAAGTCATGTAACTTGATGTGTTGTCTGATTTTTCTGCTCTATTTAATGCAGATCTAACACAGAATTTAATTTAGAGTAACGTGCTAGTAATAAAGTTACTAATGAGACTTTTCCAGTTTTGGGATTACACAATGACCCAGCAAGTTTTTATGATGTTTTATACTTGAACCTGAGTAATAGAGGTTTATATATACTATAAAATATGTTTCTTGGATCTTACAGACAAAAGTGATTAAATTAACTGAAATGAGTATCCTAGGGTTAATGACAATGTACACATTGAATTTTAAAGCAAATGACCGTTCTTTGAGATTTTTAAAAGGAAAGGACTAGATTGCACAGATAAAACTATTGCTATACTGCCAGTGCAAAAGAATGTAAGAGTATTAAATGTGGATTCATGTAATGTCATCAAAGGTAATTTTGGTGAACAGAAAAAATTAAAACCACTGGCCGAGACTACCTCCAAAGAACAACTCAACAATATTTTTGCAGGAGGGCAAGCCCCCACACCCCTCTGTGGGGGAACACCCCCTCAAACCTAACAGAGTTATATATGTGAAGAAAGAAGCAGACTCTACATAAGAGTCAGCAAACAGAACGCTCTTTTTTTACATTTGTCTAAATAACATTCGATCACATGATATGCTCCTATCAATTATTAGCAACAAAAAAATGCTGTTTCCCCTTTTAAGAGACTGACAACAATAGAATGAGTTCTCAATTGCTTGTAACTCATCCACTGCAAAATAAAACTGATCTCAAGAATATTCAGTAATGATGCTTGACACTTGTGCTGCAGTTGCTGGCTAAAAAAAGGAAAACGACTGATTTATAGATTGAATGGCTATAATAAACTAGGATTTTGCAATACAGTATAACCAGAAAAAACAGTTACCAAGACTTGGGGACATTAAAAAATGCCACTAAATGTAGTCATTTTGTAAATTAAAGTTCCTCAGCTATGGTCATTGATTATAAATAAGTACATTTTGGGTAACACTGCGAGTTACAAGAGGGTTAAACTAGCAGCCCTAACTGGGGTAAGGAGTATTTTCTAAGACCAGTTTTAAGTCGATTTGTAGTTATGACTAAGTATATTTTCAGATGAAAAAGACTTCTTCATATAATATAATTAAATCTTAAAATAACAATTGTATGTATCCCATGGACACCCAACTCCTACAGGTGGTGTCAGGTATTATACGGTGATGTTCGCTTAGCTGGGTCTTTCTTGCAGATTTTACTGAATAGCAAAAGAAAGAAGAAATGAATGTTCGTTTAGCTAAGCAAAGTATAAGCACTTAAACAAAAGACAAACCCTGGTACTGATGGGGAAGCCTTATCTCAGAAGGTTTCCTCATCACAGTAAGCCTTTCTGGTTATTAGACTGGTCTATCTATATAGCTTTTCCCTCACAGGAACTTACTGTAAAAAGTGAGCTTGTTGGGAAGCTTCACACTAATGTTGCAGCTCATCGGTATGGCCAATGTGGTTCTTCAATAAAGTATAAGTGAACAATCTTGAGCAGCAGAAAATAGTTGAAACACAGAAGGGTGAACAGGTTAACTTTAAGATTTTTTTCTTTCTTTTTTGCAGAGGTCAAGCCCATCCTGTACCCCTACAACATCCCCCTGCAACACCCCCAGCCATTCCAGTGTCCCATTACTTGGTTATTTCTCCCCAGTTACCATAAGCTGTGTTCGTACCTGTGAGTGTCCGTTACTTGGTTATTTCTCCCCAGTTACCAATTTCTCCCCAGTTACCATTCATACCTGTCAGTGTCCATTACTTGGTTATTTCTCCCCAGTTACCATAGCATGCTCGTACCTAGTTACCATACGCCATGCTCGTACCTGTTAGTGTCCATTACTTGGATATTTCTCCCCAGTTACCATAAGCTGTGTTCATACCTGTCAGTGTCCGTTACTTGGTTATTTCTCCCCAGTTACCATACACCATGTTCGTACCTGTCAGTGTCCCATTACTTGGTTATTTCTCCCCAGTTACCATACGCTGTGTTCATACCTGTCAGTGTCCGTTACTTGGTTATTTCTCCCCAGTTACCATACGCCGTGTTCGTACCTGTCAGTGTCCGTTACTTGGTTATTTCTCCCCAGTTACCATACGCTGTGTTTGTACCTGTCAGTGTCCCATTACTTGGTTATTTCTCCCCAGTTACCATACGCCGTGTTCGTACCTGTGAGTGTCCGTTACTTGGTTATTTCTCCCCAGTTACCATACGCCGTGTTCGTACCTGTCAGTGTCCGTTACTTGGTTATTTCTCCCCAGTTACCATACGCCATGTTCGTACCTGTCAGTGTCCCATTACTTGGTTATTTCTCCCCAGTTACCATATGCCGTGCTCGTACCTGTCAGTGTCTCATTACTTGGTTATTTCTCCCCAGTTACCATACGCCATGTTCGTACCTGTCAGTGTCCGTTACTTGGTTATTTCTCCCCAGTTACCATACGCCGTGTTCGTACCTGTCAGTGTCCATTACTTGGTTATTTCTCCCCAGTTACCATACGCCATGTTCGTACCTGTCAGTGTCCGTTACTTGGTTATTTCTCCCCAGTTACCATACGCCGTGCTCGTACCTGTCAGTGTGCTTACTGTTTTCTTCATTACCTCTACAATGATCACAGATATTCAGAATTTTTATTTCAAAGTTTATAGAACAATCACTGATAGCCATTGACTAAACACGACAATGTAGTCTTACAATGAAACTATACTTAGCATGAACAGTAAGCTTCTCTGCCCTTGAAACTACAATCATATAAACTACATTGAAACCCACATTCAAATAAAATGCATCTGGCCAGTGGCAAATTAAATTTACCTTTGGGCCTTGTCTAAAACCATAGGGCCCTTGCACCCATTTTTAGGATCATGCATACATGCATGTGCTCTTTGATGCATCTTCCTGATTGTATTAAATTATATTCATTGTATAATGCAGCACCACTTTTTAGAATACGTTTTAAACTTGTAGCTTTTAACATATTTCCAATAAACAATGAAATAAAACACATGAATCAATAATGACAAAACTACCCATTACAGAGCATTTCA